>NW_019641680.1:397944-877982 GCF_000599845.2 Trichogramma pretiosum
TTCAAGTCAATAAAATTATTATTTCTTTCATTAAGGCCAAAATAAACTTTTTATTTATTTAAATTTGTTAATTTATAATAAATGATAATAATAAAAATTATTATTAAAAATGCACTCTAATATTGTGATCCTTTGATATTTAATTAATATGCAATTCTAATGAGTGTTCACTAGCACAATAATGCATGCAGAATCGATATTTAACCATTATTAATAATTTGTTTATAACAATTGCTTAAGCAATTATCGTCGAATGTTAAATTGATATGCTTATTGCCTGTAAATACAGTGACAATGCATAATCGTAACGAAAACCACATATTGCACGTTAATTTTCCATTTGTTTATCAACAAAATAAAAAAATTATCAACAAATATTATTGTTGAATGTTTATGATTCGTTGGAAAAAAATTTAAGCTATAATCAAATTCGATATGTGTAAAAAAGTATAAGAAATCAAAATTTCACAATTGTTTAAAATTTGTTTATAACAATCGTTTGTTATAACAATTGTCGTTAAAAATTAGAATGATATGATTATTTCCCATCAATCCAATTAAAATGCTTAATTGTGATGAGAACAACATATTGCACGTTAACTTTTCATTTGTTTATTAACGAAACAATTATTATTATTAACAAATATTAATTTTGAATTTTCATACTATTTTAGTGATTGTAAAAATAACCAATGAGCTGAGATAGCTTTCGGCTCACAAAAATTGCAATGATAATTCAATAAATGAATAATTAGGAAATTTTATGTTATAACAAATTGATAATGAGAGACTTCAATTAGCTGTATAATGTTTAAACAAACAGCTAATTAAAAAAAGGAAACGGCATTGGATTCCTCATGATCTCCCGAATCTGACACTATTTTTGGATTTTTTTTCCGTGCTAAAATCCCTTGACACTTTAATTTAGATCATTTTTTTTCAGTTTGGTACCACTGTGCGGCGGCGGCAGTGGTGGCAGTAACGAGCGTATACGCTGCAGTCCGAGAGCAATATAAGAGCAAAAAAAAGAAGAGAGAAGTCAACTCGGTGTGTGCTTACGCGCTCGCGCGCTGCATCGTGTCATATCCTCGCCTCGAGCTATATATATATGCGTATGTGTGTTGTTGTGTATACGCGGATCGCGAGCGAATTCCGCGCACGTTTGTTAAACCTAGCCAATGGCAGCTTGGAATTCGCACTCCTCGCTGTCGCGCTTCTCTTGCTTTGTCTTTTCCCACTTTATGTATAAGGTTACATTTATTCGTTACCTCATTTTTTTACTTGTTATATTTACACTTATTATCATCACTGTGATGTGGAAAAGTAATAAATAAGCGAAATCCCCAGATATACTGGTTCGTCGTGTCTTCGACTTATACCATTATTTTTACTTTAACACTTGCAGATTTACACTTAAAGATACTCGCCATCTAGTGGCGGAGGCTGAAAGTGGTATTATCGCATTTAAAGTGGTTGAATAACGAGTCTAATTTTTTTAAAACAGTTACATGTTCAGATCATTTGAAATGCGTTTAATATTTTTTACATAATTGCAACAAAGAAATTGTCAAAAACACGCCGATTAATTCGAATGTATTTCAAAACATTTTGAATGGACACTTTTTTATCATTTGGTTTGACGAAATGCTGTAGCCTTAACAGTATATATTAGGGCTGTGCGAGTACTCGAAAAAACTCAGACTCATCGAGTTCGAGTTTTTTCCTCGAATTCGAGTCGAGTACTCGAGTTTTTTCGGGTACTCGAATTTTTTCGAGTAATCGAGTTTTTTCGAATACTCACAGTATATTCAAGTTTTAAGTAAATAAATGATAAATCAACAGTCTCTAGACCCCTCTCTTTGTGTGTACATGCTTATAAGTGTGATGAATTATTTTCTTCTTCCAATTCTAGCCGCTGCGAATGTCACACTTATAAACATATACAAACATAGACAGGGGTCTAGAGACTGTTGATTCACGATTTATTTACTTAGAATTTAAATACATTGCGAGTACTCGAAAAAAATCGATTACTCGAAAAAATTCGAGTACCCGAAAAAACTCGAGTACTCGAAAAATCCCGACTCGAACTCGGCGAGTCGAGTTCGAGTCGAGTAAAACTCGCAAAATCGGATACTCGCCCTAGTATGCATATTATATGTCCACAAATGAATTATACAAATATCAATAAAACTGATATGACATTTCTAACTATAAAGTTGTGAAAAAAAATCCATTTAAAAATAGGATTGTACCTTTCAAGTGGTTATTTAATAATAAGCATTCTAATCATTTATAAATTAAGCAGAGTAATGTTTCATAGTATTGGTTTCATGTTTAATGAAAAATTTTTGGTTTCAATATTATTCAGCGGTTATATTAAAAAAAGAATGCATCAAACAGAATACTTTGTTTGACTCATGAATAAGATATGGTATCTTTCAGCATGACCAAAATCTTCACGACGCAGAAAAATGTTCATCTTGCCATATGTAATTAAGCATTTTATCAGCATTAAAAAAATCACAACATGTAAAAATTAAAGCGCAAAAAATTAATGAATTATACTTTTTTACTCATTTAGATTATGATACTCATTGTTAAACAAAAATACTTTGGAGTAATCTGCTCTTGGAGCATTACCAACAAAAATAATAACGATTCCCACTCTAACATATACATCAAAGCTCAAGTTTTTATTCTCACGATCCTGTTGTGCTTCAGCCATTTTGGCCCGTAGCCGCCAAGCAAATGCGATACAAATCTTCGTTCGTCAGCTTCTCGAGGATCCGTTCGCAGCACTCAAGGGGCAGCCGATAGCCTATCAAATCCCAGAAAGGATCCAGCGCCCAACGCCGGTAAAATCCTCTCGACATTATCTCGCACAGGTGCGCCGAACAAGCCCGACTGCACCTTCTGGGGAAATCTTGCAAGTGCCAGTCGGCGAACTTGAAGTAGTCCGAGTACGCGACTCGCCGCGCCGCCTCTTCCGGTCGCAACTGTACCAGGTCGTAGAGCGACAGACTCGAATTCATGAATATATATTTGGCATCCACAAAATCCACGCGATCGTACCAACGTATTTCGAGGTTCGACGGCTTTTTGAACACTTTGTGACTCGCGAACGTTTCCATGATCATTTGGACGTCGCTACGGTCGAGCTCGTATCCTCGTTTCACGATGCGTTCGGTGACGTCCAGCAGGCTGGCCGCCAGCTCCAATCGATAATTGTATCTGCCTTCGTTGTACCCCGACACCAATTTTCTGGCGAAATAGCTCGCGCCGGGAAAAACGAAGCTGGACAGATCGGCACCACGATTCAGAAGCACGTCGGCCACGTGCGGCTTGTGATTCGCCACGGCCCAGTGCAACGCCGTACGGCCCGCCTTGTCCCGGGCGTCGACCCGTATCGTCCGCCGCGCGTCGTCGCTCATCTTGAAGAACAGATCCACCAAGTGGTCGTCGAAGCTTCGCCGACAGATGACGTGCAGCGGCGTCAGTCCCTCCTCGTTGGCCAGATTCGGATCGCGCCGTGTTTCAACAGCAACGCGATCGCCTCGACGTTGTACCGAGCCGAAGCCAGGTGCAGCGACGAATCGCCCGTTCTCGGCACGCGGAGATCGGGATCCTGCCCGAGCTCGAGAAACTTTTCGACGACCTCGTCGCAGCGCGACATGCAGGCCACGTGAAAGTGAGTGAGGCCGGACTCCTCGTCGATGTAATTCGCGTCGAACCTGTCGTAAATTTTGAACAGGCTTTTGACGACGTGCAGGTAGTCGCGTTGGGCCGCCTCATGCACCGGCGTGGTGCGACGCAACACCGGCTTGCCATCATCGTCCACGTCGGGCTCGTCTCTGTATCCGGTAAGAGCCACGAAATCGACGATGTCTTCTCTTTGAAAATATTCCGCATCTCCACCTCTGAAATGTACAGTCTCCATGAGAAGCCAGTGAATTTCTTCCTTTTCAAAAATGTCTCGGAGATTTGGAAGTTCGGCGTTCCAACCGTTGATTATGGAGTAAAATTCGCGAAGAAATTTGCGACGCTCTTCTTCGATCTCCCAATTGACATTTTTGCCCAAGCACTTCAATTTTTCTAATTTATTTTCACTGAGATCGTCAACAACGCTGTCGTCGAATTCTTCGTCACTTTCGCTTTCGCTGAGGAAACTTTCATCGTCCGACGAGTCCATTATCGTTTTGCACGCGAATACGATCGATTAGAATTGAAATATTTTGTTATTTATTCACGAAAATCACTTGATGCAGTCGATGCGATCTCCCTCTCTTCACACTGTATCGTCACGATTTTAATACCAATAGTACATACAATTCGATTTATATTTTATATAGAATGTAAATACCACGTGGTAGAAGCTATAAGAGAATTTTTTTCACGATAACCACTTTCTTTGATCGACGTGATCTTTCTTTGTTGCTTACACTTCAACGACGTAAAGTGTATTGATTATTGGAAAGTATTGGTGCTTGATTCTAGAAGCCACGTTTGTAAACAAAAACATACTTTTACGTATTATTTTGTTTGTTTAGAAAGACAATGTACGCCTTCCAAATCTCGTATTATATACCATTTTCAGTGCATTTGAATGCACTGACAAAAAAAAATTGTCCAGTAAAGAGCATTGATACGAGTTGTTGTTTACAGTACATCATTGACATAAAAAGTAGCGAAAAGCTTCGAAGTGATAAGTAACATGACTTCATATGCTCAACACAATTATGTGAAGAATAGCACTCTTTGGGAACCAATATCAATAAAATTAATGTGAAAATGAAAGAACTATTCCTTTATGTGAAAGAATTTAATTTCATGTAGATTCATTAAAATAAAAGGGATGTGATTTAACGGGATTTGAAAAGTTTCTCATGAACGATATCGCATTAAATTTAATGTAAAGTTCTTCAAATTAAATTTTTAAATTTGAATTTAACAACATTATTGTTAATGCTTATACTCAGAAATGAATCATTATAATTTTTAAAGCCCGGGCTCTGACTTATACAATTTTTTTTACTCTGCCTCTTGCAGAATTATAGATAAAGATACTCGACATCTGGCGGTGGAGACTAACATTAATTACGATTAAATATTCACATTTTTATACAATTAATGCAATATTAAAATTTTAATTATCAATAAGAATTTTTAAGCTTAGGGATAGATATTTGCGATCACTGCAGTTTTGCAAAATTGAGTGCGGTTGAATGACCGCCTGAAAACCTCGTGGTACCTTCGTAACGTAACTTTTTCACCCTTTTGACACTTGCATAAACATTTACATGTTTAACCTTTTCTTACGTTTTTTATTTTATTTTATTTTATTTTTTTGTAAAATATATCACAAAAGCGATGAAAACGGAAAATAGCGAGTATCTGCAACGTGCGTCTTTGATATCAGTTTTTTCATTTTATATTTTTCGATTGCTAAGTATTGAACCGTACCGACTTATTATGATTTTTTTTCTAATTATGTTTTCTTTAAAATTAAAAAAATTTAATTACTCCAAAGTTGTTTCTAAATTATATAAATAAAATATACTCCAAAAATATTTACAATTGCAAGATTTTTGTTCCTATTGATGTATACACCATAATAATAATAAAAAAAATAATAATAAAAATAAATAAGTAAAAATAATACAGTTGATGAATTGCTAAACTATTTTACTTGCAGGTACTAGCGGCGAAAAACTCCCATTTAGTTGGCTGATAGTGTCATCGAGTTAACAACACTAGCCATACTTATTAGAAAATAAATGTAGCTAAAAACGTAACTCTGTAACATAATTGTTTTTCTTCTTCAAGATTTTTGTACAAAAATTTTGATATTATTTGATAGTGATAATAATTACGAGGAAAAGTGCAATGATAATGAAATGAGACGATTCGATACGTAAAAACAATTGCTGTATGAAAAAAAAAATTGTATTACGAATTTTCGTTGTAATATTATGGCTCATGTAATAAATATGATTTTCCAATAACTATTCACTTGCTAAATTTTTTTCTAATTTTTTTTAATATTTGACAACTTTATAAAAGGCATAATTTGAAAATTCGACGAAATTATAAAAAAAAGGTTTAAATTAAGATAAGTTTATTTATTTGAATAACATGGAAAAATTGATACACCAAACATATAAATATTAATATTATTAACACCAGGGCTTTGGCTTGTAGTCACTGAGCAAATAAACTACAAATCATCATATTTCTTGATTCTTTTATAAATTTCATAACAGCTTTTACCGGTCTTTTTTCTTTTTCTATTATTCATATTGTTCTTGTCACATTGGCTGGTAGCCGTCAAGCAAATATTATATAAGTCTTCGTTCCCCAAGTTCTCGATGATCATTTCATGAGAGAGAATTGGGATCCTGGCCGAACTCGAGAAATTTCTCGACGACTGCCTCACAGCCAGCCAAGCAGGCCACATGAAAATGCGACAGGCCACTTTCGTCGATGTAATTCAAATTAAATTTGTTATATATTGAGAAAAGTCTATTGATCACCATATCCGACTGATCGTCTTGGTAATTCATTCTGCTACTTATTCTGCGTCGAGCTGCCACGTGCACTGCAGTGGTGAGATGCAACCGTGGCTTCCCTTCTTCATCAACTACAGGCTCGTCCTTGAAGCCGGTGAGAATAACAAACGTGATGAATCTTAATACTTTATCATACCGTGGATCTTCACCCCAATAATTTATGGAATCCATGAGAAGCAGATCGATTTCATGTCGTCGAAAAATGTCTAGGAAAACTGCGTAGTCGCCCTCCCAATTTTCGACCAAGGGATAAAGTTGATCGAGAAGTTCATATCGCTGTTTTTGAACCCACCACTTTACATTTAATCGTAGGCTTTTCAATATTTCTCTATTTTGTTGGTTAAGATGATCCACGTCCTCGTTATCGATCTGCATCTTTCTGTGCACTCACTAACAGAACACACTATAGTTATTGTTTAAGATATTTTTGAATTTTTTAAAGAAAATCACTAACTGAAAACGATGCGATATTTTCAGCTGTTCACGCGGCGGCTTCTTCTCGTGTACTGACTATGCACTGCACACTATGATATATTAAATGGAAAGTAAAAAACACATGTCTAAAGCTATAGCCTACACAAGATAGAAGCATACAAATGAGCAGTCAAATCGTACTACACTTTCAAACCGGCGCTACAGCGAGAGTAAGTGGGAGAAGCGGAGAAGCACCCAAAGTTGGGGGCACAGTCACTCCATATGTACAACTTCCGTCTCCTTAAGTGGAAATTTTACACTTTCTAATCTTCACCGTACATAATTCGAGCTACTTGTGTCTTTTGTAGCAGCATCTACGTGTTTTTTACTTTCAAATAATAGAATGTGGATCGTAATGTATGTGAATATGTACACATTACGAAAAATTACGAGACCCAGTACAGAAACGAGCGAGCGCTTAAGGGACGCACCCTGCGTTCGCTCGTTTCTACGCCCAAATTCAGAAGGCTGTAACTTGGCGCCTACTTGGCCGATTACCTTTCGAAACAGTTTAAAATTTTCGTTTTTGGATGTACTTTCATTTGAACTGAGTTGCCACGTTGTTTTAATAATTTATCTCAGCGAAAAACGCGTATAAACAAATGGAAAGTACGTCAAAGCCATAAAATTACGTTTAAAAACGTCTACAAACTGCATTATATACAATTTTACTAACATGAAAATGATGCTATATCATTCATTGTGTAGGTTATTACCTTTAAAATGAGATGTCGATGAAATGTCGATGAGCTCGATCGCACTAATACGAGCCAAGTTGCAGAGGTTGAAAGATAAGAAAGGACGTATTTCTAGTAATTTTTCACCAATTACTGCATAACTTTTTTTGTAGTAGACGGATTTTCAATTAATATACGTCAATCTTTTTGTTTTTTAAAGAGAAATGAAATAAAAATAAGTTGTTTTAATCTATCTTCAATATTATACAAGATATGGCCGTTTAAACAGCTAATTTATTAATAACAAAAAATTGACCAGAAATTCGGCCTGGCGACATTGAAATTCAATTTCAGTGACCCAAAAAACATAGAAATTCGTCAACTCGCCGAGGGGATCTCGCAATTTCACTCAAATTTCATCAGCGCCCGGACTAATAGACCAGATATGGTATTATATGACCATCATAAATTTAGTACTTCAATTTAGGTCTATCGACGCCAGATGGCAAGCGCGATAATAGATGTAAACACATAAACAATGTTACTAGTTAGAAGTATTAGATATTGTCCGTCGGGAGCTTAATGCAATGTTTTTTGTTTTATCAATTTCTCGAAGGAATCGTGACCAACTTTAAGTTTTAAATTATTTCAAATGTTGTAAGAATATTTTATAAATAAATCAATCAGTACCAAAATGTTGAACAATATGATCATAAACGATTTTGACATGTCCCTTGAACACCGATCATGTTTATAGTGAAATTAAATTAGTTTGAATGTTGTCGTTCCCGATGAAACATGCCATAATACCTAGCATAAATTTTACTCATTTAATTTCTGTTACATTAAATAGACTAATTCATGATTCAATTTAGGCACCAAAATGGATGAAAGTGAGAAAAAATCCGAGGAAATCGTCGCAAAGAATAATTTAAGTGAACGCAACATTGCTTCTTCAGACTACAAAAAATACGTTTGTAATATTTGTCCGGAGGTATTTAAACTAAAATCAAGCATGATAGCACATCGAGACACGATTCACAATAAACATCAAGATTTTGAATGCGACAGGTACGAAAAGACATTCGAGTTCCGAAGTCATTTGAGTAGACACCAAATATCAGTACACAAAGGTCGCGAAGACTTTTCATGTGATGAGTGCGAGAAGAAATTTATCAAAAAATCAAGTTTGTTTACGCACCAAAAATTAGCACACAAAGATCACAAAGATTACTCATGCAACAAATGTGAGAGGAAATTTGAAAATAAATCAAATTTACTCAAGCACAACAAAATATTCCATGAAGTTTTCAAAAATTACTTATGTGAAATTTGTGCGAAGAGATTCGATACTAAATATAGTTTGTTTTTGCACATAAAGACATTACACGAGGGTCGCAAAGATTTTGCATGCGACAAGTGTGAGGAGAAATTTAGAAAAAAATCGCATTTGCTACACAAAGGTCGGAAAATAGTTGCCTTTAAAGTCATTAAAGATTACATTTGTGACAATTGCGAGAAAAAATTTGAAAGTAAATCATATTTGTTGATACACCAACGGACAATCCATGAAGGTCGGAAAGATTTTGCATGCGACAATTGCGAGAGAAAATTTGTAATTAAATCAGATTTGATAAAGCATCAAAGAACAGTCCATGAAGGTCGTACAGATTATCCATGCGACAAATGCGAGAAGAAATTTGGACAAAAATGTTTAGCTTAAAAATGCTTTCTACATTTTTTTCGAAATGTGTAGAAGCCCTTAATAATTGGTTTTTCCTTTTATTCAGTACTTTTGTCAATCTATAATCTTACATTAATGCTTCGATTTTCATTTTTTCGAGTTTTTAAAAATCAACTGCCTTAATCGGGCAGCACACAATAACTTGCGTAGAAGCAGCACTTTTACTTATACGCAATTGTGTATCACGTGGTGTATTCCTGCATTGCGCATGCAGACACTACTTGGTGAATTTCATTGGCATTAGACCCGAGCCAGCATTTCGCTCGTGACTATTTTGCTCATTTGCACTCGAATCAACGACTTGAAAAATATCTAAGGACTGCTTAAAAACTCTGTTAATTATTTTATTGTACTCGAGCGCAGAGTTAAACCGCGCATCAACGTGTTCATCAGATTATGAAGCAGTTAAAAATTTACATCGGGTTTCATCTCGAAACACGCGTTCTACAATGCGCTTAAGTGCCGGGCGTGCGCAGTAAATCTCAATAAGCGTTAAGTTTTACAAGAGAATGTTTTGGACAAACAATCGACGGCTAAATAATAAAGTTTCTCGTATACGAGCACTGCCCTAGCATGCGTACACTGTGGGGCGCCACGTGGGAAGCTCGACCGCAAAAAAAAGACTTTTGAGCCGTATTATAAAGGCCTTACTCTCTCTCTCTCTCTCTTTGCCAATGAAATTCCCCACAAAATGGTTATATTATAGGCGCGAAAGTCGCAAAGAAACCATAAATAGCCTTTTTCGCTCAATCGCTGCCGCCGTTCTATATTGTACGTTTAGACTTCAGAGGCCAAAAAGCCGTGCTCGTCGAAATATTGATTTTCAAATTAATCATGCCTTTATTCGTTTTCTGGGAGCGGCGACCAAGTAAATTTTGGGTAATTAAGAAATCATCTGACGCGCAAAATCTCGGCGAAAATATATCATTTATGTCAAAAAATTGGGAACAATGCATCTGCGACTAACTGTACATACGAGACATCGATACAGCGATGAATTAATTTTCATCTCATTATGTAAAATTTCCGATTACTGAATTATATCTTTTTACAAATTTAATAATTATAAGATAATTAGGTATACTGTTTATTCTTTTATACCATCATTCGTGATCTTATCAAATTTAAAGATCGCATTGATGATTTTTAGATAAAAAAAAAATACGCATTTCACACTCACATTTGAATTTATAATTATAAATTTTGCAATAATATATTATTCTCTCGAACGTATTATGCATGGTTCTGGGAAATATGAATTTTTAAATTAACGATAATGATAAATACTTACACAGAATATTCACGTGTTTCTGAAGAAGACATCATTTCATTATTCTATTATGTATTATATACTATTTCCTGTTTTGAGCAGGTTTAGATATCCTCAAAGATACACATATATTTTTCTTAATTTTTGTCATTCTCATAGCTATACATGATCCAACATCGCTCGCGTTAATGAAGGGTTCTATTACCTTAATATTAGCTGAAATACAATAAATTAACTTATATCCAATACAAAAATATGATTATTTTTATTATTTAAAATACCTATCACTCAAAATTGAAAGGTCAAATTAAGAAAAAAAAAAAGAGTTAACGCCTCCGAAACACATCAGTCTGTTTATTATCAAGGTATACGGCATAACGCAATATATAATAATCAGTCACCCCCGCATTTTCTCATCTCGCTTAACGGGCGATGATTTGTAAGTGGTCTGTCTGCTTGTTCATATATAAATATAAATACATAAATACACGGAGTCTTCAGCAATTGTTTAACTTAATTGCATGCCGTTATATATTATAAGATGTGTGGCACAGTTAGGCTTCTTTGGACGTACGTGTGTATGCAGCGTATATATATAATAATAATATACGTTGGCCGAGCTGCTCCGCGCGATCGCCAAGGCAAATAGAGTTATTACCCGAGCAAGACTTTTAGAGCCTTTGGTGCAGTCTCGCTCGCTCGCGTATATTACAAAGTCGCGCGCGACCGACCGGCCGACCGTACGTATATATATACGTGCATGTGCACATTTACCTCGCACTCAAGGAGAAGAGAGGCTGTATACACACGTGTATGTGTGTGTGTGTGTGTGTGCCTTTGAGCAGCTAACTCGCAAATACTCGCGCAAACAGCCGAGTATTGCTTGAAAATATATTTTTGCGCCTTGCTCTCGTATATGCATGTAAATACTCATTTGCCAAGCTTCTCATATTCTTTTGTTATTTTCTTTTTTATTTTTTTTACAGAACATAATATGCGTGATGTGCGCGCGTATATTAAGAAGTGTGTGTGTGTGTGTGTGTACGCAAAAACTAATCTTATCCGCTCGCTTATTTCAAGTACGGTCTAGATGTGCTAATTACAAGGCACCTATATAATTACGAACAAAAATTTTTCTCAAACAGGCGACAGAAGTAATTTTTGGAAAAAAGTTTTCATTTAGGCTATTGATTTCCGAGCGTAAAAGAGTTACGACGTTAAATTTCCTTCGATTAGTATTATTTTAATTAAAATTTAAAATTTGAAAAGAGTCAAAAATATTTTGATCATTCCACGAACATAATTTTCTACACGAATATCTCAAGATGAAATAAAAAGATTCATTTGCAAATTGACGTAATTAACAATTCGAGATTCAATAGCACTTACAGACGTTTGAAGTTAAAGTAGTTACTTTAGTGTAAAAAATAAATTTTGTAATTTATGGCAAGACAAGAATACACAAGGGCTAAAAAGAAAATATTAAAGCCCTCAAAATTCACAAAAGTTGTAAATTTTAAATGTTGGTATACTTCACACTCCGAGTCTTCAATAAAGCCTGAAGCAGTAATAATATACTTATCCTCACCGTCTCTCTCTCTCTCTCTCTCTTTCTCTCTTATTACTCTCTCTCTTTCTCTACTCCTCTTTGTCTTCTCCTTTCATTAAAGCAAACACGCGTACAGAATTTCTCCACCCATATTCCAGCCTTCCATGCTTTATACGCTAGCAATCCTACTTAGTCTGGCGCGCGCGCGCTCGCTCGTATTAAGAACCTGACATCGACACGCCCTTATGCTGTATTTTCGTTATTAGCGCAATGTGGTCCGAGATTTTTTTACCCTTTAACTCTTGTTTGCTTGTGTTCTTAACTTATGCAACTCATGTGTGCACATGGACACACACATAGATATTATACTTAAATACACACGTGCATTGGACGTCCCCCCACCCCGTCTTTCCTCCTCTGCGCCCAAGCTATTTATACATATCGGCCAATTTCGCTATCTTTTTGTAACGAGGCCGGAGAGTCATCGAATGCATATCGGCATTGATTTACGAGCTGTGCTCTCTTAATGGGTACAGAATTTGTGGCCGCAATAATAATACGGGCGCAGAAAGGCGTTTTAAACGCGCAGTTATAACCTCATATCGAGGAAAAAAAAATGTGGATGCAAACTACTTTATTTTCTAATTGAAGGTTAGTTAATGATTACTTAAATTTATTGATACGGCTATTTAATTTATTTAATGGCAGAGCTTACTTTCGCGAAATGTTCAGATAATATTTATCGTTCGTAACAAGCTGAAATACTCTTGGAAACATATTTTCCTGCTTTTCCAACAAATTTTTAATGCTATTAAAATGGGAACAATCGATAAAATTCCGCAGAGTGCTTTTTTATAATGAAACTTTTTGGAAGTCGCATTTCGTATAGCTTTTATATCGATTTTAGAATTGACGATTTACGTACATTGTAATGAATACCAACCCACTTGAGAAAATTACATCGATACCCCTTATGAAACCTCAGATATACACCGTACACACGAGCACACTTTTGTGCCCAAAGAAATGCAACGAGCCACGAGACAGTTTATAAGCTTAGCCTCATAGCAAGTTCATTGATCCACTTCGCAGTAAAGCCAATTCCAATAATTTCGTCCTTTTTGCACCCTCGGCTCTCGTAAGCGCACACGCGCAACAATGGGACTCGCGCGCGCGTCAATGCCTACATCCAATTCTTTTTTACGTGCATCGAATAAATCGAAAAAAAAGTCCTTCTCTAGGAAAGCTTGTGTACACACACACTCGTACGCGCGCGATCGTATCAATTTTTTTTTTCTTCGTTCTAGGTAAAATCAAAGTGCTCGCGCGCGCGAGACTGCGCGTTCATCCGCGAGTCAATTTTTCAGTTGACTCCCCGATGCGTATATTCGATCGTTATTACTCGGTATAATAGGGGGATAGAAAACAGCCCGCGTGAGCTCCAATGCCTGCGCGAGTTTTTATGGACACAATGACGCGCGCGCGCGTATAAGCATGCGACGAGTTATAACGCATTCGTGGCTCATGCGTGTCTCTGACTAAAGTATAATACGATGGAATCGAGTGGATAATGCGTTACATTATTGGTGTGCCAATGGGGAGTGAAGTGTAACGATTCAAATAGGAGAGCACAATGGCAACTTCATGATTTTTCAAGGATCCTCCCCTTTTCAACTTTGTCCATATTCCTGCGGAATGGTATGACGATCGTTTTTATTCGTCATATTTTTTTTTTTCCTCGACAAGTAGCACGATGCACCGAAATGCGACCAAATTTGTCTCGGCTTGCTTCAATTTGATTCATCGAGATTTCACGGATTCATTTTTGGAACAAACGCAGAATAAATACAATTACTTTACGTACTCATACAATTATTTTTACTTCACCACTTGCTGATTTACATTTATAGAGGCACTCGCCATCTAGTGGCGAAGACTGGCTTTAATTGTGATTAAATTGTCTTAATTTTGTTTCATTAATCAACGCAAACAAATCAAAACATTCATTTTAATCAAAAGGTTGTTAATTTTTTTGTTTATTTTGGCTTTAGAATTGAAACGTGTGATTGCATTTTCTTTCTTTTATGTCTTGTTTTATAAAAAAATTAATAAGCCAGTACAAATACATTAATTTTTAACCAAAATTTCAAGTAAAAGTACTTTAAATAAAAATTCATTATCGGTTACTTGAAATGTCTAATTTCACTTAAAAACTGCTTTACCAATAAGATTTTTCAAAAAAATTATACATATATTTTTTCCTTACTCTACTTTTTTTTCTTTAATCGATGAATAAAATCTGTCAGGTGCGATCTACATGAATATTATCTCGATCGACCGTACACTGTATTCAAAATTTCACACTTTGAACTAGAAACGAGGACATCTGGACCGCAATACTTTTGATGGTCAGTAAAATCGTCTTGTTTTGTTTAGGGGCTATATGGCTCGCGCGTGGTCATCGAACAAAAAGAAAAGAAGTGAAATACGCGTGCGCGTGTCGCGCTCTCCAACGTGTACGGCCGTAATAACAACAATAATACGAAAGAAAACACTCGAAATCATCATCGGCAAATAACATCTTGATCGGCTGCAAAGCGCGCCACTTACGTATAGCGGCGTTTTTCATTCAAAGATCGAAGAAAACGAAAAAGTTTCGCGCGCGCACCCCGAGAATAATGGGGCCGAGTCGAGCCCGAGCATCTCTACAAGAACAACAATAACATCCCCCCGCCGCTCGTTTGCTCTGCGAGTACATTATATAGAGATGTGCATGCGCGTTAACACATTGCGTAATGTATACGAATATGGCATAAGTTATTCGGTATTCTGTACAAGTACGTGTACTACGGCTGGCGACATATCGACTTCCATTATTATTTTAAGGGGGTTACATTATATATAGCTTGTTATAGTGTGTGTGTCGTGCGCGCGCGCCCGGCACGCGGACTTTATTGAGTAGAAAATTCTCGACAATAAAGTCAACTTGTCCCTCTTTCTTTCAGTCTATTGTGTGTGTGCCAGGGAGAGAACAGCGCTGCTCTCGCGCGATTTATCACTAACGGATGCTTGAAAATCCGACGCGAAGAGAGGCTGCTGCCGTTGCTGCTGTTCTGCCCATATTCTTGTGTATATACTACGCGCGGGCAAAGCGCGATCATGTGTGCGCGAATCGTGAAAAATGAAGCCCGGGCCAGCGGCCATTATTCGATAGTTACGCTCTCGTCTCGTTGTAATGCACACGCGCGCGCGACTGCATTGAAATTTTTCAGCGCATCCGAAAAGTATACGCGAGAAAAGCACATTTTAATGAGAACGCGAGCGCGTGAAATTCAGAGATCGTTTCGAGCGGCGACGCGCCAGACAACAAAGTTCCCATGTATAGGCATACGCGAGATCTATAATAATTGCAAAAAAATTGTTCATCCATCAAAACAACGTTTCCGCGTAAATATCATGTACCCACTGCGTCGCGGTAGGTTCCCATGCGCGCGTACACTACATAATGCATGCAAAGTGTACAAAAGTTCCATACGCGCGCGCATATATAATATGAGCAAGCAGATTTTTCGCGACGCGCCAGCAACGGCGGCGGTGGCTGCGGCGGTTCTATTTTACGATATTGTTCATTTACATTATAATGTATCCAGTTTTTCCAAGTAAATATATCCTTACGCGCGCGCGCGCACAAAGAGATCGAAAAAGCTCATCGTCACTCTTTTTTTCTCTCTCAGCCCTATTATCCCTGCATAATGTGGCATCTGCGTGGCCTGTGCGTCTCTCGCGGTCTCTCTCACGTGCGTGTGACTTGGTTCGCGCACGCACATAATATAACGAGAATATTAATAATCGATGAAGCCGTCAAAGAGCGAGATCTTTCCTGAAAATTAACTTCTCATATGTACGTGTACGACGCTGTGTACAAGTACATATTGGCGCCCTAAAGGCGCTCCGTGTATACGCGCGCGCGCTCGAATGCCACCACCATCACCACCATCGCTATATATATTCTTGTGCGAGGGAAAAGTCAACCTGCGCGCACTCAAAGTGACCCATTGTGAAGAGAGCCCTTGGGCGCTTATAAGCTGTACGCACTATAACGGAGAGAAGTGAATTTCGTTGTCAACGAGCGTACACTTATATATATGCGTACACTTTGACTTGAAAAGGTGACCCCTCGGCCGATCGCGCGTTGGTCTTTCTTACTCTCTCTTTACTTGTGATCAGGCGTCATTTATATGTATAAGCGATGATGGGGGAAAGCCAATATTCGACTCGTTAGCCGCTTTATTATTTTCTTCTTCTTCTTTTTTTGGCACTCTCGAGGAGTCTTTTCTTCGCGCGGACACGGCCGGCTGCAACAGACGCGCGTATATTATAACACACGTACGAATGCCGAGAGCTCAGTCATCGCGGGGAAAATTCATGCGCCATGAAGCGGTGATTTGTTACCCCCTACGGCTCCTTTTTCTCCTTTTCGTGCGTACATTATGCGATTCGAGAATGCTGAGGGAGACGATCGCGACTCTCGCTCTGTTTTTTTTTTTTTTTTCCTCTTACCGAGTGTGGCTTTTCAGTTGTCGAGCGATGCGTTTCTGTACGAGAAAGAGACTCGGTCCATTTGATATAGTTACTAGTTTATTACGATTTCAAGTAGTTTCGTTGTTATTTTGTCCCATTTTCGATTCAATGCTGCTTTTTGAAACGCAGCAAGGAGATATTATTATAAATCGATCGTTCGATACTCGTAGATTCGTGTCGTAAATATTTGAGAGATTGAGAGCTGGAAAATTCATCGGTTGGGGCTCGTTTTATTAAATTTGATCTTTTTGTACTTCACGGCTATGGATCAACCCTTCTGTGATCTGATTTAGAATTAGATTCTTTTCGTTTTGTAGTCAGAAAATTTTAGTACGTTATCGTACTTTTACGTATTTTGATATATAAGCTAATACGAGTCTTCGCAACGTTCTGAGTACTTACTATCAAGTTTTAACGCTAGATGTCTCTTTCAAATTCACAAGTGAAAAACTTGACTTTATGAGTTAAGCCATACAAGAATTTTTCAACTAATTAATCAATTAGAATTAGATCAATATTTTTTTTATTTGCATAACAAAATTGATACGTAATATTTCGGTGGCGAACATGACTCTGCACAAAAATATCAGTCTCGCCCTTAAAATGAATATACTTTATAATATTCATTTAGGTTATAATGCGCGATGCTTCGTTTCAAAAAATTAGAATCAAACAGCATGATGTCCTTCTCTATACACCTTTGCGCATTGGCGCCAATAATCCCTCGCACTTTTGCGCCAAGCAACGAGATGAAAGAGCCGAAAGGTCGTTCTTACACCCGGGCAACTTCGCCGGAGTCACTTACTCGTTTCTGTTTCTTTTTTTTTTCGCGGAACGCTGCAGAAATACGCCCACGGGACAAAAATGAGAACGATGACGAGCAATTCATTTTAGGCTCGTCTTTTCTGTCAAGCACAACGGCATGAAAATTCGCACAGATACACCGATGCGGTGGCGGCGGCGGCGGCGGTAGTGGCTTATTACGAATTTAAAAAATCGCAAGTATACTAATGTCTTTTCGGTATGACTTTTATCCATTGTTTGGCTTTGAAAAAAAAATGTAGTCGATGACTTCGTGAATGGCATTCTGTGCTATATTTTTCAGGCTCATTACTAATGACGATACAATAATGGTCTTTTAACTTTTCAACCTAAATCTTGTTTCAAAAAGTGCAAAGACGGAAAAATACGGGGAAAAGTTTCGGCCTCCCATCGGAGATGATTTACGACGATTTTCTTCGTTTATGTATTTTGCCTCGTTTAACCGAGCTAATGGATTTTATTATGCGCGCTTCCTCAAACACGCCAGGATCTTCTAATTAGAAATTACTCTTTTGTGGCCCGACCACAGCGAAGCGAGCGGTGATTCACGATGCGCCTGTATAGCTTTTTTACTTGCAAAAATAAGCATAAACTTTTTTTTTTGCGTCCGAGCGTCCAATGCCTCGTCGTCTCTATTCACTCGGCTATTATATACAATATACATATGATGTAAGAGCTATACAACAGCAGCAGCAGCAGCAACAGCAGTTTGGTAGAACACACACGTAAAGAAAGTGATAAAGCGTCCTGAATGAGGCAGAGAAAGAGAAAACGAGGGAGTGAGGACGCGAAAAAAAGGAAAGGAAAGAAAGGGGGAGAAGGTCGTCGTCGTCGCGCGCGCGCGCGCGAGCAAACGTCCCGAAGAATGGCCGCGGGTGATGAACGCGCTAATATAATACGCACAATCCATAAACAATCATCATAAATATTTTTCGGTCGACACATTAGCCGGAGCCACTTGACTGCGAGCACGTATACACACATACGCGAATATTATATATATCTGCATGCGTATGTGTATGAGGAGAGAAAGAAAGAGAGACAAGCGTGAGAACGAACCGCATTCAAGTACGAAAATGAAAATTTGCGAATGGACTCGAATCCTGTCAACATCGAGTCTCGTGGACACAATCGGCGTCGAGCAAATATTTACGATAAGTATTCTATTAATAAGCTCTGGCTCGATAATGTCTATGAAAGATGAAAATGAAAAGATTCTCCAAGAGCCATCGAAATGCCCGGTGGACCGACTGGAATGTATCTCTTACTCGAGCACAAAATAAATGAAGAATTACCGATTGGCATCAGCGAATATCATTTTACAAATTTGATCGAACAATGTACACAAACGTGGTATACTCGTGTATAGTGTATACAGGAATACTTCTCATTATTTTTAGCCGTATAACTCCATCTTAAAGTCATACATATCTTCTCTCACTCGTTTTTTTTCTTTCTCTCTCTCTCTCTCCTTCTCGCTTCTCTCAAAGTTTTCTCAATATACGTATGTATAAATGCATTACACGATGCCGAGTTTCGCTCTCTTGCACCGGTTTGCTCATAACTTATAACAACTTTGGAGCTCACAAGCTTTCAGAGAGAGAGGAACGCACATGTGTCTGCGCGCGAGAGAGAGTGTGTAATACAAAAGCCAAGCTCGCGTACCAATCGATTATATATATACGGTACCACAGCTCCTCTGACCGACGTGTGGCGAACCATAATAAATAATTATGCCGAAGAACGCAGACTCGTATTATGCAAAATATGACGCTTGGCGCGCATAATTGAGGGTGCATCCGACGCGCAGAGCGCAGAGAGTGCATGAATGAGTGCCTCTCGCTCTTGGTATATATATCGGTCTGAAAACCGAGTGATCGCTCGAAGAGTTTTGTTACGCTTTTAGCGCGGCCGAGTTTTGTGTTCACCTCGTTTGGCAGTGTATGTAAGTGCCTCGAGACATTCGTTCGTGCCGAGCATAGATTAGTTCCGATTTGAACGAAAGAAATGCGGAGAGCTCGATGTATTTTGGGCTGGTATCGTGTATATTTTACTTGAAACATTGTGGATATTGTGTTTTATCGTAGAAAATTTATGATTATAAACACCTGATCAATCAAGACAATACTCTATTAATGCATTTAAATAGAAATGAATCATGGTATTTAATAATTACCACGGTGATACTCGCTGCAACGCAAAATCATCGTGAGAACGAGTATACGATTATGCTTTAAGCTACAGATTACACATTGGCTTGACCGGTTGAGAAGAAAAGAAAGCACGCAAAATAAAAGTTGAGAATCTATTTAGTTAATATGAGTGATTTACAGAAGTAAAAACTTGCAGCCGAGTTTCTTCTTCCTCTTTTTTTTCTTCTTCTCTTCTCTTTATTTTTCTCGTATCTTAATAATCACCTATAAATCAATTCATTCTCACTCTCTGCAGCTTTTTGCGCAGGGCGACGTGCAGGGCGCAAAACGAGCGAGAGAGCGATATTGGAGGAACGCGCGCACGAGAACGAAGAAGAGAGCTGCATGCAGAGGCTGCGCTAAAGCTTGAATCGATCGGAAGGCCAATAATACACACACACACACACACACACACACACGCTACACACTCTCTTTCTCTCGCGAGTTTATACTCGATGATTTACGTTATTTCATCGTGGAGCGCATATTCGCCTCGCGGTAGTGTTCATTCATTGCCTCTTTCTCAATGGTGTCTTTAACAAGCTCTCCATTCTCCGTCTCTCTCTCTCTCTCTCTCACCTCTCTCTCCCTCTCGTACTTTTTTGTAATAGACTGTATATGCGGTGCGAGGAGAGTCTTTCTGCGCGAGGCACCTCTAATGAGCGTGGGAGGGAAGTGGGAGCGAGCGAACCCCCTTCGTACATATACGCGTACATCGAGAAGGAGAAATTTCAGAACGTGCAACTACTCGCCGCGGCCAACGCGCGCACTTGCGCGGGTCTATATAACTGCATACATGCATTATATGCGTACGCGCTCATCCGTCATGCTTAAGCGTATAGATATATGCGAGGAGCGCGCACTAATACGCGCGCGCAGAGACCGCCACGCGAGTAATGTATTAATACCGACCTGTCGAGCAGCGTGTACAACCTCGTGTATAATATAGGTTTAATGTACAAACACAGACGCACTCGTACATATGCACACGAGCATATATTCAGCAATGGCCAGTACGCAATGGTACATCGTGAATTATGCTTGGACAAGTTGCGATGTATGAGTCAATTGTATGCTCACTTCCTTCGATTGTATAGAGTACGATATTAGCAGGTAATCCTGAAATGTTACTGCGATTTTTTCGCGATTTTATGTATCTGAATAATTGTAACTGTTCAATTTGTTTTCTTTCTGAAATCGATTTTCTTTTTTCACTGAATTATTTATGTAATTATTTATTTTATTAGCAACGTTCGTTATTTCGACATAAAACTTACTCTAAACTTTTTCATGCTCCGAAATTTTATCAAAAAATTTCCTTCGATAAGGCTCCAAATTCGTACAGCAAAATTTGCTCTACATTTTGTCCTACTCGCTATAAATATTCACTTTGAATATATCACTTTGAAAGCTACGGTTTTTAATCATAATATAAAAATTAACTTATAATTATGATTTGTTTCGAAATCTTATAAAATTAGCTCTGAAATGTGACATGCTCCGAAATTATAAAAAAATTTGCTTAGAATTGAGATTTTTTTGAATTTTTTTATTAAAACTCTGTTTTACAGAGTTGTAAATGACTGAAATAATTCGGAGTCATAATTGCTCCGAATTTTTCAATGGAAAACTCCATTTTTCGGAGTCGCAATTAACTATGATAACTCGGAGTTACGAGTAATCCGAAATTTTTCACTCCAAGTTTTGTTTTTTAGGGTCAAAAATGACTAAAATGATTCGGAGTCGCGATTGCGCTCAATTTTCCGGCTTATGACTCCGATTTTCAAATCTTCAGTAGTATAGTGGTCAGTATCCCCGCCTGTCACGCGGGAGACCGGGGTTCGATTCCCCGCTGGAGAGATTTTTTTGTCAAATTTATAATTGACTGTTTCGGAGCAGTTCATATTTTGTAAAAAAAAATGCAAAAATACGATTTTTTAAATATTCACATTTTTACACTAATTTTGTTATCAAACTTCGGACATGACAAAGTTGTAAACAAATCGTATTTTTTAAGTAAAGAGCAGTTTCTCATTAATATTAATTAAAATCGTTTTTGTGAAAAAATTTGACAAATTAAAAAAGCATTGTTTAATAATCAATCTACCGATAAATGATCTTCACACACCAGGAACGATTGCTCCGAAATCGTATAATGTCATTTGCTTCAAACTGCGTCTTGCTCCGAAATAGATCAATGTATCATGTTTTGTACTACAAAACAGTATAACACAATTTGTTCAATTAAATACAATTTGGTTTTCACAACTCGGTGCGACTGACGCTTCAATTCTCATCAAAACACTAAAAACATCGATTTTCAAAGGTTAAATAAGCAACGAATACATAAGAAAAGATCTGTAGATGCAGACGTTCGATAAAATTTAATGATAAAAAAAAGACTCTCGTTGCAAAACCTCGGACGGAGACTTGACGAATTTTTTTTAGCTTTCGCTAGATCAAAAATGTGTGAGGGAAGAGGATTCATTTTAAGTGGATGAATGATCTTGCTGATTATATTTGTAACTTGTTACATATTATTTTTTTAAAGCACGTCTTTTGCACGTCTTAAAATATCTGACTGATTTTGAAAACGAATTTCTTTTATGAAAATCGAATACTTCAGTGTAAATTGAAGAAAAGGTGTCAAATAAAATAAAATTAAAGCATAAAAAATTCAAATTCAAGAAAATCAATTTTATTTTCAATATTTTATTTTCAAATTTATTTATTTTAATAGCATAAAAAATCAACAACATTAAATAACACCAAACATAAAAAATCGTACAAATATTCTCATTGTAATTGAGAGCTTCGCAGTAGCGCTTCAACTACTTTCTCTTAGACCTCAACTTTTCCATGCGTTCGAGTATGTCTCGCGACTCATCGGGTCGTAAAAGGCTTACAATTGATTTAAATTCGTTCCAATGGTGATCGTGTCGAAACCAATTTTCTCCATACCCTTGGTCCTCGAGTAATTTGTTCTTGGAAAAGAATGCCACAAGCGTCTGGGCGTCCTGTCGAGTTATTTGATATTGCCATTGTCGCAGATGGAAAAGCACAAACAGCGCACCCTTCACGTGCGATATCATACGGTCTCTGTACACGGAATATCTGGGAATGTGGTCGCCGAAGTAATCGTGAGGAAACTCGAAGTCGGACAGATCAGCTCCGTACTCCAAGAGCGTTTGGACGCTTTTCGGCAGGAGACTCGCTACGGCCCATTGCAGAGGTGTCCGACCCGACTTGTCGCGGGCGTTCATCTCTACCTTCAGCTTGAGTTCTCGGCAGGTCTTGAGAAACAGCACCGCCCCCCAATCCTCGCGGTCGTTCCTGCAAATGATGTGCAGCGGTGTCGATCGGTCCTCGCTCGTAAAATTTGGATCGGCCTTAGCCCTCAGAAGCAAATTTGCAGAGTCCCAGTGGCAGCGAGCCAAGGCTAATTGCAGCGCTGTTCGGCCGCACTTGTCCTTTGCGTTGACGTTCACCTCTTGTCGAAGGTCGGCGTTGACCTTGAAAAACATCTTCAACATTTCACATTTTAATATGCCGTCGTCTTTCCTTTTGCAAATGATGTGAAGAGGGGTCAATCCTTCTGTATTGGCTAAATCCGGACTCGCGCCTTTTCTCAGCAGCCATTCAGCCTCGTTCTTTTTACCGATACTCAAAGCTAAATGTAATGGAGTGTTACCGTACTTATCTAGTACGTCGATCTGCACTTTCTTTTTTAGATCTTCGGTTATCTTGAAAAACTTCTTCACAAATTGCTCATCACCGAGGTGTACCTGGCACATTAAATGCAGAGGAGTCAATCCATACGTATTAGATGCGTTAGGATCGGCTCCTCCTCTCAGCAACGATTCGGCTTTTATTAAGTTAACCTTAGATGACAGAGCCATGTGCAATGGCGTGTTGCCCCACTGATCCACGCCATCATCACCGTTAATTTTGATACTTTCACTATTTTTACAGGATTGTACATTTTTATCGGATTCGCTGTTGGACGTAGCCATTGTTCTCTCTACTCACACGCAAGACACCGTTTTTTTTCACAAAATTAACTATAAACTTAAATAAGCACTGAACGAGACTAGCAGTCAATATAAAAATGAAGAAGCACGTGTTGGAAGCTACAACAGATATCGCTTGAGTAACGTACTCTACGCGTTGCACCAAGCCATCTGTTCTTCGAGTGGACGTGCGTACAGCATACGCACGAGAGAGAAAGTGAAAGGCTGTCACATACGTCGCATGTCGCTACGGATTACAAATTAAAACTAACAGCGCCATAATTTGAATGAAGCTAATTCCAAAAAACATGGATTCAGGTTCGACATCGTTGAGTCTAATAAGTATTAATAAATTATAGAATTGCTGAAGATATGTTCGATACTAGACATTTTTAAATATTTTGCAAACTGAGTTGAAATAATTTTAAATTTTAATTGAATTCTAGGTATCAATTCTGTTAACCCTGATTTTGAAGAAATTGAAGTTTACGCTGACAATGGACATTTTTACTTTTTTGATACATAAAAAATTCACAAGCTATAGATCTGAATCTTAGTAATTTTTAAATAATTAGTTGCAATACAAGTTAAAATTAGAAATTTGTAGCTATTTATGTTTAAATAGGCTCTTAAACTGATAAATTCAAAAATTTGAAGTTTACGCTGACAATGAAAATACAAATTTTTTTCTATAAATAAAGCTAAAATTCTAAAATTTAGTTGGTAGTTTGAAAATAACTAGTTAAAATGCTTGTACAAATTTTATATTCGTAACTCTTTAAGTTAAAAGTTAACGCAGAGAATGAAAATGTTAAAAATTGAGATTTATGATTATATCTATTTTCATCGTAACCCTCAATTTTAGAAATTTTGATTCTCTGGGTCAATTTCAATATTTTAAGAGCTAAACGTTTGAAATTCAGATTAGTATAACAACAAGTCATTTTAAACCTATTTACCAAGTTTCAGAACTTTAGCTAGTGAACTTCTTGTGTATTGAATTAAAGTAGTATTTTCATTGTCAGCGTAAACCTCCAGTTTAAATTGATAAGTTAAAGAACCAATTTTTAAACTACCAGAATAGTTTATAAGCTAAAATTCTGAAACTTGGTAAGTAGTTTTAAAATTACTAGTTAAAATGCTTTTATAAATTTCATATTTGTAGCTGTTTAAGTTAAAAGTTGACGCAGGGAATCAAAATGTTAAAAATTGAGATTCATGCTTACATATATCTTCATCGTAATCCTCAATTTTAGACATTTTGATTCTCTGGGTCAATTTCAATATTTTAAGAGCTAAAAGTTTGAAACTCAGATCAGTATATTAACAAGTCATTTTAAACCTATTTACCAAGTTTCAAAACTTTAGCTAGTGAACTTTTTATGTATCGAATGAAAGTTATATTTTCATTGTCAGCGTAAACCTCTAGTTTGGATTTATAGGTTTCAGAACCAATTTTAAAACTACAAGAGCTACAAATATGAAATTTATAATAGCATTTTAACTAGTAATTTTAAATCTACTTACCAAGTTTCAGAATCTCAGCTTATAAACTTTGTATTCATAAAATAAAAATTATATTTTCATTGTCAGCGTAAACCCCAAATTTTTGATTCGATCAGTTTCAGAGCTAATTTCAAAAATGAAAAGTTATAAATTTTAAATTTGAACAAACATTACAACTAGTCATTTTAAACCTAGTAAGTTTCAAATCTATAACTCAAGAACTTTTAATGTCATGAAAAGTGTTAATTTTCTTTAAACGAGGGTTCACAGAGTTGACACCTAGAATTTAATTAATTTTAAAATAGTAACTCAGTATACAAAATATTTGCAGACATTTAGTGTCAAACAAATGAAAAGTTTTCGTGCTATAAGTGTATTAATACTAATTAGACTTGAAAAATCCCAGAGAAGTTCCTTATCAGATCAAAAACGTCTAATTTCGAGAATGAAATCCTAAAACTGAAAAAATGAAAACATTGAAAGATTCATAACGAAGCAAATTAATGAATTAAATATTTTATTTTCGAATCCATTTATTCAAATAACATAAAAAATAATTTAACAATTAGGGTAATATTAATAATAATAATAATTTAGTAATTTAATAATAATTTGTATTTTAGCTGCCAAGCAAGTACACCACAAATCTTCATTGATCAGTTTCTCGATGATCGCATTTTACATAATTCAATTATCAGCCAGTCGTGTGCTAGCTCCAAGGCAGATATATCGTTGCTCAGCACATGAAAAATCCTGTCGATAGTTTCTCGCACAGATCCGCAACACGAGCCCGAATCGATCCTTCGAAACTGCTCCAATAATAATGCGAATATTCCTCGTTCACGAGATCGCGGTAGTTCTCGTATGAAAATAGTCGTTTTACTTCTTCGGATCGTAACCGGCTCAAATCGTAAAGCGACAAGCTCGAATGTACTGTTATCTTTTTCGCTATCATCACTAAATCCTCGTAATAGTACCAACATTTTCTAAGATCCACCGAAGTCTGGAACAATCCGTGCTCAGCGAAAAGTTTCATAATAGTCAGGGCGTCGCTTCGGCCCAGTTCGTATCCTCTCTTCTCGAGATTCTCAACAGTGGCAAGAAGGGCAGCAACGTACATCAATTTAAAATCCTGAATTTTAGAATACCAAGGAACGTTCTTGGCGAGGTAATCCTCGGTAGGAAAAACAAAGTTAGACAGATCAGCTCCGTGATCCAAGAGTACATTGACTGTATTCGGCAAGAGGCTAGCTACAGCCCATTGCAGTGGTGTTCGACCCGACGTGTCCCTGGCATCGACCTCTACCATCTGTTTCACTTCGTTGCAGGTCTCGAGAAACATCTCTGCCAAGTCATCGTCGTTTTTTCTCGTGCAAATAACATGGAGAGGTGTCGATCCCTTCGCATTGGGTAAATTTGGATTTGCGCCCCATCTGAGCAGCGACTCGGCCATTTTCCTTTTGCCGTTGCACAGAGCCAAATGCAACGGTGAATCACCTATCATATCCTGGGCATTGATCCGTACTACTTCATTTAGATCTTGGGCAATTTTGCAAAGTTCATCCACCATATTGTAATCCTCGACTGGGCTGTACCGCGCAGCGATAAAATGCAGAGGAGTCGATCCACCCGCGTTGGCTGCATTGGGATCGGCGCCTCTCATCAGCAGAAACGCGGCCTTCTGATTCGACCCCTTTCTCAGCGCCTCGTGCAAGGCCGTGTTGCCCTGCTTGTCTCGGGCATCGATCTGCCCCCTGCGACGAAGCTCCTCGGTAATAGCGACGAACAGCTGCGCATCTCGATCCTCGTCCCACAACAGGCTGATCAAATGCAGAGCCGTTCTTCCGGCTTCGTTGGCCAGACTGGGATCGGCGCCTAGTCTCAGCAACGCGTCGGCCTTTTTCTGTTTGCCGTGGCGTAGAGCCAGATGCAGAGGTGTGTCGCCCCACTCGTCTAGAGCGTCGACCCGCTGCTCGACGTCGCCGTTGATCTTGAACAATATCTTGGTCAAATCGTCGTCGTCGTCGCTCGTACATAAGATGTGCAGGGGTGTCATTCCGCCCTTCGAAGTCAAGTCCGAATCCGCTCCGCGTTTCAGTAGCAATTCGGCCACCTTCCGGAGTCCGTTGAGCACGGCCAATTGTAGCGGTGTTCGATCCCTCTCGTCGCGAGCGTTTACCCGCACCGACTGTAATCTCCGGTCGCTGATCTCGAAGAACGTCTCCGCCAAGTCGTCGTCGTGCTTTCTCTCGCATATCAAATGCAGAGGCGTCGATTCTTCGTAGTCGGCCAGATTTGGGTCGGCGCCTATTTGCAGCAACTCCAGGGCCACCTTTTTATTGTCGGCGAGTAGAGCCTGGTGAAGCGGAGTCTTACCCGACTCGTCGCGAGCGTCGATCTCGATCTTCATCTTGCTCATGTCGTTCTTCGTAAAGAATATCTCCACCATATCGTCATCTACTTGTTCCGAGCTAATCAAATGCAGAGGGGTCGATCCACGCGGGTCGGCTAAATTTAGATCGACGCCGCTTCTCAACAGCCATTCGACCGCCTTCTTGTTATTGGCGAGCAGAGCGTAATGCAGGGGCGACCGGCCCGACTTGTCTCGGGCGTCTAACTGCTTCGCTCGCTTGATCTCGCCGTTGAAGAATAACTCGAGCAGATCGTCGTCGACCCCTTCCCAGCAAATCAAGTGCCAAGAAGTCAATCCGTAGTTATCGGCTTTATCGGGATCCGCGCCATTCGTCAGCAGCAGTCGGACCAAGTTTTTGCGGCCACGAGACAGAGCTAGATGTAACGGTGTCTGGCCCATCTCGTCACGGACGTCCAACTCCACCACCTCATTGACTGCTTCGTCGAAGAATATCTCCGCCATTTCATAGGCATCGTGGCGCGCGTTGCAAATTAAATGCAGCGGAGTCGAGCCATCGTTGTTGGCTATATTCGGGCTGGCACCTCTTTTCAGCAAAAGTTTGACCGCCTCCTCGTTATCAAACTCCAGAGCCAAGTGCAGCGATGTTCTACCCAAGTTGTCCTGAGCATCGACTCGTACCGTCTTCTGCATCTCGTCGTTCATCCTGAAGAACCACTCTAGAAAATCACCTACGTCGTCTCCCAAGCAAATCAGGTGCACGGGAGACAATCCTATCGAGTTAGCGTCGTTCGTGTCGGCGCCGTGTCTCAGCAACGATTCAACCATCTTTTTATTGCGTTCGAGGAGAGCCCGGTGTAGTAGTGTATTACCCGATTTGTCTCGAATGTCCACATATACCTTTTTCTTGAGTTCGTTGCTGATCTTGAAGAATAGGGCTAAAAAGTCTTCGTCGTAATTTTTTTTATAAATAATATCTAGAGGTGTTGATCCCTTATTGTTGGGCGAATTGAGATCTACGCCTCTTCTCAGCAGGAATTCGGCCACCTCACGGTTATTATTGAGCAGAGCCAAATGAAGTGGTCTGTTGCCCCACTTGTCCTGGGCGTCGACCTGTACCTTATGCTGGAGGTCGTCGGTGATCTCGAAGAACATCTTCAGCAAGTCATGGCTGTCGTCTTCCCTCCGACAAATGACGTGCAAAGGTGTCATTTCCACTGCAGTGGCTGCGTTTGGATCAGCGCCTCCTCTTACCAGCAATTCAGCCGTCTTCTGGTGGCCGTTAAGAAGGGTCAAGAACAGCGGCGTGATTAAAAATTTTGGTGTGTAGCAATTGGGATTCTGCCCGAGCTCGAGGAATTTTTCGACGACATCGTCGCAGCCGTATTCACAAGCCACGTGCAGATGCGTTAGACCGCTCTCGACATCGATGTAATTTACCTCGAAGCTGTCGTATATTTTAAACAAATCAACGATGATGAGTTTTTCCTTGCGCCTAGCCGCAAAATGAATTGGTGTGGTGCGATGCGGTAATGGCTTGCCTTCTTCATCGAAGTTAGGTTGGTCTTTGTAGCCTGTCCTGATCACGAAGTCGATGATAGGTCCTGGCTCGATCGCGTTGTCATCGCAAATTACAGACTCCGAGAGTAGCCAATCGACATCGGCGGGACAAAAAAATTCTTCGAGATTTGGAAGTCGACCGTTCCAGTTGTTGACCAAACAATAAAATTGATGGAGAAATTCCTTGCACTCTTCTTCGCTTTCATAGTCGACTCTTTTACACATGGCCTTGAATTCTGCCAAGCTGTCTTGGTTAAGAAAATCCACGTGCTTGACTTCATTGCCGTCTATTTTGTTTCCTGCGTCGCCTTCGAAATGGAAACTTTCATTGGAATTTTTTTCAGACATATACAACATTTTGCACATTTCCACAATATAACACAACCGATTAGAATTGAAGATTTTTTAAAATTTTTTATGAAAATCACTCTGCAACCGGCACGATATTTCTTTGTTCACACTGCGACGTTGCAACGTGTACTGGCATTACATACGCTACGATTTTTATGAAGTGAATGAAAAACACGAGGAGCTATTCGCTCCCAGCATGTGGTGAGCAGCGCTCATGTGGCAGACTCTTGAACTTTACGCCAACTATCAAAACGTCAGAACTAATAATGATTTGAGTTATGAATCGCGATGAACGATATAAAAAACTGACTTTAAACAAGCATGGTGAAAACCTTCAGAAAAGAAAATGAAAATTATAAATATACCAAACAAACTTTTTTTTTAATTTGTGAAGTAAAAGAAATAATTTGAAATTGAAATGAATATGTCATTATTGGAAGAGAAGTTTGACTTATGTATATTGCTAAACAATATTGTCATTGAAATTTTGAAATTAATATTAAAATGGAGGAAGCTATTTTCCTTCATATAGATTAAATTTAATTTAAAATTCTCTAAATTTAAGTTTTATTAATTAAACCTTTTAAAATTAATTTTAATACAGTTTTTTGTTCATTTTACCATTTCTATTGTGAAACGTCAATAATATTGAAATTATTCATTTGAATTCAATGACTTTATGCTCAAAAATGAATCTAATGACAATGAGTCTCATTACCTTTAATAATTTGCTTATTACAATTTTCAAACTTTTATACAATTATTTTGATTTTCGTTTTATAGTTTTACAAATAAATAGGCACACGCCATCTAGTGGTGTAGGCTGAAATTAAATATGTTTCAATAAAGGCAAAAAAGAAATCAGCAGTATATAATTAATTTTTGATCAGAATTCAAATTTTAGAGAAGAATTTAATTTTTTTGTCATTTTGGTTCTAAAAATAATGTATGTGATTGCATTTTTGGTGTGATTGGAGAAGAAAAGCCTGTACTTATTAATTAATTTTCAAGGAAGATTTGATGTAAAAGCACTTTAGATAGAAATCAAATACCGATCACTTTAATTTTAATTTCTGATGATTTTATCTACATGAAATTTAAGGTTTTTTTAAAATATTATACTAATATCAAAAGAGACTGAAAGAGACTAAAATAAGTAAGTTGCAATACTTGTGATCAATGATCTAATGGTCAAAGTTGAAGAAGAATTGGAGAGAGAAAACATCGCAAGTCATGTGCATAGTTTATCTAAATTTAAAGACCAGTTTAGCAAAAGCTCAACATTTACTTTATCAATATTGGACAATAATTAGTCAAATTTCACAATAAAACAATAGTGATGTCAAGTGCTAAGATAATAAATCTGTGTAGTGCTTCATTAAAGCAATATTCTGATCGTGAATGGGTAAAAGCAAGACGTCTACAGTTATCAATTAATAAAATGTCCATACCATCATTATGCACAAACTTTAGCGGCGTGGCCGAGTTAGCTTATGTTTTGCTTATTTTTTCAGCGAATACTCAAAAAATGCCAGTCAAGAGCTCGGTATTTCTGCACTTTGAATGAATATCATAAACATTAACTTTATCACTACATGTAATTTTGAACTTAAGAGAGAAAATTAAAAATACCTTCTCGTAATTGAAAAATAACAGTCGTATCAAATTACATTATTGTAAGATTACATGCCCAGCAGTTGATTCTACTAATGCTACAAAAATTAACGAAAGATCGCGAAATAAACCAAATGAAAATTATACATGCTTACACATGTTACGCTTACAAGAGTAAAAATTGTTTTACGGTTTCTTATAATTAACGATTGTTTTTTACGAGCAAGCCGTATTGGCTTATATGGGAAGCGAGAGAAAGAGCACAAAAATAAACGAGGTAACGAGACTCGTTGGGGGGAAAAAAGTTCGCTACAAAAAAAAGGTTAGCAAAGAAAGAAACGAGAAAAAGAGGGAGAGAACGAGAGAGAGAGAGAGAGACAGAAGAGAAAAAAAGGTAACGAGTGCATTCGCATGCGCCCTTAAGGCATGTGTGTATAATACAGAAGTGATAATTTCGTGATTGAATACATCGAAGGTAGCTGAGAGAGTATAGGACCTCATACTGAGGGACCCCAGAAAGAGCTCGTGGCTCGTTGTCCGACTTGCTGGCAGACATACATACAGACATACTCATGGTAAAACATACATATATTATGACGCCATTAAAATGCCTGAGCTTTTTCGACTCGCAGAGAGAGACAGAGAGAGAAAGGCCATAATCGTTTGACACATAAACGATTTGGAAATTATATTCTCATTTCGCGCGCCTATCGGCGTGCCTCGTGATTATATATATTTTTCATTTTACGCAAATGCTCGTCTCGAGTTCGGAATAAGATATTATGCCACATTATCTCGAGTGACTCATCTCAATCTATACTTTTTCTACCGACTGTAGGCAAGATCTACCGATTCATCGATACAACGCAAATCTCAAAGAATAAATACCCAATAGTAATTTCACTGGTACACGCGAGCCACGTAAGAGCAACATAAGAGGTGCTACATTACATCGAGGGTGGATTTAATATATATAATAATGCGAAGTGTGATAAATGTCAGGGACTGGCGCATCGAGCGCAGCTGCATACGTACGTGTACACTTTACTCGCGACTGCGAGGATGATAAGTATCTCAGCGATAAATCAACTAATAAACAAACAGTTTCATATTGGCGCGCCTCCCTCACTCTCCCTTTGCTCTTTTAGCTCTCATTTTCATTCTCTATTTATTATCTTTTATTTCACTTATAAGTCTCGCGTGCGTATGCGTATAGTACAAAATTGTACTCCTTCGATGTATTTATGTTACGTACCTTCTTATCGTACGTTGCTTACATAAGGGACTCGGGTGAAATTTATAACAACTATTGTTTCATTGAGAACTCGAAGGTGTATAGATGTTAAGAGGATCCTCTCTGTATATGCACTATAAATTTATGGTAAATTTTCATCATGTTCGATTTCATGAAGTATAATTGAATCTCGAGATGTAAGCCGAGATTATTTCGACGCATTTGTGTTTTCACTTTTCAGATGTATGAACATCGGAGTGTCTTTTACTTAAATTTTATTTATTTTTTGTCGCCCCTCCCTTGGAAGGTTTCTTATACAGTTCGTGCAACAAAGGCGGGGACTATAAAAAAATGATATATTAACTTTAATACACCAATTGGGCTGATTTAAATTTTTTTTAAATAACCTGTATTTGGATATTTTTCATATCATTTATTTTCATTAAAGCGAGGGTATTATTTATTGAAAGTATAATTTCGAGTTGAAAACATAATGTAATATTGTTCACAAAATCATTGATAACTTTTGAAACTAGCAGTTTACTTTAAAAAGCATGGAAAGTTCAGCAGAGAGAATATTTCCTCGATAAAGATTAATCATAAAATACATTTTAGTTACACGAAGGAGGTGATTTTAAAATTGTAAAGATTCAAGTTATTTCACATTAATTTCCCATTCAAAACTTTTTTAAAACCCACCTTTTTTTTATTTAAAAAAAATTTTTTCAAAGGCGCGAGCAATTCTCTAACATGCAGAGCAACGCGTGTGTATGCGATTATTAATTATTGCAACGCGACGCTTTCATGCGTTCACTCGACGCGATGACGATACGATACTGCGATATTCTCTGTCGAACGCATCGCAGCGGAGTACTCGGGGCCGACACACACACACGCACACAATTTAGTTGGAGCTGCAAAAAGATCGCGATAAAAAGGTGGCTTGATTCGATAGTTCTCTCTCTCTCTCGCGCCCACTATATACAGCGATATCAGCACGAAAGCTTGATGAGGCGCTTGAAGGCATCGTGTGGAATTCAAGTACACATAGTAGATGCTCGGTTGGTCAAGATCGATTATATCTTAATTACCTCGAACGCCTGCTTAATCGTTTCGTGGGAGTCAGCGACGTATTATATATATGTATATCTGCGCGCGCGTGTGTTGTATTTTATATACGCATATAATATACACCCAAAGTCATCGCGTACGATCGTGTGAGCGCGAACTGCCTGCAAAAGAGGGATACCATACACTATGGTTCAATAATCCTGTATACGACTTCGTGGAAGTTGAGCTCCGCTCAGAAATTTTACATATTATCACTCACACGTACACGAGGCTCGCTCAAGTATGCGTACACGCATACACACACACACGGGTACGTATCTCTGTAATACGGACTCCGGTGCTGTGCAGATCCTTATATTATATTATATTCGCTTCATTGGAATCTGAAGAGCGTTAATCGATTGATCGATGTTCACGTACACCTTAGTACAAAATTGTCCTCGTAATCGTGCTTGGTAAGGCACCGATCATAATTTTTTGCAAAATTTTTTTTTTATTATTCATTAAACTCACAACTACACAGTTCAACACTTTTTCCCCCGTAATTGTATTAAATGTTATTCGATGAAATAAAAATTATCTACTTGTTCCTTAAAAAGTGTATTGCAAAATGTTTACGTTAATCGAATCCAATGTGAGTCACACCGAAACAAATGATTAATTATTTATTAAACATTTGTTTCCTCCTTTTACTTTCTGTACGCGTCGGAGCTCGATTTAATGAGGTGTTCTCAATTTCAAGGGACATGAACGGAAGAAAGAAGAAAAAAAAAATACACGTTGACAGTCTTTGATGGGCAGATAGGAATCGTTCGAAGGAGCATTAAAGAAACTATGGGAAAATCTTACGATCCCACAAAACGATTGTAAAACGATGATCGATCTGCGCGCGAGCAAAGACAATCGCTGCTTACACGCGCTGCAGTTAGTGTAAATCTATCAAAAAGACGATAAATGAGCGACGGTACCGGATATTAAACTTTTTGTTGCGCCTCTCGCAATTCATTTTAATGGCACTATGAATATCGTCACTTCATTTATTTAAATACCAAATCGATGTGGTTGGTCACATTTAATGCTAATATTTACGTTTATCATTTAAATAATATTTTGTTTAAGATAAACTCATTCGGAATATTTTTCAACTTCAATATATTAATTTTTAATACCAAAATATTGATTAATAAAGAAAGAAATAATTAAAAACTGGTCTTACATTATACATATATATAGAAAAATAGATTATATTCACTTGGGAGTTTGCAAAGCGACATCTACAGTCGATGAGCTAACTATAAAATGTATTTTTCAAGGGATTTCAGAACATAACAAACTGGTTTTTCACTCACATTGAAAATGTAATATCTTATAGTAATATACCGTAATAATTACATTACATTAATTAGAGTACCTTGTATTACTTAATGAAATTTTAAGGAATAACTTTTGGTAAGTAAGATTAAAAATTTTAAGTAAAAACTATAATATGAATGCATAAATATTTTTTATGATTTAAAAATTGTTCTTCACAATGCGAAGATATCACACTTAATACAATCAATATCGGGATTAATCATAGTCGTAATTATAACCGTACGTCGTGAACCTAGAAATTAAAAAGATCGTGTTAATTTATGATTTAAAAAACTTGTGTTATCATCTTACGTGATGTAAAAACTTTGAATGAACTCGAAATGTATAAATACTATGTTAATTAAAGCTGATAGTTAAAATTATGACCCTTATGTTTATGAAATAATTTTTTTTGTGTTCACAATAACCATTCTGTATTATTCTGCAAATAAATGATAAACTGAAAAATCAAATGTACCTAACAATTCAAAAGCTAACAATACTATTCGATAGTTCGATAAGTCTTGCACAAAGATAATCCACAATCCGTCGAAAACCAGTTTACGTTGCGAAAATTAGAGACGCGTGTAGTACACTTCGATATGAAACATCCACAGCTGTAATAGCCCGTGCTTGTCTCATCCGTTGGCCTCCAAACGATATTTGTCTTTCTCTAGTTCATCAGCTCGTCCCAAGACGCGCGGGATCATCTTTTTGCATCGTTTCCTTTTTTTTCTTCCCATTGCGCCTCTCTCTCTCTTCTCGCATTAATTCCGCCGCGCGCAGATGAACGCTATATTATGCTCGCGTTACTTCACGCGCGTGGCTCCATCAATTCGCGCCGGGCCACTTAATTTTCTATACAATATATTATACAAATATAAAAGCCTTATCCAATTTGCGAATCTCTCGTCGTTCTCGGCCTCTCGTCGGCGGTGGTGCCTGGCGCCAAAATCGATTAGCCGCGTTTCAGCGTGTCATTATCATATTATTATTCTCCGTCGTATTGATCAATGATGATATCAGAGGCCTATTCATATGCGTCGATCATCGTGTCGTATATCATGTGCACACAATACAAATGGAATGATTAATCTAATAAGTAGCCGCGATAATTTCGCAAAAATAACTGCGCGGAGAAAAAAAGTGAAGCAAAAAAATAAAAATATAATAATAACAATCGAGAAGAAACGATTATCGATCGGTAAGATCTTACTAACCTGGTAATAAGCGCAGCCGAGCTTTTTTTTTTTGTTTTGGTATATTCCGATATGTGACAGCGCGTGCCCAAAATGAGAATGACCGTGACATTTAAAGAGCGCGAGCGGGGGATACGTATCCGGCCAAAAATGAAGAAAGAAAATTTATTATTCAAATTCGCGTGTCTCGACTAACTGCCCTTCGTCGTATTGTTGTCGCTTTTTTTTATATTCTCTCTCTCTCTACCTCGATCGAATCTCGCTCTTTTATAATATACGAAAGAGGCTTATCTCTCGAAAAATCGTCTCGATACACTATATATACTCGGCTCTCGGACTTCTCCGGGGCACACAGCTCGGAAAGCTTATTATATCACGACCAATCATAATAATGCTTTACGCTCGGCTCGACTAATTGAACTGACTGAGAATTAACAACAAGGTGAGATCTTGGTAATCGACTCCGAAACGTTTTGTAGACGTGTAAATAAATCTCTTCCGACTAGCGAGTGACTTTAATCATGCGCGTACACACATGCTCGGGAAAAACGTGTGTACGCACGTATACAGCATGTGTATTTATATTTTATGCCACAGTACGCGCGCGTTTATAAGTCTGTCGCGAAATATGAATTGCGTTCTATAGGCTTAAATACGCTCGCACGCGTGTGCCTCGGCTGCATTTATTATGCACATGCATCCTGAGAGCATGGACATATACACACATTCGAGTCCGTTTGTGCATTATAGCGAGCTTAACAAATCTCTTCCCAGCTACATTATTATTGGGAGAGAGAGAGGGAGTAATGCAAATCTCACTTTTGACACGTGTGTATTTATAATACCACTCGTAATTAATACATTTGGCCTGCGAAATACAGGCTGCATTCTTGTCTCTCGGACAGCAGCAGCAGCAGCAACCTGTTACCGTTACATATCCCGCCAATGCGCGCGCTTTCATATCGACGTAAGTTGCAGCGCAGCGCGCGACAAAATATATATCCATTATGAAATTGTTGGATCTAAAGAAGAAGAAAAAAAACGTCCGCGCCGCAAATCTAAGGCTCCGTTTACGAAGCCCGATACAAATCACCGACAAAAGTACGTATATACATACGCGTTGCAGTGCACCGGCGAGAGATTCGAAGCGATAAATGAAAAATGTCGGGCAGCCGAGGCACGAGTTCCGTATATATATATACATACACCTATGGCCCGATACAGCCGGTATAACTCATTCAAGTTCTTTTCAGCACTCACTCGGCTGCGTTCGCGCGAGTAAGAGTTGTTCTATAATACATACGGCCATCGCGCCTTAAAGTACGCGCGTGAAACGACTGGATTAATGTTCGTTGAAAATATATATACTCGCGGCTCTCTACCCTGGCTAATCGTATAAAATGTACACACATACTCGCGAGCGTCGAGCTTTAAAGAAAGGCAAAAAGGGACTATGTAGCGCGTATATACTTTACGTGGTTAAGAGCCTGAATAAGCAACGAGCCCAATTATATTAAGTTTAAAATTAATTACTAGATCCGAGTTGCGATAAATTCCGGTCAAACACGACGTCGACGAAGAAGAAGAAGAAGACGACGACGACGAGAGGCGCAGAGCATCCATCGCTCGGCTGCATGGAGTCGCTGCAGGCTAACCAGAGCCGAGATGTCTGTGTGCGTGTAATGCACACACGAGGCGAGCAAATGTGTTCTGATAGCTTGAATAATTGCTCATTATATATATTATTATATTGCGGGTGCAAACGAGCTGTTACAAGCCTCGTAATATATGGGCACATAATGTACGTCACGTTCTTTGCGCGCAAAACGACGGATGAAAAAAAAGTCACACTCGATACGGACGCGATCGGTCTGGCGCTTAATAAATACGTTTATTGTTTCAATACTTTGTATATTATTATAATACAAATGAGTGCGATATAATAATAATACGTAGGGATGAGCACATGACACGCGGAACAACGACGTACTTATCTCTCGGGCTCGATCGACATTAATCATTTGGACTTGTCAGAACTTATATACGTATATTCTAAGGTTCTCTCTCTCTACTTCCCACTACGCATTACATGGAGTCATTTTATTTCCTTGGAATGTCATCCGTGGATTTCCGATCGATTAGCATCGTTTTATTTGTATGCAAAGTTTTATCGACCAAATGATTTACTTCCACTCGAGGCAGCAAATTGGAAATAATTTTTATATGTTTTAATAGTTTAATTTAAAAAAAAAAAATGAGAAAGAGTAAAATCAACATCAATGTATTTTCTCTTTCTCGCAGTGCAAAAAACGATCGATAGCAACCTAATGAAAATCTAAGTCAGGCACCGATGAGATTGCACAAGAAAAATAGTCATCGAATGCACAACCGCCACTTATATACCTCTAATAGTTAGTTTGTATTCCGAAGGCGCTGGGGCTCTGTCGCGCACTGGCTCCGCATCGTAAATTCTTTGACCCGCGCGCGCGCACGGATGCTAAAACTTTTCATTACGCGCATTGCTGCTACGCGAATACAGTATGAATGTGGGTGGCCTCCGCGCGCGACACACAACGCGCTCGACTCTCTGTGGGAAAAAATTCCAATTAGGTTAAACGAGTTTAAATGTCCGAGCGATGAAATTCGCGTTAATAGCGATTATATGGACACGACGTTACACACACACGTCACCGATATACTATATAATATTCATTAAAGCAGAAAGTCGGACATTGAAATGGTACCTTTTAATTGATATATACGAAAATATACGTGTACGCTAATTCGTGTATCGATCGATAAATCTATAATTACGCAATGTATAATAGTTATTATAACAAGTGCATTAGCTAATAATTCATGAAAGGTCGTTCTTGGCACGGCGAGAGATCGATAATTGGATATTAATTCGTGGCATTGGATAAATCATAAACGAGCGCAACCGTGCCCGCGACACCCCGAGATCGGAGATAAAACTTTGTAACTGTCGCGCTTATGCGTTCATTATTATTACGCACGTGATATTTCATTAAAAAGTCATCCTCTGCATTATAACCCAAGAGAGCCGAGAGAGAGACTTTTCTTCCAATTAATATCCACTTCTGTTTGCGATCATAATGCCTCGCGAGCCCGAGTCTATCTGTCCATTTATCTGACAAGCGAAAAAAGCCAATATAATCCATTTGGTTTTATATAAAAGAGATACGTTATGGGTATGTGTATACACGCGTATGGTTGTACAGACACACATACACATACACCTTGCAGCTGGTCAAGCAAAGAGTCAGCTTTTCTTTCTCTGCACGCGCTCTCACACACACACACAAGTACGAAACACGTACGAGTATACACGGCACAGAGAAAAACAAGCTGCCAAACGTTAATCACGGATAAATACTGCTGGACAACTTAATCGTTTTACTACGCCACTATACGGCTCGAGCAATTCGTTTGCAGATAATCGTCTCGGAAATTATTACGAAAATCAAGATCCCCTCGCGCGAGCTCGACGAGTCGCGCGTTTTCTCTCTGCACCACCACCACCGCTGCAACAGCAGCGGCAGCGCCATCTCTCGCGTCTTCTCTCGGGGTCCTCGTGCAACAGCATGCAGTAAAGCGCGCCTAATCGCAGCGCTAATCGTTCGCGAGTTTATATATACACGCTGCTGCTGCTGCCTTGCCATTGCTGAATTATAAATTGCGCCGATACCAGACACGACTGGCGAGAGAAATTTTATAAGGATTTATCGATGATTATTATGACACTTGACCGATTAATGTTTCTGAAGTGTATTTATGTGCTTGCGCCAGCGAGCGTATATATATATACTACTAGACCCTTGTCGTGTGAATCTAGTCGTGCAGAGGCTCCTATCCAATGGCAATATAAACACTGATTACGAAGCTCGATCGTTCGTCTTATGACTTCGTCTACCGTTTTAAATTACAAATTCATATCGAAGCTGAGTTGGAATTTCAAAACTTTGCATTTTGACTAATGTACAATTATTTTGACTTTACCACTTGCAGGTTTACAGATGTAGTTACTCGCCATCTAGTGGTGAAGGCTTAAAGTAGTATTATCGTACTCAAAGTGTTTGGAAACTGGTCTAAATTGTTTGAAACAATTAAACTGTAATTCTTAGGTGGCAAGAAACGCGCATAAAATTTTTAACATAATTGATCATAATTATACTTTTGAACATTTCTGTCAGTGCGCCTAATTCGATTTTCAAAGTATAAAAACTTTTCGAACATGCCGCACCCATGAAACATATTTCGAGAAGAAGTAAGTACATGGCCATAATGTGTGGTAAGCCTGTTTCATTGATTCGTTTATTTTATTGATTTTGAATTGGTATTATTTTTAAGAGAGGATTTATTGTTCTAGCGAATAATGAGTTCTATACATTATGATTGGCTACGGAGCAACATAGATTAGAAAAATGTTAGTTGGCACTTCGGTTTGAACGACAATATAAACTGGTGCACTTTGACCTTTCAGTCGAGGAAAGATTTAACTTAAACATGAAAATTTTAAAAATTCTATTTATAGTCGAACTGGATAATACCGCTTGCAGATTTGTACAAAGTTGATGCGCCATCTCGACGCAACTGCTGAACCATATTATTATTCGTTCATCGACTCGACTCACGCGTCTTCCTGATGAGGCCGATGTGTAGTTTCGGTGAAACTTTGAATTAATTCAATTAATAATATTAGTCAAAGTTGTCCAACTTTTTTTTTATCCACGAGTCAAAATTGTGGTATCGGCCTTCATTACCAAATGCGATAACGTATAATGCATTCATTTCAATGATAAAACTATATTACGAGCGAATGGTTTTCTTTTTGAAGCAAATATATATCGTTTAAATCTGGCTCCCATTATGAATCGGAAATGAAAGAGATTTGTCAGAAAATGAATGGAACTTCCACGATAAAATGCAACAGCAGCGAGTAAAAAAAAATTCCAAGCCACGGCCGGAATGGCAAAATTGCACGGAGCATAAATATGCATCTAATTTTTCAAGCGCATCTCGCGGACATCTCGCTGCTGGGAAAACTGAAAGTAATCCGTTTCCGCAAGTCATTAAGACAGAGAGAGAGAGAGAGAGAGAGGAGTATCGGGCATCCATCGCTCATCTCTTTTCTCAAGATCGTACCAATAACCGCGGCGATTTCAATTTGAAAATGCGGCGCATCGCTCGGGCTAATACGTATAAATGCGCAGCCCAGCCGATAATATACGCGTCGCAAGGGCAAAAACAAATTAGACGCTCGTGTATATATACCGCGATCCGGGGGCCCCGCTCGTGCGCGCTCTGCACCATCGGCGCGAGTACTTTCACGCTCCGAGTCGCGCGCGCGCGCGCGCAGCGCAGCACTTTTAACAGCTCTCCTCCTCCTCCTCTTTTGTGCGCTGTAGTGCAAGATCACACAGCACCTTTTTTGTAGCTGTCATTTTTATTCGCTCGTCTCGTTTGCCACTTATAACAAAGTTACAGAGCGAGGCTCTCTCTCTGCGTTGCGCTAAGGAGGTGCAAGGACGTCTTCTTGTTACGTTTTTTTTTCTCCCTCGCTTTACTCTCTTATATTCCTTGCCAATGCCCCGCGTGCGATACGGTACGCGAATCCATAGTCCGTCCGTCCATCCACGAAGCAGAGGAATCTCGCTCGCGGCTTCGAGTGTTTGCGCGCGCGCGACAAAAAGTCTCGGCGTTCGCGCGTCTTTACAGAAATTCCGTTTGCGCGTTGATCGGTCGCAGAGCTCGACGACGACGACGACGTCCCCCTTCATCTATATCTCTTGCGCAGCTCGACTCTTGCTCCTTACATCTGTTGTATTATAGGCTGACTTTGACTCTTCAAAACGTTTGTTGGTGCAGCTTTGAAAATACCAATGACAGTATTTTCTATGTATAGACGATATTTGCCAGTTGCTAATTTTCTTCAATAGTAATTAGACACGGTAAACGACGAGAAGGAGCAATAAATCAGTAAAATCTCGAGCACATAATAAGTTAATCAATTATGTGGCAGAAAAGCATGGATCGGTACAAGGCTACCAACACACGTTCTAGCGGCTTGTTTTCTTCTTCGCGTGCCTTCTCTCTCTTTCTCCGCATCTTCCTCTCGGCAGCATTAAACTCCGAAACCGAGAGGAAGATTGACTCGAATCGAGAAACACGACCGCAGCCGCTCCCATAAGTGCAGATCGGAGAGGCGCAAGCGAGCGCGGCTATTGTTTTTATCTCCGCGCCGAGTTTTTGAGCGCGGAGGAGCATTTTGGCCGCTACATGCACACACACACGTGCATGCATGCTTGGCACATTAAAAATGTATCAATCTCCAGTGGGATCGCTCACTGTTTTGCTGCTCGCCAGGAGCAGCACACGTGTAACGCTTCTGTAGATGCACACGAGAGCAACGTCTCGAGATAAAAGTCAGGACTGCGGGGCATTTTTAAAACCAATGCGGAAACTTATCATCATCGACACCCACTCGACTTGGGTATTATTTCAAAGTTTTTTCACCGCGAAATTAAATAACTCGATCATATTTAAGTAGAGTACTACAACAAAAAAGATTACATTTTTCAATTATAGATATCCAAACCACCTTGGATACTCATAATTGTAAAATTCGTCTCGTTTAAAGTTGAAATCGTCGCGCGACATATTACGGATAAATGACTGCAAAATAATGGATAATTGATCGTTGCCGGTACACCTTCTCCATAGAGTCGAAGTCAATATTGGCACACGAGTAAATGACCAAGAAGCCCCGCAGTATTGTCTCGAAATAAGCTGCTCGTTTTTTATTCAATTTTTTCCTCCGTTTCATCTTCTTCTTCTTCTTTTTTTTTTACTTCAATGAGCGCGAAACAGTAGCCCTTTTTGCAGCAGAAACAGTAGCAACGAGAGAAACTCGTTTTCCGTATGCTGTATAATAATGCGCGCGAGCGGCTCCAAAGATAACGCGGCGCAACATCGGTATGTACACCTTTTGACGAATCTCGCGTTTCGCACTGCGTCGGCAGTGTATGTATACACGTGCTAACGTACTCACACACATACACACACACACACATCTGTATACACTCACACACGCTCATTGCTCACACTGCACGCGCTGCGCGACATATATATATACAGAAGCACACAACGCGCCATCAAAGACCTGTTTTTGTATCAAAGCAAGAAAGGCCAGTAGCCAACAAAACGGGCGCGGCAACTCCCTTCCGTGCCGCGCGACTTATCGCTAACAAGCGCACAACTGCTGCTGCTGCTGCTGCGGCTGTACAATTGCCCGCCTTCTTGCCTCTCTATAACTCACACCGACTCTACCATGCACTAAGTACGTGTGTGTGTGTGTGTGTGTGTGAATTTATATATAGGCACGCACACATACGTGTAACACTATCGTACTCTCTCACTCGCTATTATATATAATAAATACACTTTAATTCCAGCGAGTACAGTGCGAGTGGATATATACATTTAGAGCGAGGCAGATCGAGCCTTGCCACTTTTTTGCTCTTCATTATTTTTCGCCGCGCTCTCTGTCGCGGAATTACATTATTTCGCTCCTTATATTTATTCTCCCCGAGATTCGAGCTCGGCTCGGCTCTTGCTGCGGTGCGACACTTTAGCGATCTGTCGTGCTCGTGTGTACTCGTGTATTATGCACGTACGTGTATTATGCTGCAGGCAGGCGTCGTTTTCGAGAGCGACTTCGGAAAGGAGTCTCGATCAGAACGAAGAAGAAGAAAGAGAGAGAGAGAGAGAGAAAATGGTCTCGAGATGAGACGTTGCCATATTCGGCTCAATAACGAGACCAATAATACCTCCTTTTCTGCGTGTTTCGTGCGCCTTTATACGGTTGGTATATAAACAGAATGCGGATGCACGAGTGCGATAAGGCATTCGACGGGGAGAGAGAGAGAGAGAAGCCGCGGATTTTAGTTGGCAGAGATTGAAGTAGAAATGAGCGAGTTATACGAAATAAGGATGATGTATAGTGAGTGTATACGCCTTTTTTGTTGCTCTACTGTACGCGCGATCTTCTCAATTCTGTGTTCTCTTTTGCCCCCCTCGCGCGCGCGTGTACCGACACCGACACCGCTACTGCTACTGCTGCACTTTATTTTCGATGCCTTCTTTGCGACCGTACTTATATATACCTATACTCACAATTCTCTGTATTTATAAAGCATGCTACATAAATACGATATAATGCTGTGTATCGCATTGACAATTTTTACGTTGCAAAGGGATTCTTAACCCGCTTCTTTCTTTTTTTCGCTTCACGAGATCGCGAGATCACTACGAAAATGACGTGGATATGACACGTCGTACTCCCCCGTTGTTAGCCTCAGGAGCGTGATACAACGACGATCGTACCGGTAGAAGTGCAAAACATCTTTTGGCTGAAGCAACGATTTCTTGGACTAAAAGAGTCATTAGAATTAGACACGTACTAACCGAAAGTGCAATGTTTTTTTCAACGATTCATGGCCTTTTAATTCGCTCGGGTTTTTTTAACTATTCTGAAATGCATGCAAGTTACCGCTCAAAATAAAGTAAGTAAGATTCCACCTTTTTCTAAAAATCAATCCTACGGACGATATTTTTTTGAAACCGTGCTTTGACTTATATGTAATTATTTTCACGTTGCCACTTGCAACTTTATAGTTATGTAAGTACTCGCCATCTAGCGGCGATGGATGATAGTGTTATCAGCGTAATTGAAAGAGGTTGACGACTGGTTTAAATTTTTTCGATTGAGCCTAATAATTATAACAAACTTGTATCAGAAACATATGTTTCTTTCCTTTTTTTCATCGATGCGCAAAAATTATTTGTTTTAACGTACATCGAACGCGCTCGCCAAACCTCGAACGAATTACTGTCAGCATTTGTCTACGTGGCACATTTGCAGAATCTAACAGCAGAAGAAAAAAGCCACGAAGCTTCTCCTCGCCGCGCTCATAAGTTTCATAAATCAATCGACGGAATAGCAAAGTCACTTTTTTATCCCCGCGAATCGACACGTTTTTCTCGAGCGCGCGCGAGCGTATAAGCTTTCTCGCGCGCGGCGGCGGCATTAAATATACGTATATAATATATAAATGCAGCTTGAAAGGTGTAGCCCGCGCGAAGCTCATTTCGCTCGGAGCTACAACGCGCACCGGACACATAAACATCCTGACGGACACATTTTTGGGTGACACCTCCTCCTCGACTTTTTGATGCCTTCGAGCAGCAGCAGCAACGCTATCAGCGTTAATTGTCTCGTTGCCGTAAGCGCGCGCGGCAGCGGCACTCGACAACAAAAAAAAAAGGGAGCACATACCGAGAGCGCGCGGCGGTACGTTTCGAGAGCGACTCTCTCTCCGGAATGCCTCGCATCAGCATCAGCAGCAGCAACTCAGCTTGCATTCAAATCGTCGCTCGCTGCGATGGACCCTTTTCGGCCGGGTCCTAGCTTATATAGCTCCCCTGCCTTTTTTTTTACTAAACGCTCGCTTATTCTCTCTCGCTCTTATTTGTTATCCTCGACTTCTTTTCTCCTCTCGATTCGCGTATACTTTTTACCCCGATTTATGCTTTCGCTTTCTTATGCGTGTGCAGCAGCCGCAGCAGCGTCTCTATATCTGCGGGTCTCTATCGGCCGCGGCCGGCGATTCGCGATTGACGTTGAGGGATGACGCGGCTGCTGCTCTCTCGGAATATCGTGAGACTGACCGGAGTCGCGCGCCTCGCTACACACACATATACGCGCAACGCAGAACAGAAAATACCTCTTCTCTGTCTCTCTCTCTTCGCAATAAGAATCGGTAATTTTTCCCAGTTCTTGTGTGTACGCCTATACGTGTAGCATACAAACACGCGCGTTTGCGATAGCAGCGGCAGCAGCTCTCGCTCTTTTTTTTTCCTTTCGGCACAAACGCGTGTGTATCGAGCAATTCGAAAATGTGCACGCGCTGATTGCATTGATGAGGCAGCGATTGCAACTTTATTGTGGAGAATCGAGAATAGCCTCGACCAATTTAACAATCCTCATATCGCAGAGCGGCTCGACTCGCAGCAATTGGAAGTCGCGCGGATGCATACCGAGCTTTTCTTGGCTCTTGAAAAAACAAAGTTCGCGTTTGCGCGCAATTTTCTTCACCGCACCTCTTTGCATCCGCGAGAATCGTCAATTTATCATTTCGGATAATAATAAGCAGAACCCGAATATCGCGGAAGAGCAGAAGGTGGTAAAGCACGTTTTTACGCAGGTACAACCAACCGAACAAAAAAATGCAGTCGAAACAAAGCTGCTGCTGCTGCTCCTCGCGGTCGCGTTGTCGCTGCCGCTGCTGCGGAGCGGCGAAAAAAATTCTAGTCACTGGGGAGAGCTAGTTCGACACTTTAAACTATCGTCATTAAAATAAAAAACTCGAGATGCACCTGTGCGCGCATCGGTCTCGAAAGAGAAGAAGAAGAAGAAGAAGATCCAGAGAAAGGAAGAGAGCGAAGGAGCTAATCTACATCCCTCGGAAAAATAAAGGAGGAAACATATAACGTACGTATAATGTACAAAGAAGCTCGCTTCGAGATAAAGACAAAAAATAGCCCTGGATCCGTTCGATTAAGCTCCCTCTCTCTCTCTCTCTCACTCTCTGTGTGTGCGACGACGCGCGCTTCTTCGAGCCCCCGAATCTTTTCAGGAATGCCGAAAAATGCAGCGCGGCCTGTAAGACAAAGCCGAGGAGGAAGAAGATCGTACGCAGTCGTCCCTCCGCTTAATATACGCTCCTCCGCGGAAACAAGCGCAGCTCTTTTATTTCGATCGCGCGCGCGCGCAAGCATCCGTCGTCGTCGATCGTCGATCGTCCTTTCCTTCGGAGCTGCTCGCGCGCGCGGAGTGATGAAAGAGTGCAACTTATGCATACTGTGTAAGTGACGCTAATGAATTATTCATATTATAATAAAATAATGCGTAAAGCGAGCTCTCGCGTGTGCTGCTGCTGTATATACGTGCGCGAAAAAATGCCCTTATAGCTGCTCGTCGTCGTCGACTCGAAAGTATAAGAAAGTTTTTTTTGCCGCTGCTTATACCCTTCCTCGGCCCCTCTCATACATAATACAATTAAATAATCTCGATCTGCGAATTGAAAATTTGCATTTGCCTTGTTACGCGCGCGAGCTCGCATGTGTAAAAGCTCAAGCGAGAGATGTTGCGATGTAGATATCTCGATGGTAGACTCTCGCGTATACGCGCGTATATACCGCAATGAGAAAGCGAATTACAAGCAATTTAAAAGACTTTTTTCTTATATATATATGTACGGCATATGTGCCGCGTGCGCAAGAAAGATAAATGCGTCGGCTGCTAATTGTTATTATTTATAATCGCGTAGAGTATAAGCGACTCGTCGTCGTCGTTTGTAGAGAGACCTGGCGAAGCGCGTAATTGCGCCCGAGCAATATAATATATCTATATCGCGGGCTCTCTTGACTCGTAAAAGGAAAAATATTACATAGAGTCGGTGTTCCAATTTCGCTCCTCGTTCGTACGTATATATACCACGCACTATTTTAAAGCTTGCTGCGGAGCCCCGCGTAATGTTACGAAGGCGCGTAAAATAACAAAAAAAAACACGCGTCGTATTTGTCCATCATCGCGAAGCGTCCTCGTGGGAAGTGTTCGTGCGCGCGAAACACCGAGTGCCATCCGATAAAAAGAATAATAGTGCTTCTGTGCGTATTTTCTATATATACACGCGGATGAAATCCCATTTTCGAAAATTCGATTTTCTCTCCGTCTCTCTCTTTCCGTTCGGCTCGCTTTGCACGCCTATATATACACACACAGAGAGCCAATAAACAGCGAAGCTATAGTACATATAGCGATCGGGAAAATAGAATCGCACCTCTCGCAATCGAATTTTCCCGAGGACGCATTTTCAATTCTCCTTTCGCCTCTATATATCGCGTTCATAGCGTTACTATCTATACACACTGTGTCCATATACACTACGCGATAGGGCAAAAAGAGAAAAAAAGAGAGAGAGAGAAAGGAGGGAGGGAGGGAAAGAGATCGAGTGAAAAAAAAAGAGGTGACTCGGAAACAAACTCAAAGCTCTCGTGATGCTCGTCCAGGGAGACATTCGTGTATATTGTGCTACTGCTGCTGCTGCTGCTGCCGGACCCCCACCGATTTCCGCCGGAAGAGTCAAATGCTTTTTCTCAAATCGTTCTATTCCTTCGTTTTTTTTTTTTTTTAACTGCACGCGCACCATAGATACACGTGTATATAACGTGGTCAAGAGAGCAGTTCTGTTTCTCGCCCGCCCCCCAACCCCTTTTTGCGCAATTGTATTATAGCTGCGGACCGGCCGGTATATGGCCAGTGTCGTCGTCGTCGTCGTCGCCGTTTAATCGAATTCGGGCGATTTATAGATTCTTTGGGATTTATCCGAGAGAAAAATTGCTTCGTCCGTATAATACCTATCGCCGACTATGGTTTAAATCTTAGAAAAAAAATGGAGAGAAAAAGAAATTTCAGCTATCCAGCGCAGTCCGAAAGAGCGGAGGAGAATATATATACAATAATGGACTCGTACAAATTGTTTGATTTATCTACGTAGATCAGAATTTACGGGGCGAAATGTACGCTAGAGAAGTTTATTAAGCAAACGAGTCTTTTCGTCCGTTTTACGAGTTTGAACGCGCGGCTTCGCGGCGGCTGCAAAATCCAATATGCTATATCTTAATTCACTCCGCGAAACGGTATATGCTGTATGGTTATTTATATATTATATACATACCGTATATAATACACACACACGTATATAATACGTATCACATGTGCGCGAGATGAATGACGGGTCAGAAAAACGTCCGGAGTAGTGTGCGCGAGCGGCAAATGTTACGATAAATCACTGCAGCTCTCATATGTGTGTGTGCGCGTATGCGAGTTTTGATGCGAATGTGAAATTGCCGGAACCGATATGCTCTCTCTCTCTCTCTTTCTCTCCTCCGGTGGTGCGTTGCGTATATAATACCAGTCAATTGACGCATGAAAGGATGATGACATCGACACGATTATTATTGCTGCGCGCGCCGAGAGCGCATCCACATAGGCAGAGAGGCTCCTTCTTACGGGCTATATATAATACACGGACGCAGCAGCTCTAGTCGTCGCATATATAGTCCATATAACATAATATCGTAACAAGAAAAAAAATATGCTCCAGCTTATAGAGTCGTGCCAGGCAGTCAATGAGCAATGAAAATATTGGCCGTGTATACAACGACGACGACGACGAGGAACATGACATAGAGAGCAGTTGCGCGAGCTCGGGCTATATAATGCGTGCGTGCAGTATTATAATACATAACGCGAGTGCGTGTGTATGTATGTAACACAGGGGTCGTTTCAAAGGAAATTTTTTTCTCCTTTCGATGTATAGATGCTCGGCGCTTCTCTCTCTATTTGTCATCCCGAATCGCAGTGGCATTTCAAACCTCGTTTACTTCAAATCGGAGTCTATTTATCAATTTGCTTCGAGACGCGATCGTTTCCACCTCTCTCGAGTACTTTTCTGAGTGTTGCTATTTTTGAAAATTACTCGGTGTGTATAATTGCGATCGATTCCCTTCTGTATCGCGCAGACCTTATAGCGCAGCGCCGCGTTAATTGCTATCCGGCTTTTGGGGGAGATGATAATTGATCCGGTGTGTGTGTATACGTACTTACTCTACATATAATATGCACGCGCTTGTAGCATACCACACTTTAACTCGAGGAACGTTTGAAGCTTTCATCAGCATTTTAATCGCTCGAGTTTCATGCTCGGCTAAAATTTTAATGGACCGACTGACAGGCTCATTTTAGATGCAAAGTAAATACGCGCGCGCGCGCGCACTTTTTGCGCTCTTCGAAGATGCTGCTGCGAGACGAGCCAATCGTTCGTTCTCGAGCGTGTACAGAGCAGTGGAAAAAAATCGTGCTTTGTACGAGTTAATTTATTTTAATAAAAGTTAATGCCTACGGAGAGATTAGTTCGGCAAATATTAATAGAATTTATAGGAAAAATTACTAGAATATCTGTAATATGTGACATCTTACATATTTTGCTTTATTTTGGGGCTTTACCTACTTTGAAAAGTTTTTGTAACATATTTTATTTTTATATGAAGTACGATTTAGGGAAAACAAGCTTTTCCAATGAGAGTGGATGACTATAGAATAAATTTACATTTCTTATATATTCATTGCTGCATTTAACCGCTTGAGGGTTGGCGATGCGACATCTAGAGTCGATGAGATAACTACACTGAGAAGGATTTCTTAACAGTTAAAAACGATCTTCAAAATTAGAATATACCCCGTGTATATATATTCTAATTATTAAGATATTTCTTAATTGTTAAGATACTTCTTAATTGTTCAGAAATCCTTCTCTCAGTGTATAAAATGTATTGTTAGCTGGGAGGCTTATTCGAGATGCAATGTTTACTTTTACTCGGGCACTTGCCTTAATCCCAATACCTCAAGACAACGACGAATGCGAAGGCCGCGACAACTTTTACTAAATTACATTGCAAATTGAACCCATTTTAGCAATGAATGTATTTTGTACTACATAGACGAGTACTAAGAAATCATTTTTGCAATATAGAATTGTAAATTCGACATCAAATTTAATATAAAAAACTTTTATACAAATATAGGAATGATATTAAAATAATGTATCGCAATGTCTTGCTTTTTATATTCGATATCGTAATTAATCATAGTTTTGATTTTAATTTTCATCACACAAATTGGTCCGTGCACGATTGTTTGATCGAAGAAAAAGTAATAATATTCTAGTAAAATAAATACCTAACTCTCTCTCTCTATGCAGCGACAGGATGAAAAAAAAAAGAAGTAAATGTAGCATAAAGTGCGAGTGCGTAAAGCCTCTTACGGTGGCTATAGTCGCGATAGTTCATTGAGCGTATATATTATGTGTGCATGGCTATAAGGGCGCGCAAGACGCCGGCTTCTATTCACACACACATACACACGTAGCGGGTAATTTTTTTCGAAGCTCCCCAAGCTCGGGGCAGTACCTATATACTAGTAGTCGTCGGGAGCAGCAGCAGCAGCAAAAAAAAAATGAGCATCGCGCGTATAAAGTGCGCATATTCCCTAGGTGTCTCTCCTCTCTGTGTATATAATGTCGCAGACCAAAATGGAGTACGACGCGCATATATATAGTAGCAACGTATGTATATACGGTGCGCGCCCCCGATGCGCTTAGCATTTCCATTTGGTTGATCGGGCGAGTTAGCCGACGCACAATTGTAATAAACGGATATAATGGGCTCGCTCGACCGTGACGCGTGAATGGTAATACGAAACGTATGGACTTCATTTATGTATATATGGAGTACACGCGGTACTTGATTTTTCGCGCATAAAAGAGTAATATTATACCATACGCTGAATTTTTAATTTATTATTGACGCGTGTTCTGTATATACGCATATATACGTATATACGGTTGACTCGATTTGAACTCGAAGCGAGGAGGGGAAATTACTTCAACGTTTTATTGTTGATGGGCTCTACTGTACTACTATATGTGCGCACGGTGCTACACAGCATTGCAGGTTTATTCGTATACGCGTGATTTTTCAGAACGACGCGCGAAACATTTTGCTGGTGGGGTTTTTTTTCGAGACATTGGCACAACGATTTCTCCAATAAATAGATACAATGGTGAATAATCTGATGTATTTTTACAATGAGAGTCGAATTTTAACTTGTGATTAATAATTTGCTTTGTGATTTTCATTCTCTGTTAAGAAAAGATTGTATATTGAATACAGATTCAACGTAAAATCAGTCATTAGATTTGCAGCATAAGTTCTTTCTCAATTTTTTTACACAAACTGCCCAAATAATGCATAAAAATGTAATCGTATAGATTATTTTTAATATGATGAACGGAAAAGATCCGATTCTGTACTTATTTTTAAATATATTTTGATGAAAATTAAAGTATTATTACTGACTAACTTTTCGCATTAATTGATAAAAAATAAATGAAAATTCAATCATAATTAGAACCAGCCTCCGTCGCTAGATGGCGAGTACTTTAATCTACGTATCTACAAGTGACAAAGAAAAATATTTGTATAAAGCAATTTCAAATATACTACTTTCGTGTTCGTCATCTCGCGGAATCATTCTTAATTGGCCGAGTTTTATTTTTATTTTGGGCGCGAAATCCTCCCAGTTGGGATTAAAACGATACCGACATCTCGGGCGATAGCGCTATACCACACCGCGTTACATTTCGTGACCAAGCGGGAGTAGAATAGCCTTAAATTTCATTCAGTGTAGCTGCACTAGTAGCCTGAAATAAAATGTAATTAAGGTGACTCTTTATCTGACTCGGTTTGTCAATGCGAGTGCAGTTAGTTTGTTTTGAGACTCTTGTTGTACCCGAGCTGCCCCATGCTGCAGTGTTGTAAGCGTCCCCTCTCCTCTTCAGCAAACGACAAAATCTTAATCGGCACATAAAAATTCACTTTCTCAGGCAAATATTACAATAATTAGCATGTCAACGTCTACTTTTTAATATACTAATCGAAAGCTTATACTTTCAACTTTATGTTATCAGTTTTTTGAAGAGCTGTATGATATATTTTGAGTTATTCAATAAGAAGCGTCCAAAAGTAGATGTGTGCCCATACACGCCGTGTTTAAAAGTCAATTTTCGATGACTTTATTCTCGAAAATTAGCATGGCAACAGGGTCTGAAATTGTGCAGATCACTAATTAACGCTGTCCCAAAATTTCAAGACCTTGTATGAAAAAAAGTTTAGGTAAAAAGTCACGTAAGTAAGTTATATAATCATATTTCTTTCAAAGTACAAGCCAAATCGATAATGTTTAAGTGCAATTCAAGTTTTACTTTTTAAACGTAGAATATACAAAATATTTATATGAAAATTAATGTAAGGGTGAAGAACATCGTTTTCTTTGTGTACATGAATCTACTCCCATTTAAAAGAATTAAAACTAATGTGACTTGAATCAAATTATTATTTTCAATGCAATGTAATATCTTTCATATCTTGAAAAATGCAGAATGAATTTGAATTCATGCATGCATGCGATCATTCCAAACAGGCTCGGAGCTTCGAAAAGACAAAAGAAGCGTAAACTTATATTATTCAGCTCGACACTTTGTCGAATCGCGATGAATTATTGCTCGGTAAGAATCGGGCAATTTTTGACTGTGAAATTGTACGCCGCATATCGCACGATCATTTCACAGATAATCCCCCTCAATACATAAAAACTCGCCATGACGCTAATCGAACAAGCTCGTGAACACACACAGGGGGGAAAAGAGAGTTCCAGAAGAAGGGAAGGGGGTCCAGAAACACTCTCTTATCGATTGTGCCTAGAGAGAGAGAGAGAGAGAGAGGCAATAGGGGAGGCTGGCTGCACACAGAAGGGGCTGATACTACTGGCGCGTAACCATGACGACGCGAAGCTGCCGCCGCACACACGTATCATCGTACAGTATATAGAGATATGTATCACAGGGAGCACACGCACACACAGTCGCGCGAGCCAAAGGGACGTTTACCTTAATGCCCGGGAATTACGGGACGTGATTTTCAGTCTTTTGCGCTTCTCGACCGAGAGGACGTTTTAACGATAATGTAATTTTATCTCTTATACTCCACCCAATAGAGCAGCGCCCCATCAGCCGGGCTGCGCACTTCTTCTATACATACCACCGAGCAGAGAGAGAGAGAGAGAGAGAGATAGAGAGCACACACATAGACAATACCCGCGCGTCGTCACTTTTTCTCGTTCCAACTGTAAACGAGCTTCTCTCCTCGCTATATATAACAATGTGAAGGGCAGAGGAGAGCTCATCAAGCGCAGTGGTATTTTACGAGCTCTCTTTCTTTTCCCTGTCTTTTTTCTTTCTTCGCTACCAACCCGATTTATCAACGACTCCGATGCGATAAAATGTCTGATACGTATAACTATCGGAGGATCAATTATTTTATCGATTCATTTTTACACGCTAACAACCGAAGCCATTATTAAATGTATTCCCGTTCCTCTTTTTCGTTCGTAAACTGCGATACAAAAACTTGATAAATGATTAATTTTGCGAGTAATTACATTTAAAAAATATAACAAGAACATAGTCGTACGAATCCGAGAAACATCTCCACACGCACATCTGATGTTATACGCGCGGAGGAAGAGATTGAGTCATTATTTCGGTTAGTCCACAAACGCGCGTGCAGTATAATATTTATGTATACACCGGCCAAGAGAGCTATTTTCTGCCAATAAAAATGTGCACTCTCGAGTCTGACACTTAAATTAACAAGGTAAAACTCGGCGCGAGGTTATCTCGCAACCACTTGGTGGCGCTAAAATCAGTCGCAGCGTACATACGGCGATAGAGAGAATGGCATACACGCACACACGCAGACACGCGTACGTGAATTCCCCTCCACCAACAGCAGCAGCACGAGGACGGGCGAAGGGAGCTTATAATACACGCGTGGAAGCGCAATCGGCGAGACTCCGCCCAGTCGAGGGGGAAGTACCGCGAGTCGACGTTGGCCTATCGCGTGGAGACGCGAGCCCCGCGAGCGATCTGAGAAAAGCTCTTGGCAGTGGCAACGTTTATATACGGTTGAAATGAATGTGTGTGTGAGTGTGTGTAGTACGCGCGCGCGTGTATGTGTGTGTGTGAATGGAAGCGCATCGCTCGTTAGCGAGAAATTGCGCGACATTAAACTCGATGAGAGTAGAAAAGGAGGAGGACAGTTTTATAAAAGAGCGATGTCTTGATTATCGACGCGGTGTACGTACGAGAGAGAAAGAGAGAGAGACGAGAGAGACGAGGAGAGGAGAGGGTGACTGCTACTTTTGCGTCACGGAATTGCCTCGTACGTGCTCGCAGCTCCGCCGCGCCGCGCAGACGGGGGTAATAGAAGCTGATATCGCAGTAATAGCGATGAGTCCTCGCGTCGCGCGATAGCCGTTAAATAAAACAAAAAAAAGGGGGAGGGGGGGGAAGAAGAGACCTGTAATAATATAGTAATGTGCAGCGACGGTAATTGCCAACGATCGAAGAGTAAACACGTGAACTGCTCATACCATGTTTTTATAGACTTATTACATTATTACGAAAATTGGCAGAAAGTAAAGGAGGCTCACGACACTCGAGCCGAGACAGTGAATTTATTATTTATTCAAAGAGCCTGCCATCAATATCGCTGATGATGCTGTCCAACGAAAGTATACGCAAAAGTGGAACTTTATTATAAACGTGAAATGCGGATGTGTGCGAAAAAAATGCTCGTTATATTTCTATCGGTCGGACATTTATTTGTACTTAAAATCAAAGCGGAAAGTATACGTTATTTGAAGAATGAATGACATTTGCACGGCAAATTAATACGTGAAAAATCGCACAAAAATTGAAACGATTCTTTATAATCGAATCAATAACAAATTATACGATTTATTCATTATACCTTTGTTTGAATGCCATTAATTTAAACTCCTTGAAATGCTTTTTTAATTATAAATTCCAGCAGATTTAATTCGCAGTTAGCAGTCGTTTCATGATAATCGATCGAACGTAAAATACCTGATCAATTTAATGGGTTCTAAGTCGCTACAATTAAAATACTATAACATAAGCTGTGATTTAGCGTATTAAATTAATTACAACAATGCGATTAAATTCAATCAATCGATAAGCATGTGGAAATTATCTGACACAATATTGCATAAGATGTAGTACTTCAATTGAACTGAACTCGTTATTTTGATTTTAACAGCATCGTCATTAATATTTATACTTAGAAATGAACCGAGGCAAAAAAAAATAGCGTACAGAAATTGAATTAAAATGCTAGAGTTGAAACTTCAAAGTACTTTTCTTTCTTTTCTTTTTGTTTGTATTGATAGGCTTGCTTGGACTATAATTTTAGCTAGATATCTTTTTTTTTTAATCTTTTCAAGACTTTTTATTTTTAATTCTTTTATGCCTTTTCAAAATGACTTTTATGTTTCGTATTCAATAAAAATTTGCACTTTCTAAACAACGAATTCTAAAAATCAAGACATAAGATCATATTTGTAAGATGTTAAGACATACAAGAGAATAAAATATTATTCATATGCTTCGATACGTAGAAAAAAACTTACACGAACAAGTACATTGAAGAATTTAAATTGTTGATTTTCGAAAAATTCCGTGAAAAGAAAAATCCTTAACAAATATATGCATAAATTTTGTTAAATTCAAGTTTTTTTTAAATCTTCAAACTTCTTGTGAACGTACAAAACCCTCGATAATTTAGATTATAATATAAGAATTGATTTGTTCACGTATTAAAAAATTAAAAAAGAAAAATTAGACTCTTGTATCAACGCCTACACTTGCATTACAGTCAGTGATTGTATATGGAATACGTTAATTACACCATAGCATCTAAATAGCAAATTTTGAAATATATATTACAATTTTTGATTAATTATGTTTATAAGAATCTATTTACTCGATTGTTTTTGTGTAAACTTGATTTTTTCTGTCGGGCGTTTACATGCAAGTTTAGTTTTATATGCCAAAAAAGTTCCTCGAAGGAAATTTGGTCAAGATAAAATAATAAATTGTTTCAAATGTTGTAATAAAAATGTATAAATAGCAAACAATCGGTAACTCAATTGTAAACAATATATTCATGAACGATTTTAACATGATTCCATAATACACTGATCATGTTTATAGAGAAAATGAATAAATTTGGATGTTGTCATTCCCGATGAAGCAAGCCATTATATCAACAGATAAATTTCACTCATTCAATTTCTGTGGCACTATATCGACTGAATCATCGTTCTATTCAGAAACCAAAATGGATAAAATTAGGGAGAAATCCGAAGACATCGTTTCAAAAGATAATTTAAGTGAACGCGATATTATGGTTTTAGACGAAAAAAAACATATTTGTGATATTTGCCAGGAGGCATTCACACTAAAATCAAGCATGATAACACACCGTGACACAATTCATAATGAACAAAAAGTTTTCGCATGTGACAAGTGCGAACAGAAATTTGAGTTCCGAAGTCATTTGAGTAGACACCAAATATTAGTTCACAAAAGCCTCAAAGATTATATATGCGACCAGTGCGAGAAGACATTTCTAAAAAAATCAAGTTTATTTATACACCAAAAATTAGTACACAAAGATTATGCAGATTTCATTTGCAACAAGTGCGAGAGAAAATTTGAAAATAAATCAACTTTACTCAAGCACAAAAAAATTTTCCACGAAGTATTCCGAGATTACTTATGTGAAAAGTGTGCGAAGAGATTTGAAACTAAACACAGTTTGATCAAGCACATAAAGACAGTGCACGAGGGTCAAAAAGATTTCGCCGTCAAAGTCTTTAAAGATTACTCATGTAACAACTGTGATAAGGAATTTGCAAATAAGCGAAATTTAGTCTTGCACATGACAACAGCCCATGAGGGTCGTAATAAAGATTATGCATGCGACAAATGCGAGAAGAAATTTGGAAAAAAAAAAAATTTGTTGGAGCACCAAAAAACAGTTCACCAAGGTCGCAAAGATTTTGCATGTGAAAAATGCGAGAAAAAATTTGGAAAAAAATCGAACTTGTTCATTCACCGAAGAACAGTCCACGAAGGCCATAAAGAGTACGCATGCGACAAATGCGAGAAGGAATTCGCACGAAAAAGGGATTTGTTAGGGCACCAAAAAATAATCCACGAAGGTCGCAAAGATTTCGCCTGTGACAAATGCGAGAAGGAATTTGGACAAAGAGGGAATTTGCTAACCCACCTAAAAACAGTACATGATGGTCTCAAAAATTTCCCATGCGACAAGTGCGAAAAGAAATTCGGACATAAAAAAGATTTGTTAGGGCACCAAAAAATAGTCCACGAAGGTCGCAAAGATTTCGCCTGTGACAAGTGCGAAAAAAAATTCGGATATAAAAAAGATTTGTTCCAGCACCAAAAAACAGTCCACGAAGGTTGCAAAGATTTCGCATGTGACAAGTGCGAGCAGAAATCTGGAAGTAAATCAGATTTGTTGAAACACCAAAAAATAGTCCACGAAGGTCGCAAAGATTACGGATGCGACAAATGCGAGAAGAAATTTGGGGAACGAGGCACTTTGACCAAACACCAAAGAACAGTCCACGAAGGTCGCAAAGATTTCGTATGCGACAAGTGTAGAAAAGAATTCGGATTCAAATCAACTTTGCTTGTGCACAAAAAAACAGTACACGAAGGTCGCAAAGATTTCATATGCGATAAATGCGAAAGTAAATTTGGAAGTAAATCCAATTTGTTGAAGCACCAAAGGACAGTCCACGAAGGTCGCAAAGATTTCGTATGCAACAAGTGCGAGAAAAAATTTACACAAAAACCGAGTTTGCTCTCCCACCAAAAGACAGTCCATGAAGGTCGAAGAGATTACCCATGTGACAAGTGCGAACAGACATTTGGACAGAGATAAAATTTGATAAAGCACCAAAAAAATGTTCATGAAGGTCAGAAAAATTTTTTTGCGACGGGTGTGGGAAGAAATTTGTATTAAAAAGGGACTTGCTTAGGCACCAAAAGACAGTTCACGATAATCGCGAAGATTACACTTGCGAAAAATGTGAGAAGAAATTTGATAGTCGCAAAGATTGCACATGTGATAAGTGTGAGAAGAAATTTCGATAAAAATGGATTATGCTTCAGCACCAAAAGACAATCTGTGCAGGTCGAAAAAGTTAGGTATGTCACAATTTCCAGAAGAAGTGATGATTGACAGTTGTAAATATGAATAGATATTCATGCATATATATTCAACGGAAATTTCAATAAAAAAAGGGGTGAAAAAATTGATTTCTACCTGATATAAATTATCATTACACCTTCGTTCACTGTCCTTGTACTAATTTATTTTTGAACTAGATTTTGCGTACAACTATTTACTACTCTCTGTTTAGTTTATAGACATTCGCTTCCAGCAGTCTTCCATGCAACGATTAATCGAGACTTTTTTCCAAGTATTGTTTGGAGCTGTTAATGGGGTGAGCGCTTGGTTTTTTACTGGATTTTTGATGAACCTTACGCGATGATACTCTGTATTTATTAAATATGTGCTATTGAAAGAATTTGATGAGCTTGCTAAAATACTGATTATTTCTCTGCAAAGAAATGCGAACGATAATAAGAATAAGTTTTTACCGAAAAACCTTAAAGTAGCAACGATTTAATAATTTAATTGAAACAAAAAATGTTTTCTACATTTTCTTCAGAATTAGTAACAGCCCTCGCAATTATTTTATCCTTTACTTAGTACTGTTGCTAATTCCAAAATCTTATATTAATGAATTTCGAATGGCGTGAACCGCAAATGAAAGTTTACGCGGGGACGGCACTTTTTCTAATACGCCACTGATGACAGACCTATAATAAAACGTCAAAATCAGCAAAAGACGTATTCGTCCGTAAAATAATGCCTAACCGTAAGTTAATTCAAAATCTCTCGGTTCGCGCTGTGTGATATGTTTACGTTATTGCTCAGTAAATTGGCTCTAGTCATCTCGAGACGTTGACAGGCGAGAGGAAGGCGCCAAATAGCGAGTTCCGTTCCATTCAGTACACGCTGAACTCTCTGAACGAGCACACGTATTAGAATCATGAACGACTGTATTCGAGTGCGCATACCGTGGGCGAGCCTACCGTGGGCGATCAGCGATAAATGCTTTTATTTTGACGAAGACAGAGACGGCTTCGGTACCCACGCTAACGTGGAACAAGACAAATTGGAAAGATTGCGCAGTATGCGTGAGAAGATCAACTGGAAGCTCAAGAAACAGAGGAGGTCATTCTATCGCGATTTTACGGAATTGCTCGTTGGTTGGTTGGGCCAGCTTCCCGATCTCAGGGCAATTTTTCGAGGCGTAGAGATCGACTGGCTTCTCCAGGAGGCCGTGAGGAACAGAGAGAAGACTTACTGCAATTATCGAGGAAGGCTGTTCATTAGATTCGTGGCTCGCAGCCAGTACAAACACGTGCCCTGGTTAGATCGCGAAGGCAGGCCTGAGTTGCGTCGCACCACCGCGTTGCACCGAGTCGATCCCAGCTGCATAATGAGCAACGCTGTCGCCGACCTCTTCCGAATATACGACAGACGCGACTTGAATTACGTCGACAGCCACGGATACACGCACTTCCACGTGGCCTGTCGATTCAACTTGCGTGACGAGGTCGAGCGTTTCCTCGAGCTCGGCCAGGATCCCAATCAGGTCGTGCCACGAACCGGAGATTCGCCGCTGCACTTGGCTTTCTCGGAATTCGTACAGAGAAACTTCGAGTCAGGTGTACTATTGCTGAGAAGAGGCGACACCGACCCAGACGTAGCGAACGCCGAGGGATCGACGCCTATACAGATCATTTTTAAGAACAACGAAAGGTCCAAGGCAACGGCGTTTCTCAAGAACCGTCGGACGGTAAAGCTCGATGACCCGGACGGGATGGGCCGGACGCCGCTTCAATGGGCCGTGGCGAATCTCAATCCGTGGATGGTCGACCAAGTCTTGGATTTTGGCGCCGATCTGTCCAACTTCGTTTTCCCCACCGAGAGCTACTTCGCCAGGGGAAAGAGAGGAGCGTCGTCGTTTGATGACCGATTGGATAGTGCGATAAAAGCGATTGAAGTTGTCCGGCGTCTTGAGAGCAGAGGTTACCAACTGTGCTTGAGCGACGCCCTGACGGTCATGGAATTCATCACCGATTTGAGATTGTTCGAGGTAACAAGGGATCGAAGACAGAATTGGAACGACGACGAAGTTTTCGCAAGAAGAGCACGAATAATACAGATAATTCCGGGTCTGTCGCTCCACGAACTGATTCATTTGCCACTCGACGAGGCGGCGCGACGCATCACGTACGTGGATTACTTGAGGTTCGTGAACACGCAGAGATATTGGAACCTCACCGAAAGGAAATCTTGCGCTTTACATCTGTTCGAGATATTATCGAGAAGATTTTCTTGGGACTGGGGAATTGAATGTATAATGCTGATGTGCAACGATTTGCCACTTCCCTGCTGTTGTGCAATTCTAAATTATCTAACGAGCAATGATTTGATGAGTATGTGCTTGACGTTAAAGAGACGAATCCAACAAAACTCATGGCTTGCATTATTTTCTTAAGACTTACGTACGTATAGTTACGTACATCCATAACGAGTAAAGACAAACTAGTTTTGAATCAAAATTGATTTATGTAAAAGCTCGATCTATTTATTGTACAATAAATGTCATGACTCAAGAATAAAAAAAGAGTAAATAAATGTTTTTTGCTCTTATTACTGACTAGCCATACCTATCGCACGCTAAAAAAAATTTCACTTCGAAAGCTTTCAATGAAATCTCCAAACTTGCAAATTCGTTAGTACGCAAAAAAAGCAAGACAAATATTTTACGAAAATATCTGATAAAAACTACTATACTCCAGGAAATGTTCTGAGTTGTTAAATTTTTATCTTCAATATCACTGTAAAAATCCACACACACACACACACACACACACACACACGCACATAAAGACATATGTTAGTAATTGAATCTAGTCTACAAATACGTAAACCAAATTGTCCTACGATGTCTGGTTCAAAAACTCATATTCAAACTCGTCACATAGCTTCTTCTATGGAGGAAGCAAAAAAACTTTAATTGTTAATTTTAGAAAAAGTCCGTAAAAAGGGGAAAAGAAAATCCTTAATCAAAAATATATTTATGAATTTTGTTGACTTCGAAGTTTTTTTCAAATTTTCAACCGTCTTATGATAGTCCAAAATCCGCGGTAAATTAAATAACAATGTAAGAATTGATTGACTTGTGTATTGAAAAATTAAGAAAAGAAAAATCAGACTCTCATATCAACGCCTACTTTCATGACAGACACTGAAGGTATTTGAAACAATTTAGTTTTAAATGACAGAAAAAATAAAGTATTAAATTGTTTCAAATGTCGTAAAAACAATGTATAAACAACAAATAATCGGTAACTCAATTTTAAATAATTTTTATCATAAACGATATCGACATAATCCCTTAATATACTGATCATGTTTATATGGGAAATAAATTAGTTTGAATGTTGTCTTGACCGATGAAACACGCCATAATACCAAAAGAATTTTACTGATTAAATTTTCTGTTACACTAAATAGAGAGATTCATCGTTCAATTTAGGAACCAAAATGGATAAAATTGAGAAGAAATCCGTGGAAGTTGGCTCCAATGATAACTCAAGTGAACATGACATTGTTGATTCAGATGATAAACAACTCATTAGTGATATTCGTCAGGAGGTATTAACTCTAAAATCAAACATGTTAACACACCGAGATACAACTCACAAAGAACAAAAAATTTTCGCATGTGACAAGTGCGAAAAGAAATTTGAGTTCCGAAGTCATTTGAGTAGACACCAAATGTCGGTACATAAAAGCCGCAAAGATTTCACATGCGACCATTGCGAGAAGAAATTTTTGAACAAATCGACTTTGCTTACGCACCAAAAATTAGTACATAAAGATCGCAAAGATTTCACGTGTAACAAGTGCAAGAAAAAATTTGAAAATAAACCAACTTTAGTCAAGCACAACAAAATATTCCACGAAGTCTTCAAAGATTACTTATGTGAAAAGTGCGCGAAGAGATTTGGTAATAAACGTAGATTGCTCTTTCACATAAATACAGTACACGCGAGTCGCCAAAATTTCGCATGCGACAAGTGTGAGGAGAAATTTGTGAAAAAATCAAGGATGCTCTTCCACTTACAAAAAGTCCACAAAATTCGCAAAGATTTTGCATGTGACAAGTGCGAGGAGAAATTCGAAAAAAAATTAACTTTACTCCAGCACAAAAAAATATTTCACGAAGTTTTTAAGAATTACTTATGTGAAATATGCGTGCAAAGATTTGATACTAATAATAGTTTGCTCAAACACATAAAGACATTGCACGAGGATTGCAAAGATTTCGCATGCGACAAGTGCGAGAAGAAATTTGGAAAAAAAAAATATTTGTTGGAGCACCAAAAAACAGTTCACGAAGGTCGCAAAGATTTTGCATGTGACAAATGCGAGAAAAAATTTGGACAAAAACAATATTTGTTGGACCACCAAAAAACAGTTCACGAAGGTCGCAAAGATTTCGCATGTGACAAATGCGAGAAGAAATTCGGACTAAAAAGTAATTTTCTCACCCACCGAAGGATGGTCCACGATGGTCGCAAAGATTACCCGTGCGACAAATGCGAGAAGAAATTCGGACAAAGATGGATTATGATTCAACACCAAAAAACAGTCCATGAAGGTCGCAAAGATTTTCCATGCGACAAGTGCGAGAAGAAATTCGGATATAAACATTCTTTGCTGGGTCACCAAAATACAGTCCACGAAGAACACAAAGGTTACGCATGTGACAAATGCAAGAAGAAATTCGGACAAAAATCGGATTTGTTAAAGCACCAAAAAATAGTACACGAGGGTCGCAAAGATTACGCATGTGACAAGTGCCAAAAGAAATTCGGACAATTATGTACTTTTACCAAACATAAAAGAACAGTTCATGAAGGTCGCAAAGACTTCGCATGCACCAAATGCGAAAGGAAATTTGGATGTAAATCAGCTTTGTTCTTACACCAAAAAACAGTCCACTACGGTCGCAAAGATTACTCGTGCGACAAGTGCGAGAAGAAATTTGGATATAAACAGACTTTGCTTATTCACCAAAAGGCAGTACACGAAGGTCGCAAAGATTTCACATGTGACAAGTGCGAAAAGAAATTTGGATATAAATCAGATTTGTATAAACACCAAAAAATAATTCACGAAGGTCGCAAAGATTTCGTATGCGACAAGTGTAGAAAAGAATTCGGATTCAAATCAACTTTGCTTGTGCACAAAAAAACAGTTCATGAAGGTCGCAAAGATTATAAATGCGACAAGTGTGAGAAAAAATTTTCACAAAATGGTGGTTTGTTCTTACACCAAAAGATAGTCCACGAAGGTAGGAAAGATTTCGCATGCGATAAGTGCGAGCAGACATTTGGACAAAGATCAAATTTGTTAAAGCACCAAAAAAATGTTCATGAAGGTTAGAAAGATTTTGTATGCGACGGGTGTGTGAAGAAATTTGTATTAAAAAGAGACTTGTTAAGGCACCAAAAGACAGTACACGACAATCGCAAAGATTACCCTTGCGATGATTGCGAAAAAGCATTTGGAAAAAAATCGACTTTAATATGGCACCAAAGGGAGCCCATGAAGGTCGCAAAGTTTACGCATGCGAAAAGTGAGAAAGTAAATTTGAAGAAGAAGCACAGTTACTTGTTCATCAAAGGACAGTTCATGAAAGTCGGAAAGATTAGACATGCCACAATTTCGAGAGGAAATGATAATTGACAATTGTAAATATGAATAAATATTCATGCATATATTTTTCAGAAATTTTTATAAAAATTATGTCAAAACGATTGCGTCAGATTTCGCGTACAACTAATTACAACTCTTTGTTCATTTTTTGACTACTTAGTTCTTAGCTCTTCATTCAACGATCAGACGAGAATTTTTTCCAATTTTTGTTTGAAGCTGTGAATGGGGCAAGCGTTTAACCGACTGTACTGGATTTTTGATGAATTTTACGTGATGATACACTGAACTTATCAAATAAACACTATTGAAAGATTTTGATTAACTTGCTTGAATACTAATTATTTTTCCTAAGAGAAATGAGATCGATAATAACAATAAATTTACCGAAACAACTGTAGTAGAAACCATTTCATAATTTTATTGAAACCAAAAAATGTTTTCAACATTTCATTCAAAAACCTTTTCTGACCGGCAATTAGAACCAGCACTCAAAAAATTATTTTTTGCATTGAATTGGTATTCTGTTATCCTAAATACAATAATTGTACATAAAAACATCGATTACAATGCTTACTATTGTTTATACGCAGTACTTTAAGATACGTAAAATAATTAAAAACCAATAATCTAAAATAGTATATTTTGCACCTAGGGAGTGAAGAACTGAAAAGTGTCAGAGCACGTGTAATTTATCATCCGAGGCGAAGCCGAGGTTGATAATTACGTGCTTTGAGACTTTCTTTTTTCGCTACATAGGTGCAAATACAATTTTTTGTGAATCCCCCAGCCCAAAGTAACATTTTGGTTTTGCGCAGCGGGAGTAAAATGTTACTTTAGGTTGGGGTAGCACAAAAAAATTGTTAATTTGCTGTTTGATTTATAAAAAGTGAAAATAAGATCACAGGCATTATTGTGACAATTTTATGAGCATTATTTCGAAGTTTCAAGATAATTGATACTCTATTCTTCTGGAAAAATAAGGACAAAATAGTTTGCTTTAAATACCGACTGAGCATACATACTTCTACCAAGAACTAGTGTACACTCGTGTAAAAACAATGTTTACTAAATTAGAAATATTCAATTTGTTAATTTAAACGTAGTTTTAAAAGTTCATTTTGTTCAAGTACCACCGAGAAAAGTGATGAAAATTTTTTATGTCTGCAAATTAATTTTTCATATCAATTTTTATGTTTGTTTCAATTTTTATTTTGCTTTCAACAATGATTTAAAGCATGATCGATTTATACTTAGTGATTCTTAAAGGTCTTGTTTTATGTAATAAAACACAAAAGTTAGATTTCATAATTCTATCTGTGGGGTTCCCAGTAGATCATTACAGTAAGTGTACACGTTATGTGCCTCTTGGAATAGTTTAAATTAATGCATTTCGAATTGCGTAAACGGCTAATGAAAGATTGCTTAGCAGTGGCACTTTTCTTAATACTCTACCGAATGACAGACCTACGATAAAACGTAATAATCAGAATAAGACGTATTCGGTAGTAAAATAATGTTTAACCGTAAATTAATTCAAAACCTCTCGGTTCGCGCTGTGTAATATGTTTACATTACTGCTCAGTAAATTGGCTCCAGTAATCTCGAGACGTTGACAGTCTAAAGGAAGTCTAAATAACGAGTTTCTTTCCATTCAGAACACGTAGTACTCTTTGAACGAGCACACGTATTAGAATCATGAACTTTACTCGCGACGACTGTATTCGAGAGCGCAGATCGTGGACGCGCTACCTACCCTGCTGTAATCTAGCGCGCCGCATATATGAGAGCCACACCTGCAGCTTTTGTTTTGTCAAAGACGGCTTCGGCACCCACGTGAAAAAAGACAAATTGGAAAGATTGCGCAGTATGCGTGCGATGATCAACTGGAAGCTCAAGAAACAGAGGAGGTCATTCTATCGCGATTTTACGGAATTGCTCGTTGATTGGAATGACCAACTTCCGGATCTCCGGGTAATTTTTCGAGGCGTAGAGATCGACTGGCTTCTCCAGGAGGCCGTGAGGAACAGAGAGAAAACTCAATACAATTATCGAGGAAGGTTGCTCATCAGATTCGTGGCTCGCAGCCAGTACAAACACGTGCCCTGGTTAGATCGCGAAGGCAGGCCTGAGTTGCGTCGCACCACCGCGTTGCACCGAATCGATCCCAGCTCCATAATGTGCGACGCTGTCCGCGATCTCTTCCAAATATACGACAGACGCGACTTGAATTACGTCGACAGCCACGGATACACGCACTTCCACGTGGCCTGTCGATTCAACTTGCGTGACGAGGTCGAGCGTTTCCTCGAGCTCGGCCAGGATCCCAATCAGGTCGTGCCACGAACCGGAGATTCGCCGCTGCACTTGGCTCTCCAGGAGATCGAGGGAGTCGACCAGAGAAACTACAAGTCAGCTGAACTGTTGCTGAAAAGAGACGACACCGTTCTAGACGTAGCGAACGCGGAAGGATCGACGCCTCTACAATTGGCCGTGGCGAATCATTTGCCGGATGTGGTCGACCAACTCTTGAATGAGGGCGCTAATCTGTCCAACTTCGTTTTCCCCACCAAGAGCTACCTCGCGAGGGGATCTAGAGGAGTGTCGTCGTTTGATAACAAATTGCATGGTGCGGTCCAAGCGTTGGAAGTTGTTGAGTGTATAGAGAAAAAAGGTTACCGGCTGTGCCTGAGCGACGCCCTGATTGTCGCGGAATATATCACCAAGTTGGGTTTGACGAAAAAACATTTCGTAACAATAGCAAGCAATTCGCAAGTGACAGTAATAGAGACAATTATGTCTTACGCTTCATATCCGTTCCAGATATTATCGAGAAGATTTTTATGGGAGTGGGAAATGAATTTGCCATTTGTCTATCATATAATCATTAATAATCTAACGAACAATGTTTTGACGAGTATGTGGTTTGCATTGAAGGAACGAATTGAAGAAAACCTATGGCACAGGAGTACACCCTCAGTCGGTATTTAATATCAAATTATTTGTCCTCATTTTTCTCAATAAAAAATGAATCAATTATCTTGAAACTTTGTATTTAGGTTTAAAAAGTTGATACAACTGTGTCTGTAGTCTCGTTTTCTCGGAATTGTCTCATAAGCTTACGTAAATTAACTTTTTTGGTATATTTTGTTAATAGAGTTTATGAAAATCGAAATAGAACAATAAATTTAATTTACTCGAAAGTTTGGATAATTGCATAAAAAAAAGAGAACAGGCATAATCGTATGAATCTTCCGAACGTAATTACAAAGTTTCAAGATGATTGATTGATTATTCATTGAGAAAAATAAGGACAAAATAATTCGGTACTGAATACCGACTGAGTGGGTATGCCTGGCCCTTAAGGACTTCATTATTTTTGTAAGACTTACGTACCTACGGTTACGTACAAACAGAACGAGTTTTTTGAATCAAAATTGATTTATGTAAAAGCTCGAACTTTTTTATTGTACAATTACTGGTATGACTCATGAATAAAAAAAGTGAAAATACATTTTTGTGCTCCTATTGCTGACTAGTTATGCCCATCGCACGCTAAAAACCGCTGCCAATTTATTGGCAAAGAGCTTCCTCTTAAAATATAATGTTAACAAAAGGCATCGGTATTACACTTCTATGTTAGCCAAAAGGCCGAGAAAAAAAAACTCATACAGACATTTGTTGGTAATTCAATGTAGTTTCCAAATATATAAACCAAATTATCCTACGAGGTCTGGTTCAAAATCTCGTTTTCGAGCCTATCACAGAGCTCCCTCTACGAGGAAGCAAAAAAGTTTCACTTTGAAACATTTCAATGAAATCTCGAAGTAACACGACGAAAAAGTCCGATGGAAACTGCTATTCTCTAGGAAATGGTCGAAGATGTTGAATTTTCAATAACATTGCGAAAATACACACTTTTTTAAGTAACACCTCATAATCTAGACCAACTGTAAGACATAGTGCTATCTCTGTTAAAATTTTGTCACGGGATAGAGTCTTTTCATATAATAATTTCATATGTGCATGAGACGTTTGTATTTATGTGTGTGTGTGTGTTTTTTTTTTTTTTTTTTTTTTTTTTTTTTTTTTTTTTTTTTTTTTTTTTTTTTTTTTTTTTTTTTTTTTTTTTTTTTTTTTTTTTTTTTTTTTTTTTTTTTTTTTTTTTTTTTTTTTTTTTTTTTTTTTTTTTTTTTTTTTTTTTTTTTTTTTTTTTTTTTTTTTTTTTTTTTTTTTTTTTTTTTTTTTTTTTTTTTTTTTTTTTTTTTTTTTTTTTTTTTTTTTTTTTTTTTTTTTTTTTTTTTTTTTTTTTTTTTTTTTTTTTTTTTTTTTTTTTTTTTTTTTTTTTTTTTTTTTTTTTTTTTTTTTTTTTTTTTTTTTTTTTTTTTTTTTTTTTTTTTTTTTTTTTTTTTTTTTTTTTTTTTTTTTTTTTTTTTTTTTTTTTTTTTTTTTTTTTTTTTTTTTTTTTTTTTTTTTTTTTTTTTTTTTTTTTTTTTTTTTTTTTTTTTTTTTTTTTTTTTTTTTTTTTTTTTTTTTTTTTTTTTTTTTTTTTTTTTTTTTTTTTTTTTTTTTTTTTTTTTTTTTTTTTTTTTTTTTTTTTTTTTTTTTTTTTTTTTTTTTTTTTTTTTTTTTTTTTTTTTTTTTTTTTTTTTTTTTTTTTTTTTTTTTTTTTTTTTTTTTTTTTTTTTTTTTTTTTTTTTTTTTTTTTTTTTTTTTTTTTTTTTTTTTTTTTTTTTTTTTTTTTTTTTTTTTTTTTTTTTTTTTTTTTTTTTTTTTTTTTTTTTTTTTTTTTTTTTTTTTTTTTTTTTTTTTTTTTTTTTTNTTTTTTTTTTTTTTTTTTTTTTTTTTTTTTGGACGTGGGCAGAGTGAACTCTGCAGCCAGTGGCCCTTCGAAACGAGTACCCCACTGGAAACCGTCGTGAGACATTACTTCAGTGGGGACCCTATTGAGCTTCTCTGCTACATCTGTGTCTTTTCCGTACATCCCCCGTCCACCTTACGGTGATTAGGGGTTCGGGAACCAGAAGCGTCGTTTACGTCTTTTTCTTGCTGCATCGTCCGGATTGTTATTGAACCTCTTGCGCCTCTTGTCTCAGTCTGGTGACGACTGATTGCGCAAAAGACGCTACCGCCATCCAATTGTTTGGGGTCTCGAGCATGAGCCTGACGATGTTCTCAGGCTCGATTACTTCTTGGAGAGCTTGTTGAAGTCTCTCCCGCTCTTCGTAGAATCGCGGGCAGTGAAAAAACACATGCTCCGCGTCTTCCATTGTGGGGGGGCAGGCCGGGCAGAGTGCACTGAGGGTGTTGTCGTAGCGCTGGCTATGGCTTTTGAAGTAGCCATGCCCGGACAGGAGTTGTGTAAGATGGTAGTTCACCTCTCCGTGTCCCCTCTCTACCCATTCTTCGATGTTCGGGATTAGTCGGTGTGTCCATCGACCCTTTGAGGCCCGGTCCCACCGTTCCTGCCACCTTCTCAGCGTCTCTCTTCTCTCTTCCTCCTTGACATCTTCGGGGCGGCGCTGGTATATGCGCGCACGCTCATCCGCCAGTAGGGCCAGCGGTGGTACGCCGGCAATCACGTACGTCGCGTCATATGAGATGTGTGGTCGACCGCTGATTGTGTGTGTGTGTGTGTGTGTGTGTGTGTGTGTGTGTCTATGTTATATTGTTTCGTTCTTTCAACAAGTCATGGGCTCTTGAGTATATGCTTTCTTACTTCTATAAGTAATTTTCAGATTGGTTATAAAAAGTCGTTTTACTTTACTTGTCTAATTAAATAAAAAAAACCAAATAACGGATTATGACTAATCTGAAAATAAACAATAGACTGTTTTAAGATCTTATTTTCAAACGTTCATAAATTGTTTTTCCATAGTTTCTATCGTCAAACCCGTTTTCCTGACACAAGAGAAATATTTTCAGAAGCAACATAAAAAAAAAATCAATAAAGTTCGAATACAAAAGTATCTACTAAAATAAATCTAGCATAAAGTAATTATCAAGATTTATTTGCTAGTTAATATGAATTATAACATAAAATCGTCGATTAAATTCATATTTTTAATTAATTGTGAAATGTTTTTTGAATGATAAAGTAATTTTTTCAAACTCACCTAAATTACATTTAAGCAGACAAGGTCATTAGCTTACTTACATTAGAATAGTAGATGTTATATCATTTTCTTATGCTGCAGTTAAGCGAAACTACTTGCGGAGTTGCAACCAGAACTGAAACCATATAAAAAAGAATACTATTTTAATTGTTTGACGAAAAAATGTATGGTAAAAATATGATACTATTATTTAAAAAATACGATTTTCAAAACTAAAATTTAATCGATCTTTTGTACATACAAAACTTTTCAACGACAAGTTACAATCTATCGTCGAAAACTTTTTTCATTGAAAATAAAAAGACGTATACACTTATGCCTCAATACGCCTGTGATGGAAAAATTTCAACTCGCATGCGAATATCATTCATCTCTAAAATTTCGCACGCTTTTAATAAAATCATGTAGTTGTCACGTTATTCACTGAAAAAAGTCTCATCCATCAAAAGTTCTCGAGCAATCAGTTTTACTATTATGTATTGGTCTGATTTATAACGCTGAAGAATTTTTGGAATGTTGTGGTATCGTAGTTTTTAAAAATTATCTGCTACACAAATAGTATTTTAATCGATTTTTTATACGTACAACATTGACAGTTAAATAAGAAACAAACTATCGCAAAAAAATCATTGCAAGCGGCGTACGTAATTTGAATTCGTACCGCATCGGATAATTGGCCGGTGCGAAGGGGATAATAAAAATCAGTGGATTATTAAGAGAAAATTTGTGACGCCTCGCCAGATTTAAACTAAATTTTCATACACGTCAAAACACTTTATCAATTTAAAAATCTCAACAAGCCAGTAAAAGTCTCAGCATTTATAATCAGCCTCGAAATGTGATTGAACCTCGCTCGCGCGCGAAAAATACACGACATGCGTGTATGATCCTCGCGACAGGTGGTCCTAAAGTATTCACTTAATTGTTCGAATTAGTGCCAAAGATCGGCTCTCTCGTATGTATACATACGCGTATACGAAATCAGCAGCAGCAGCAGCAGCAGCAGCAGCAGCAGCAGCAGGCCGTTTGGTCATTCAATCTCGGGTTACAGACTCTCGAAAAGACGAAGAAGAAGAGGAGAGAAAAAACTCTCCGCGTGTGTCTCGTCATTCTCGCGCGCTGCCGCTGCTGCTCCTTTCTTCGAAAAGTCGTAAAATTTCATGCTCCTTTTTCGCCCGAAACATTGAATACGCGCGCGGTGGCTCTTTTGAAACTGTTTTCTTTTTCATCGACTTTGTTTTATATCGCGCGCGCGGGTTTGATACAGGCTGGGAAATTTCGTGCGGCAGGTAAAAAAATTTTTATGACATTCATAAGTCGAACAAGGTGTGTTATGAAGCGTCATTACCGAATGCGTGCCTATATGGGCTGTATTCGCGTCAATCGTAAATTAACCAAAAAATGATTGTTAATTACGTACTTTCCTTTATAGAGTACATTGAAATAGGAAATACCGAAAAATTACATCCTTTCAGATCTGTACAGAGGTTCAAAATTTAATTTGAAATAGTTCAATTAAACCATTAACGACGAAAAAGTTGACTTTCAAAGCGATTTGTTCCGTTGTTTTAGGCCTCAAAAAATCAATGAATTTTTGAGATGCATTGTGTAATTTTAAAGATAAATAATATATTTTTTATAATACCAACAATAAACAAAGAAATTTATTTAAAATTCCCAATGGTCCAAACCTTATCTCTGTGTGACAAATTATTTTTTCAGTTTAATGAAAGCACTATTAACAATTTTAAAATGCATTATCAGTTAAAACAAAAAAAAAAGCAATCAGTTAACCTATCTGTTATGTCTGAGCACAGTAATAGGGGTTTTTACCCTATATACTTTTTTGTTTGTATGAAACTAAAATGCCATGTATATAGCAGAGCGATTTGAAATACACTATGATAAAACCGCGCTTAAAATTAATTGGAACGTGAGCATAGAAGTAAATAGTCATACTCGCAAATGCCGGAAAAATAGAAAAATGGAACATTTTTGCGTCATTCCTCTTGTAAGTTTACCACGAGATATTCACGTTTTTAATTATTTGTTTTAATCGATTAAAAAAAAAAAAAAATAGAAACTTTTGAAATTTCCGGCTCGATCGTTCGGCAGCGGAATCGTCCTCGGTAAAATTACTTTGTCATTAAAAAAAAACGAGAAAAATCGATGAGTCTTGATAGAAAGATGTTTAAAGATTAATAAAAAACGATGGCAGCATCGAAAACATCGTTTTATCATGCTAAACACGATTGAAAATTGCAAAGTTAGCGCGTTTTTTTTATTTCCAATCGCTTGTACTCGGAAAATATCCGTCGTATAATCGGTAGGAGCCAGAAGCGCGTTGAATTAATGAATTAATTGTATACTTTTAAGATGACAAAGAAATTCTTCAATGCCTCATGTATCATGACTCAGTGATCTATACGTACAAGAGTTCAAACCTCGAAGTTCTTGATTCGAATATCCTTCAAAGAATTTTTATCCGGGGAAAAATCCATAAAAAAATTAATAAAAAAATTAATTTGTTAACCAAGTCATTTCCATCATTTCGTTACAAAGTGCAATAAAAAATCAGTCTAATCTCCGACAGGTAATTGTAATACGTTGTAATGCCTATGCGGGTTTTTGATTCGATATGACGATCGTCGTCGTCAAATCATCGAATGGATAAAAATTTACGAAGAGCTTTGCGATTGGTGCATGGCATCATCTTCCCTGCGAGATTAGACTGATTTCGAAAATAAGACATTCTATTTTCTATATATAGTAAGCGTCAATGAAATTTAGTCGCTTGCGGGTATCATGGAAACGCCATCTATTGTCAGGTCGTGACAATACACGGGTATCTGACACTGACAGAAGCCTCTATGAATGTTTATTGTTTAACATGCAATGCAATGTACTTGTGAAGATGTGACAAAACTCACGAAGATAACATTCGGGATAAGAGTTATAAACAACAATGGCATAATGCACAAAAACACGAAATAAAAATCAACCTTTTTCGTCGTCAATGGGTTGAAATTCGTTCTCACGTAACTAAAAGTTCAAACTGCATTCCTTTCGTTAATCGCTACGAAGCTGCGGATTCGAAAGTAAAATAAAAAAATTCAACATCGCGAATTTGGGAAAAATACACACCGTAGAAGAAAGCGCGCAGTATTGGGTATTTTGTACCTCGTCAAAACATCGTACCCAGTAGCAGAGAGTCGATATAAATGTTTGCCACTTTGTTCCGCTCGTAAAAAAAAAAAAAAAAAAAAGATCGAGTGCGATCGGAGGGGGCTCGTGCTCGCGCGCGAACGCGATATAATACGCTTTACGAGCGCTCGTCCGCGCGCGCCGAGGTCTCTCCTATTATAATACTTTTGCAGCGAGAATATTTGAGAAAATGGAATCCATTGCGCGAAGTACTCTCCGAGCACGGTACGGAGCTTGCAAGAGAAGACGACGACGACGACGAGGGTCCTCTGCGCCGAGCAATTTTATCCCTCTCACGCACACGCGCGCGCAGAATGCCAATCCGCGTTTGCAAGATCGTAAAGACGCCGGAGTTTTGCCCTCCCGCACGCGTCGCGCGTCGTGCCACCACTAGAGCTATACATACATATTTGCCTAACGTACATTTTACTGCCTGCTGCTGGTGTGCTCTTTTCAACGTTTCGTTCCGAGCTGCGGATACACGGCTATACGGTATTACTTGTACGATTTGCGAAACGTAGGCTCTATAATATGTGCGTAAGGCCAAAATCATTTGATGCGAGAACCCATTTTTCCGTGAGTACGCGTCTACGTGCGCTAGAGTTATTTTTTTGAGCGTAATTTTTGCGTCGTAAAAAATTTTTCACGATGCATTTGCGAAGCATCAGAGATTTTCTGAGATGGCGAATTTGACGACGTTCTCGTAAGCTTGAGCGAAACGTCGAGGGGATGAGCGGGGATAGAAATGAAAATGTTCAACTGTGCCGTTTACGTTTTTGCGGATTTTTGATTTAGTAAAAAATTTTGGAAAAGTTTTTTTTTTCAATTTCAACATGAATATTACACCCCTTTATGAGCTTTGATCGAATGAAATTGACAGATACGAAGATATTGCAATGTAAATTTGTGACACATAACATCGTGGAATTTATTTATCATTTTTTTATGTAGAATTTTATTTTCAATAGCCACGACTACCAATTCAGGTGCTCCAAAAAATCAATAAAATGTATTTTATACGTGTAGTATGTGAGCGTGCAGAGTCTGTGCATGTAGAAGCGGAATAAACGAGTTTTAGTATGGGAGTATACGAACCTTCTATTTATATAAAAAGCGATATCTTGTATTTTTTCAACTCTGCTTGCACTAAAAATTAAAAAATACTCATAGAGCCAAAACACAAAAGAAAAGAATAAAATTTTTTATGACATCTATGTGTATCAGTATTTTTTAAGCTTGTGTACAAATCGTCCGCGAACAGCTGTGCAGTGTCGATAAAGAAGGGACATAGCAGACGTGTTATACGTACGTTTATCTTTGCAAGTATGGTAACAGTTCTTAAATGACTTTTATTCTGTTTTTATTTAATCTTTGATCTTATTAATAACAAAACATTACAATTCTTTGTTCATAAATTTATAAGTAATTAACTTTTAATAAATAAGCTACGGTTAAATATATTTATTTGAGTTTAGTTTTCACTCAAAGTTCACTAGTGGGGTTATGGACACAAGTGTTTACATTTAATGTAGTCAGTGCCTCAGTGAAAAACAAATGATATAAAGTACACAGTGCAACCTGTCTTTTGTCATTTGTTAACATATTTTCCTATAAAACAGGTACATTATGAAATCAGTGAAGTTATTTAAATACATCATAAAAAGTTTTGAATTCATTTTACTATTCACTATTGCTATTTTTAAACCCTGAAATACATATGAAAAGATTTTATTTCAGGTTACTTGATTGTCCATTAATATTTATGCATTGTCAGTAAATATCTTGTTGTAAATTTTAATAATTTCCATGAGGATTGGATGTCTATGAGTAATTATACTGATATACATACAATAAGACTAATCTTTTCTGCAATTGATTTTAAACTGAAAAATTGCTTTGATTATGTTGAAATTGGTATTTTTTAATGGCTCTACTTGAATTATTGTCAATTTTTCATCTGAAAATTACTTTTTTCAGAAATAAATAAATTTTTCTGGAGAGCACAGATAAATGAAAATGAGCAGGCTCAAATTAATTACAACACCAATAGACAGTGGTAGGTAACAATATTTTTCATTTTTCATATTTTTATAGATGTTTTTAATAACATTGCATTATTAATTTCCTTGTTTCCAAAAACAAAAATGAATCTATTTTATTAATAACAATTAAATTGATAATACTTTTATCATTTCCAAAAACCTTTCTCATTTGTAACTTTTACTCTTGAATTAATTAAATTCAATTGTTCCTTTTATAGAATATAATTCAATTCAAGAAAATATGCCTTATCTGCAAACTATAAAAGAAGAGAGAGACGACATGGAAACATTTTCTATTTCTGGTGTGTAAACTTGTGGCTTTTCTGATTTATTTATTTAAACAGTTTAACAAGTAGTATGAGATTATTTATGCTAATTGTAAAATAGCATGCATTTGATTTATATTGATTTATTTGTTATGACATGAATATATGAGTGAATTAAATTTTGACTTACAGATTTTATAGAACCCAAGTCAGAAGTAGGTGAAATACATCAGACCAGTTTTACAGCAGATAATGAAAGTAATTTGTTTCATATTGAATGATATTACATGTTTAGTTCATGAAAATTGGATTTGATAACTGTATACTTACAAGATATTTTTATTATGACAGGTTATGACCAAAGTCTTGAAGAAAGCCCAACTAAAAGTAATCAAAAGGAACATTCTAACTACCTTACAGATCCATTTTTGTATGTAAAACAATACTGTGCCAAATGTAACAAGATTTTTAGTATCCACAAAGATAAAGCAACAAAAGCATGCCTAAAATGTGCCTCAAAAGCTGTGTATGAGTGTATAATATGCAAAAGGAGATACCCTACCAAATCACATGTTTTTAGCCATCTAAAAACAAGGTTTGATTGTCGCACTATGATTGATTTACATTGCTCTCACTGTTCTTACACTAGTATACACAAAGGCTTTTTAAAAAATCACTTGTTAAAGAAACATACATGTGGAATAAATGAATTAATATCATGTCCTAACTGTGGAAGACATTTTAAACGTTCAACAAATGTTGAAGAGCACATTTTATCATGTGGAAAAAAACCTTACTTAGAATGTAATTTTTGTAATTTCAAAACTTCGTATAGAATTAGTTTAAAAGTACACATGAATCATCATATTTTGGAAGCAGATAATGGTTCTGCTATACTTAATGAAAATTTAGACGAGATAGTTGTAGATGCTGTAGAGGAAATGGAATTTCTGTGGAAACCAGGTATGTATTTTCACATAAATCAATTTAAATAATTTCTTTTAATATTAGACAATATTTATTTTATCAATAATGTACCATATGTTTTCAGGAGATTCAGCTCAGAAAATTGAAAGTAAGATGACTAATTCAGAGAATAAACAGAAAAATTATATTGATTTGAGTAGGTATTTTTGTAATCATTTACCATGAAAGAAGCACTTGAAATACAAATAATCATTTTAATCTTTTAGATTGCAGGAATATCATTAAAACATATTGTTACAAATGCAAAAAAACATCTCCAATTCGAACTAAGAAATTAAAAAACTGCCCAGATTGTCAAGAAAACCTGCTTCATGAATGTGGAATATGTTCTAGTAAATTCAACACATTAACTAATATAATTCGTCATATTCGTGATAAACATGGAGATACTGATATCAAGAATACTTATATATGTGGAAACTGTGATAAAATTTACGATGAATATAAAAAGTCAGTTCGTCATGAAAATATTTGTAGAAGAGCATATCCATGCAATTTATGTGCTTTTGTAGCCAAAAATCCAAGTAAACTATCATCTCATAGAAGTAGATGGCATTTTGGACCTGAAAAGGATTCTCATCATCCATGTCCAAGCTGTGGTCGTCAAATGAGGTTTTTCAATTCTAGAGAAGTAGATGCCCAATGTGGGCATTGCAGATAAAATTTAAAATTATATAGATATTTCCAGATGTATTATCGTAATTTTATATTGATAACTTGGTAACATGTTTAGGTTATAAATTAACAATGGGCTCATAATTTTTTTTATATGAGTTTTATCAAACAGCTTCATCAATAATATTTGTACAATATTAGTATGTAAAAAATTTACTAATATTTATAGAGTCATGAAATTTATTTTTATTTTGTAAATTTTACTTTGTTGACAATTGAAAAAGATTTTTTGTGTGTAATATAAAACTGTAAAGCCCTTTTTAATAAAATATTTTATTTATAATATGAATTTGAATTCATTTTAAAAAAGACTTCACCCAAAGATAGAATTAAATAAAGAATAAAGAATGTTGTTTTAAAGACTAATTGAATAACAGCAGAGTTAAAAAAAAACGTCTTGTTTTTTCCAAATCAAAGCAAACGTTATCTCGCTAATGGGTAAGGTTTCAATTATGTTGTATTTGGGTTCCTACTTGAAATCTTTGAACTTGAGTCTACGGGATATTAAAGAAACTTATAAAGGATTTATAATAACTTTTGAACAAATAGAAGAAAAATAATTTTTTCCAAAACTTTAGAAAAATAACCAGTTTCAATAAGAGAGACATAATATCATAAAAATGATTTTTTAAATTATATTCTACATAGAACAGGCTTAAATAGCAGATAATTATTACGATTCCATTTTTACGAGCTACCTGAAGAAAGGAATGTATGAAAAACTTTTCCGATACGGGTAAATATTACGAGACCTACAATTACGTAGTTTCCGGCAAGAGTAAAACGAAGTTTTTACAAGCATTACGTGCTTTGCTTCCGGAACTTGAAAAAAACTACTAACGAGGGTCGGTTGAAATTTTAATCCAGCTAAATCCTATGTTTAACAGTAATAAAAATCTTAATGCGAGATGAGAAGAAGACATTGAGAAAATACGGTCGGTATCAGTTCTCGGAACGAGAATACCAGTAGCCTCGTGAAATATATAAAATGAAGTATAAATAAAATAACAGACCGAGACGTAGCCCTAATTTGAGGGACGGTCCCGAACAACGATCGTCCAAGTTTTTCATTTATAAAAAAAAATGGACGCTTTCGTTACATTGCGCGCATTCGCAGGCAAAAGAAAAAAGTAAAAGGAAGGCGATTTGAGAATTTCGAATTTACGCGTGTGCCTCCGTTTTCGCCTCAAGGCCAGGGCTACTATACACCACACGCTATTTGGCTTTTTTCCCATTCCACGGAGTGAAATTGCTCCGGTCATCACCGGATGATTGTGGTTTTCAATGAATTTTTATAGGTAGCGGAGCTATATATATACACACAAAACGGCGGAGACTACTCGCGTTCGAGGCAAATCGAATGTCGCGTCGAAAAATCCGTCGCTCCGCCGTGAGCTGCAGCAGCAGCAGACTCGTAAAAACGACGTGTTTGGATCTGAGGCACGCGCGTTTCACAACTACTACCACACGACTCGCACGACGATGAATTGGCGCGCGAGAAAATATTGCCGCGTGTATATTGCAGGTGTACCTACGCCGAGGTTCGAAGAACAATGCCAGAAGCACTGCACAAACGCAGAGCGCAAAAAGGTGAAAAAGAAAAAGGGTTAGCGCCTGGCGCGAGTTCCGGCCAATTGCCGCGGCGATAAAGTGGCAAAGAAAGGAATATATATAGCCCTTCTTTGCCGTGGCAGCAGCAGCGTGCAACTGTCTATCTCTCTCGAGCGCGAAATTTCTAGCTTCCAACGGGGATAATCGCGCAGTCGTGCGAAGCTGCAAACAACACGCAGAGTAAAATAAAATTTGTCTCGCCACTTACGGCTTGGGTATATTTGTTTAAAGCGAGAAGAAAAACGATACATTGTGGCACGTGTCCGCACTCGTAACTTTATGCACCTTACGCACTTACGGGCGCGGACGTAAAATTTATATGTATGCGTATTACGACGATGCGCGCATTATTTCGCTACGCTTATAAATAATTTAACCTCGCGCCACCGGCAGCACCGGTCGGCCGGCCTGCCGTTCGCAACTACTGCGTGAATCGGCTTTTACGATGCGACGCGCGCTATTAGCCGTTTTTCGACTGTTTGAAAAAAAAAAAAAAAAACAGTCAGTTTTCGAATTCACTCACGGGAAAGTATCGTCTCGATTATTTATGGGTTAGCTCAACAATGGGCCGTGTGTCTTCGAGTGCTGCTGCTGTGTATATATTAATATACGTTACATTACGCGACATTGAAAAATAAAATTGATAAAATCACGCGAACGTATACCTGCAGGTGAGGAGGACGAAGCGGCGGAGTAGATCGTCGTCACCTGTGTGACGACGATGATGCACGACTCGTCGTCGAATGAACGTCTCGAGCGCATCTGTCTAAATTTGCGTGAAATATCGTTACGGCCGTTGCGCGTGTATCTATCGCATCCATCTCGAATCATAAAATATACTGCATCGAATTATGACGGTTGGCGCGAGTTATTGCAATAATTCGGCCCACGGGAGCCGATATTAATTATCTCTCGGCCGAAATTCGATGTCACCCGTCGTCGTCGTCGTCGTCGTCGTTGTCTGGGTAGTGCAGGAAATGCACGCGTATTCGATAGATCGTGGACAATGCGAACGCCGATGTTTTAAATTTTATACGGTATGAATATGCATACATGCCGTATTCTTTACGACGCTATACATAGTATGAGCTTCGAATCTTGATCCGATAAGGTGTGCAGGTACGAAATGCGACGATGTATAACAGGATAAAAGGTTCGTAATTTTGCTTAATAAATTAATAACCGGGAGTTACGGGCAACGGCAACGACATGCCGCGCGAGCCTCAAGGGTAAGCATTTTTGAACTCACAAATGACGTATGAATTTTATGTTAACAGCGAGTCGTTTCGAATACCTGCCAATACGAGATGCACTACGCGTGGACTGCACAGTCACGGAATCATCGTCGTCATCTCGTGCTTCGGGAGCAGTCGTTCAAGGTTAACGTTATTTTATACATATTGCTCGAGAGACTCGATATCGAACTACTATCACTCGCGACATAACTCGATAACTGTTATAAGCGACACTTTGGAATCGGACGATGCGGATCGTCCGGCGGAGGCGAGACAGGCGAACCTCGAGATTGAGGTTACGGGTGTAATAGTCGTCGTTATTTTTTGTTTACCACTTGACCTCCGCGAATCGCGACTGCAACTGTTCTCACACTTCGGACACACGATGCGTGTGCGGTGGTGTTAGTAAGAGAGTAACGTTTTTTTTTCGAAAATTCGAACGTTCGCACACGACACTCGTCTCGCGAGCCCATACCATCGTGGGCGTGCCTTACATTCGTTTTTCAGTTGATTGTCGATCGAACGTTTCGAGAAGGGCAAAATTTTGAATTTTTCAATTCCGATTCCAATGGAATTAGCTTTTAATTCGTTAAGTACGGTATCTCGCACTCGTGCACGATATAGCTCTTGATACACGCAGTCGTGCATAGACGGTGTATTACGTAGGCGTAATGGCGCGTGCCACGGGCCTAAGGAGGGTTGATCCGTCGGGGCTTGTTGCTTATATACGTAAATATACGCGGACGCACACGACAATCATCGTGTGCTTATAGTCGCAGCAGCAGGGGGAACTCTCGGTCGAAACTCGTCGTCGTGCATTTTATTTGTTTAACAGAGTGCGTAAGCGCGGGAGTGGGCCTATACCCATACAAGGACACACGAGCACATTTCGAGGACCATCCCATACGATGCGCTTATGTGTATAAAGTGGCTTCTATGCCAATCGCGCCATTGTCTGCTCTCGCACAGACACATACCGCAACGGGGAATTGAAATTAAATGACGCGTGTGATATCGTATATTGTGTTATACAGTATAGCCACGATACGACGATGCACATCGCAAGAGACACGGATTATTCCGGCTGATTGGCCTCTCTCTCTCCCCCTATATAGCCTATGTAATACCCCCCCATCGTTGCTCATCTGCAGCAAATTAATCGCGACGAAAGCGACCTTCTTCGCGTAATAATAATAATAAAATATAGCTGGCGTGTTTCGGAGTTGGATTTTCCCCGCGTTAGATTATAAAATCATCGTTGCCGTTTATTCCATTGTAATAACGGAAAACAACAGTGGCTCGGACTATCGATACGAGATATACACAACGCAATTATTACGTATCGACCGGCAGCTGATGTAATTCTTTTAATTTTAGCGTCAAACACCACTGTCAAATTATATTATAACTTATCGAGCTCTGTCGAGCTGCCGAGGGCGAAAGCGATTGCGATATCATCTCTCTGGGCTCTTTACTTTTGTATCGGGCCTTTGTTTACGCTTCGAGTCGTCGTCATCGTGCAGCGCGCATTATTATTGTAATTTATATCCAAAGACAAGAATTTAACGCGCTCGTTCAATTCTTTCTTCGATTTTTCTCTACGCCGCTGATGCAAATTACAATGCTTATTACACATGAAGATGTAATATACATGGCCCCCTTATCTTATTCGGGTCCAGTGCATGATTTATTGGTAAACACTCATTAAGATTATTCGGAAATTTTTTTCTCTCTTTCTCTGACACACGATAAAACTCGTTTTTATCCTCGTACAGCGCTCCGAGATTAATAATAACACTGAATCATTGAGCAAAAAAAAAGTGGGCTACGGATCGAGTAGCTGCTGCTGCTGCTCTCAGCTGCTGTTTCCGCGTCTTGGAGACCTCTAGTCCAGTGCTACATAATAGAAGGGACCAAAAAAAATTGCTTCGCCGGACAGTTGACAGTTTTTTTCGAATTAAAACGTTGGTGTCAAAGTCGAAAATCGCCGCATAATATCTCGCTTTTTTTCTCGCTTCGTCCAATTATTATCACAGAGAGAGAGAAAGAGAGACACAGAACGTTGTAAATGAGTCGATTTGGGTGACTAACTGGTTTTCAATAGAAAAATTCGGTTTTTTATTCGAGCGGAAACGACTTCTATAATACAAGTAAAAAGAGAAAAAAGAGATTCGAGATTAATCGAGCAAATTAATTTGACGCGTGTATAATTTAAAAACTATTTTTAAATGTGATTGTCAATAGTAATGCTTAATTTTATTTTCTAAACTATTCTTCACATTCTTATTATACCCTTCACTCTCGTCTCTCAAATTTTCATAGTCCTTTCCATAATGGTAATGGAATATGTGCCTGACATCTGGTCCTGCTGTACAAAGGAGATATGTAGTAAAATAATTGATATTAAAAATAAAAAAATAACTAACATATAACTTGATGAGTATCATCCTCTAGGATTTTTTCCCTCTGTAATATTCTCTGCAGCCCGCTGTAGAATGATAACTCTGCTTTTTCTGGAATATGGAAAAATTCGGTTTTTATTCCAGCGGAAACGTCTTCTATGATACAAGTGAAAAAAGAAAAAAGAGATTCGAGATTAATCGAGCAAATTAATTTGACGCGCGTATAATCAAACGACGTTTCGATCTCTCGCGTCGCAACACCATTATATTATTTCGCGATGCGTGACTTCATTAATACGAGATAAATCGTGTATACACGTCATCCGCGACACATAATAACGAAATGTATATGAGATACGATTTCACGGGAAAAATGAATAATCAAATTTTATCCCAATCCCGCAGACTTAATGATCGTCTCGCGCTTTTCAGACTCTATTAAATCGCACACATATTATAATCCAGCTGCGCTTACATATCACACAGACGCGTACGTAGGAGTAAATGTGCGCTACACCTACAGGGCGCGTAAGACTTTATATTTACGAAAAACGGAAAATGTTTTTGGTACGAGTGTGTATATATACACGCAGCGGGATCCCCTTTGCAGTAGTGTGTCTGCTGCTCGCGAGCTATCTTTCCTCGCGACGCGTCCCGGGGGCTCGTTTATATTGCAGCAACAGTAACAACAACAACAACATTGGCTTGTCCGCCTGCACACGTTATACACACTCATACTCACATATAAATGTGGCAGGGAAAATATTATTGCAGAGGGAATTTCTCGCGCGCGTAGAGGTGTGAGAGATCGAGACACGCCGTCGTGCCGAGCGTAAACCAGGTGAGAACGGGATAATAATGGCTTACGTAACGGGTTGTACGATCTCTGCTGCGCTTTGCTGCACACACTGTATAATACAAGCTCAACACCTTTTCGGATGCGTTGTGATTTTTAGCCGGGTAATAATGCTCCTTTTCCCCCCTTGCGTCAACGGCAGCAGTTCTGTATAAGCTATATATCCATGCCTTTAATTGGAAGTCGCCTATGTATTTTCGCGGACTTCCTCGAGAGCTGTATACGCGGTATGCAATCGATCTTCCTTTATTCGCGCGACGATTAATCCGACGTTCGTATAAATAAACTATATCTCTTACGTGCCACGGTATTATAACGAACTCGCGAATAAAAAATCGTAAAAAAAAATCCGTAATACACGCGCAAATGAGAAGTATATATGAGGATTCGGGACTCGCGCGCGCGCAGATCGCTATCGACAGCTCCGAATTATTCGTGAGTATAAAATCACATGATGTAAATTTACGCACAAATTCGATAAATTAGTCGTAAAATATCGCGAATGACTCGCCACCTGTAGAACCGTATGCAAACACGCGTATATAATATAATAAGCCCCCCCCATATATACAATATATGTATACACGCGCGTTTCTCTTTATTTTTCTGCGTTGGCGAAGGAAAATTGATGGAACAGGGCCACACACGTCGCGCGCGCGAATTACCATTCGAAATTTTGCGCGCGCTTACGACGACGACGACGACGACGAGATACTTGAAAAGCAGAAAAAAAAATATTTATAATAAAGAATAAAAAGGCCTAATAGTTTCCTGAAACTCCCGTAGACTGCCGAGGATAAAAATTATTCTCACGTGACGCCACATTATGCGCGTGCAAATGTCCGTACTTAATAAGCGTATTTAATTCGGGTTTCGCGTGTATTATGCGAAGCGCGCGAGCTTCCGCATATATAGTCTCTGACCGTCCGTACGTATATGTCAATATGTATAAATATGCGCGGCCCGCAGAGATATATTGTCCGCGCGTATTTTACCTCCATCGAAGTTTCGCCATGAAAATTCCTACATATAGGCTGGTATAAATATACGCGTCGCCGAGCGCGATGACACGTTGACCTCTCATCTCGGGCCTGCGGTTTTCGGAAGCCACTTCTGCGTTTCGGGTAATACGGTATATTCCGTATAGATCATCGTGGCGCAACGAGATGCGTGCACGCGCGTCGGTGTCGCTCGAAGGGTTTAAAATTCGTGTTTCACTGGGGTACATACTTTGACTTTGCCATCCATGGTGCATAATTTACAATCAGCTTATTAGAAATATCTCTTGCACATGTGTAAGAAAAATTATATTAAAAAATCCTTGAAATTCGTCGCGATTGAAATTGCTGTCACTTGACACGTGTAATGGATATTGGTGATAATAGTTCGTTAGGATCGAAAGTCTCAAAATTTAAGTCAAGCGGAATGCGCTAAGAAATGACTATTATTCAAAATTGACGTCAATATGAGAAATTCGACATTTTCCTTGCAGATAATTAAGAGTGTGCTTCATTATCTTTAAGAATTTATTTAATTTTTTGAAAACTGGAAGACTTTATTGCAATAAAATGAAACAAATTCAGTAGAAATATTGAAATTATTATAAATGAAAATGGTTGAATTAGTCTTCTGCAGATTCAATTTTACACATTCATTAAGCCTGAAATTGCGTGATCAAAATGTTTTTTGAGAAGCCCCTTCGTTGTATACTTCTTTCCACATAAGGTCAATGTGGGTATTTTCGCTCAGCTAAACCCCTATTCTCGCTTAACTTTGAATTAAATTTTTACATGAGATCAAAACTTAATATTAGTATTAAAATAATATATTTATGTTTTGTGTTAAATTAGATATTTAATATTAATTATTGAGCGAATCTAGACACATGCGCAAAAATATCCACATTGACCTTAGTTCACATGCGGAACTTTCATGATTATGCATCGCGCCGATATGTACACTATACGGCGTTTGATTCTGCAACAACCTCCAAACGTAAACACAGCGAAGTCGGACTGCCTGTGTGTATAACAGGCGTCAATGATAACAATAGTATACGGACCAGCATAGGCAGAGGCCCCGAATTCGCTGTGCTAAATATTTACTAAATATTTTGTTGTTTTACCAAAATTTCATGAAACTAAAGAAAAAAAGATTATTTCAATGAAATTATTTCATAGATAGTAATTAATTAAATTTTCATTGAATCAATGAATTTTTTTTCTCAGTGTATTTTCATGTTAAATTTGTACAATTTAATGAATAAAATTTAGTCAAGCTTAAAGTATATTAAAAGTACATTTACTGACAACATAGTATAATGCATAACTGATTACAATAACAGATTTTAAATCAGATTGGACGACGCAATCTAAAATCTAGCTCTATCCCGATCTGCGCGCTTATTTAGACGGATAATTTTTCAAGTGGCATGTGTATTAACGAGCTACCATTAAACTCGCGCAGGTGTACCCGCACACACGCATACACACACGTGCGCGCGTGGAAAGAGAAGAAAAAGGTCATCATCGTTGGTGCGCGTCCGCGACAACAACACGCGGCAATCTACATACAAATTCAGCATTTAACCCTTGACTCGGTGTCCGTCGCGCCCAGATGAAGCTGTCCCTCAGGCTCGATGATCCGTACTATATACACACATCACGATGTATGCAGAAAGAGAGAGAGAGCGCGACATAATAATCGCGAGTCATCTTGGCCCCGCTCGACCCTGTGTAATAAGTATATATGCTACTACCCACGCGCGCATATGGTTGCAAAAACTGACACTCTCGCACGCACACTTCGTGGCCACATCTAAGCGATTATGGAAAACGATTAAAAGTGCGAAATGACGCTTGGGATTAGCCGCGTTGGTATACGGTAGCATTTGTTGCTCGCCGAGAGAAAGAGAGAGAGAGGCGCATACGTGTAATACAGTCGCGGGGGGGAGGGGCGGCGATTACCCCCTGGGACGTTGCTGCGTATATACAGCAGCGCAACCGCTTCTGATACGTATATACTTCCTCGTTTCAACTGTGCCTCGCGCACACTTTTCGTCGCCATATTCACGGGGCTATTTGTCCTGTGGGCTGGGCGATATATATGCGTGTGCGATCGTTGACGGGCGCAATGATGACTTGATTCGCTCGCACTCGCGCCACCGAGACCGATCATCATCGCGCTGTGCTTTCAACTTTGTCTCGCTCTATGTACACATGAGCTTCGATGATCGAACGCTTTTTCGCCGTGTAATACTGCGGCTCGCTTTAGTTATACGATCCCGCAGAATTATATTTGTCCCCCCAATTTTGACGAATTTTTTTACATCTATGTAGTATAACGCATCGAGTTCACTGATGATCGTTTCGAGGCATGTTTATTGCACGCTGGTCCGAAAATAAAATTTGCAAAAATCGCGCACCGCGCGTCAGGGGCAGCGTGCTCGCCATAAATTCGAGAAAAACGTCGACGACGTACCATAAATAACGATCGACGCAGATGCGCGCTTATATAGCCGTAGCACTCGAGCAGCGATCGGCAGTCGTTCAATCATCGCGACCAAAGGAATATGCCTCGAAAATCGCGTGTGAGTTAGAGGAGAGGAAGAAAGTCTCTCTTGAACGATGCGATGCTGTTTTATTCGTGCTGCGAGATACAAGTGCGACAGACTGTACGGTAGAGTCAATTAGATTACGTGGATCAACGAAATATATGAAAGACGCTCGAGAGTTGAAGAAGAATGTTGGCGTAATGTAAAATTTGATGAAGAATTAAGATTTGATATTAAAAATTATATTAATGGGTTTTACGGTTATCCATGAACCACGAGGGTTGGACCTAGAGGGCTAAAAATTTAAGGACTTTCATTTTTCAATACAATCTTCCGAATTAAATCTCCGAATAAAGACAAAAAATTCTTTCCAAAACCATTTGAGAATCATTTTTTTTATTTATGAGTTGAAAATAATTTTAATACTATCGAAATCTTGCATTTTTAATATTTAAATTGTTTAGTCGAGATCTTGAACAATAACGTAAAAAAAACTATTAGGCAAATCTTTTTACAGCGTTTAATATCGAAGGTTGGAAAACAACCTAAAAAAACCGCAGTAACACCCACATTTACCCTACTCAAAAATAAGTCATCTAAAACGCCACGTGTATACAGTTCATCAAAAAGTTACCAACTCATGTCATGTAAGCGGAAAGGAATTCACAAGAAAAGGAAGTCTCCAAATCCACGTAGATACGGTATATAATTAAATCACTCATCTTTGCAGTATATGCGGGAAGAAATTCCCACATAAGAATAATCTCAGAAAGCATGTTGATAAGGTGCACAAAGGTATCACTTACACATGTGTTACATGTAGAAAGAAATGTTCACGAAAGGATAATCTCACAACTCACATGGTTACGGCGTATAAAACTTACTCATGCGAGGTATGCGGAAGGACTTTCGGAAGAAAGAGAAATCTCAGAGCCCACGTCGATACGGCGCATCGCTCACGCATTATGACTTAATCGATGTATAAAGTTCACCTTCAATCGTGTCACAACCCAAGATGTATAAGATTTACTGTATTCGTTGAGATGATTGATTTGAAGATATGAAAGTAGAAAATTTTTGAACAATTTACATGAAAAGCACAAAAAAAGCATGAATAATAAAGTTGAAGCAAATCAAAATATAATTGAATAACTAATTCTACATCAAGCGAAGCGCGTCTAGAAAAGGCTGGAAACCACGTCGATTCGGTGCACAAAGGTATCACCCACACGTGTATTACATGTGGAAAGAAATGTTCACGAAAAGATGATTTAAGATTTAAAAAAGATTCAAGTTTTTTTAAATATTTTTATTTAAATTATATGGAAAATGTAGTACATTTAAAATAACATACAAAATTACAAGAAAAATAATAGTAATAAGAAAGGTACTCATTGCCATCATGAGGTTTATTTTATAGATCTCCAACAAGCAAGTTTTAAATTTTTCGTAGTTTTCTTCATCAGCGGCTCGAGAACAGGCATATACCATTTTTGGAAAAATTCTCGCGTTGTTGTATTGAACCACTGCATATGAGCAGCCTTTTTTATGGATTCGTCGCTACTATGAAAATCAGAATTTGTGGGTTTCGTCCCTTTGCGCCACACTCTTGCAAGATCCTCTTTCATTTGTAAGAATCCCCATTCGCGAAACAATCGCACGATTGTCATGGCGTCGCTGCGATCCACTTTATATCCCCGTTCCTCGAGAATCTTCAAGACTTGGAGAGCACGACTTACTCTATCCCCCTTGATAAGCCAAGCGTCGTCTTCGTGGTAACCGAGCGACTGGTGGAAGTCATCCCTGCTAGGGAAAACGAATTTAGATGGATCAGCCCCATAGTTTGAGAGTAAATTGACTTCTTCCATCAAAAGATTCGCCACGGCCAGTTGTAGTGGTGTACGGCCTTTGTTGTCCTTGGCATCGACCTCCAACGACTTCTTTTCAAATTTGCAAATATTGAAAAATTCATAGGCCGTGATGTCTTTGTGATACCTGTTGCAAACTAAGTGAAGAGGCGTCTGGCCCTCCTCGTTGGGCAGATTCGGGTCGGCTTGATTTCTCAGCAACAATTGTACCATATTCCGGTTGCAGCAGCCAGCAGCCAGAGCCAAATGCAGTGGGGTGTTGCCCCTCTTGTCCTGGGCGTTGATTAGCACCTGCAGATCCATATCGAGGGCAACCTTGAAGAATTGATTCACCAAGCCGCCGTTGATGTCTCTCTTGCAAATCAAATGCAGAGGCGTCGATCCTTCCTTGTTCTGCGAGTTTGGATTGGCTTGATTTTTCAGCAGCAACTCGACCAATATCAAAGAGCCACCGGCGGCAGCCAAGTGCAGCGGTGTGTTGCCCTCCTTGTCTCGGGCGTCGACCTGCACCGATGTCGGAATTTCTTTGACGATCTTGAAAAATTCCTTGAGCAAACCTTGGTCCTTGTCTCTCTTGCAAATTACGTGCAGAGCCGTATATCCATCATGGTCGGCATAATTGGGATCGGCGTGTCTTCTAAGCAATGCTTCAGCCACCTTCCTGTTGTCATTAGCCAGTGCCAAATGCAGCGGCATACGACCCTTTTTGTTCGGGATATTGACTTTCACACGCAGACTTAGCTCTGCCATGATCCGGAAAAATGTGTCGGCCCAGTCATGGCCTGCCAAGCCAATAACGTGAAGACTCGTCATTCCCTCTGAATTTGGTACATTTGCATCGGCCCCTCTGCTTAGTTCGGCCTCGGCCTCCTCCCAATCACCAAAGAACAGAGCCATCTGCAATTTTGTGATAACTCGTCCTTCCATATTGTGCATTGAGTTCGCGTTCAAGTCAGAGGTATCCGTGAGAAGATGAGTGATTTCTTCGCTTTGAAAAATCTCCCGAAGATTCGGAAATTGGCCCTCCCAATTGCAGATCAGAGGAAAAAATTCACGGCTGAATTGGCGTCTCTCTCTCTCGATTTCCCAATTGACGTTTTTACGTAAGCTCTTCAAGTGATTAATGTCAGACATTTTTGCGTACTCACACTCACAATTCACTAAAAATAGTTTATAAATTATATAAATAGTTTATAAAATGTATTAATATCACTTCTTTTTAACTTGAATTACTTACCAAGATTATTTAACATGTATGCACGTGTAGCGGTGTCGTAAAAGACTGAAGTGATCTCCAGTATATGTATTTGAAACTGAGCCACCTATCTATGTGAAGGCTGAGAAAGTGAGAATGTGGATTAAATGCAGTACAGCGCAGTCGCAGAGAACAGAAAGTCATAATGGGCGTCAATTACTAAACCTTTCGAATTCTAACGCAGTATGTACGTGCATTGAGTTGGTTGATTTTGGAAAAGAAAGTCAGAACAAATTTTTTAGTGTTATTGGAATTCAACAGAGGCAAAACGGAAACGTTCATTGCCTCCGAAATCATGACTAGCATAAGGAAAATATTATAATTTGTATGAAATTGATATTTGAACTTGGATAGAAGACACTTGATCTTGACACAAAGAGAAAGAATATTTCTTGGAACAGTCCGTTTTGGAAACCGGAGAAGCATTTTTTTTTTAGCTGAATCATCCTTTCCAAAAGTGAAAGGTTTTCTTATCTTTTACTGTAACACCACTATATTCTTTGAGTCAAGTATTCGCGCCTTTCATTCAAATTCGTGTTTATATGATGAAACAGTTAGTTCTTATATTAACCACTGTTTTATCTGACAATTTTATTATTAATTATTTATTATTATTATTATCGATGTTTTAGGTAAACAATAACATCGGCAATGAATTCAGCGCACCCAAAAACATAACGAGACGAGGTTTCATCTCTTCCCAACAAAATGCAATTTCATGTAAGTTTTCACTGGACTACCTTGTTAAAGAAATAATACGAATGCGTGACATATATTACTGTGCGAGGCACGAGTAGTAGAAATGAAAACTGTGAACTCGTATAGAGTGGGTGGTTGCAATCGCAGATCGCGGTAAATTAAAAAGCCTCTTGGCACACACTTGTCGACTGCGCACTTGCGACGACGCGCAATGAAGAATCTTTTGAAGAAGCTGAGTTCCGGGAAATGCGATTGAAGATGGGGGGGAAGGCAAATGAACCTCGAGTTTTGAGGCGAGCAGAGGTATAAGGCAGTACGAGATTGTGTTGTACGTGAAAAGATATATTAGAGAGAAGTAAGAGAGTCATTTCGAGTTTGGATGTATCTACTTGTCTGTCTCTTCTTACCTCCTCGACGCGCGCAATCGACGTCTAAACTCCGTATAAAGGCCCGCTGGATGAAGATCTAAAATATCGTCGATCTAGCCCCGACTCCTGCGAAAATATAAAACACGTAAAACGTACACGAATTGTATCGGCGATCGCCCCTCGACTTTGCGAAATGCCGCCGCTGACACTTGCTGTTCGCGCGTCAATTCGCACGTATACGAGATAAACATCCCCTCAGAAAAGTGACAAAATCGAGCGCGTTTGGCCAACAATTCGATACATATCCGCCTCGAAATGAAGACGTGTTCGCTCTGTATATAAATACGAAAAATTCACGCGCGATGTACAAAAAATTTCGCACATACGCAGAGACGTGTCACCGCGCGTGCATGAAAAATGCGAGGAAGCAAAACGAAACGCTTCGCGGCCGGTATAGTAGCAAAAAACCAGCTGTCCCGGCGACAGATTTACGAGATTTGCTCGCTTCGCTCCGCTCGAGCGCGGCGAGGCCCAATCACCGAAAAATCATTTGCCCCGCGCGCGCGACGCGCTTTGTAGTGCATATCACGAACGCGTAAGTATACGTCGGAAGCGACACACACACGTATGTATACGTGAGCGAGAAAATTGCTCGAGATATTTGGGCCTCTTTCCGAATCCTCGAGCCGCGCATACATACATACATAAATGTGCTATACAGCTCAGGTATATAGGGTGTAAAAAAAGTCGATGATCGTCGTCGCTTCTCGTTTTTTAAGGTGCTGCTGGTGCAGCGCGCGGTAACGTGGGAAAAATAACGCGTCTTAACGGGATCACGTTATAGGATCTCTTTTACAATCCTCGTATAATAATTTCGATCTCGATCGTGCGTTACAGCGCTACGATATTATAGATAGTAAAAAAGCGAAAATTAGTCCTGGCTGCGTCGTGTCCGCGTAATACGGGTGTGTGTGTTGTGCTGCAGCAGCCAACCAAGCTAATCGCGTCGTTTTACGCGCGAAATTTTTAAGGCTCTCCCATAACGCATGAATTTTGCATATAATATACGCAATTTTTATTGGCGGATTTCATCGAAGCGATAAAAAGAACAGCGACGATCTTGCATCCGGTCAGAGGCTCGCGCGCACACAAGTATAATAATATAAATCCATTACTGCTGCTGCTGATGCTGCTGCTCGCGTCGTTAATATATATTTTAGCATAATTTCTCGGTATATGGTGGCCGTATCAGCGTGTCTCTCTGCTGTTTCTCTTTAATACGAGGAGAGGAGAGCGATGAATCTCGACGAGCTGCCCCGTTGATGGAACACAATGATGAAAGAGACATTTGTCTGCGAGTTCCTATCTCTCTCTTTCTCTGCTGCGTGTGTGTATGCGTGAGTTAGGATAAGCTCGCAGCAGCAACTCAGCGATTATATTATATTATATTATATAAAACGAAGATGAATGCAAAATTCACGAATGTCAAGCCTAAACACCCTAGATATATATTATTATAAATACAGCGAATTAAGATAGATATGCGTGTTTTTTTTTCTGGCGAGAGTCGCGCAGCTGAGGCGCAGCAGTCAATGCTCCTTGTGCCTCTTCTTCGTTCGGGTAATCACGTACTTATGGCGCGCATAAACATACACCTCTTTTCAGGGGGCCTCCTATCTCGCCTTCTCTACACCTTTTTAATTCGTGTTACTGCTACTCTTCCTTCTCGGAACGAGTCCTGAAAAATAATATATATAAGGAAAAAAAAGAACGAGATGGTACATTATAATAAATAAAAGAGCTGCGAGGCAAGCTGAATGAGCCTGTGGACACGCGTGCCCCCGCGACTCGAGAGCCACATTATATACGTATAAATAGTCAATGAGAGCCCAAAAAGGAGACAATTAATGTGACAGTCGCGACGTCGACGACGAGGACAGCGACGCCAAATCGAGGATAACATTGCAGCGCACGTATATTAGTACGCTCTTGTAATTCCTGCAGTATTATTATATAATATAAGAATATCATACATACATCCTGTGCTTATGTTGTATTCGTATCGAACTTAGCATCCGAGTCGTAAATCAGCGCGTATAGCGAGTAGCCGCGCAGTTCGAGAAACGATCGCAGCTCTCGAGGCTGATTCAATTGATCGCGCATATGATGACTTTGATCGCAATAACTCTGCGTTCGAGCGTTTGAGCACTTTTAATACGTATAATGCGGAATCGACGAAAAATTCGTCGGCCATTTTCGGTAGCGAGTAAGGATCGAATGAAGCCTCGCATATTTTCGAAATGTATTAGCTTCTTAGGCAAAAATAGTAAACCGAAAAACTGTCAATCTTTTCCCTCGATTGATTTATATAAAATTATTTTTACTTCGCCACTTGCAAGTTTGCATTATAACGTTACTCGCCATCTAGTGTTAAAAGCTATAGGAGATCTGGACCCCACATTTTTATCGGCCGAGACACGCAAAGTTTCTTTTATTTTTAACTTTTTCTGTAATTCGAATTTCGACAAATGGCTCTATGGCGACCTTCATTTTGTCGCTAAGAATAAGTAGTTAAAATTACAGCCCATTCCATTGAGCAGATTTCCCGAAAAACTGGATTAAAATTTTTGATCCCGATTTTTGATCCACGGCTTGATCAAAATTTTCAATCCAGTTTTCCGGGAAATTTGCTCAATGGAATGGGCTGTAATTTTAATTACTTATTCTTAGCGACAAAATGAAGGTCGCCATAGAGCCATTTGTCGAAATTCGAATTACAGAAAAAGTTAAAAATAAAAGAAACTTTGCGTGTCTCGGCCGATAAAAACGTGGGGTCTAGATCTCCTATAGCTTTTAACACTAGATGGCGAGTAACGTTATATTGTAAACTTGCAAGTGGCGAAGTAAAAATAATTTTATATAAATCAATCATCTCATCTCAAGTTATAAGTGGACGTGTTTAGCGAGTGTGCAGAACGATGTCTTGTCCTTCTTCAAAAGAATTGTGCGATGTCAGCAATGAATCCGCAATGGTGGTGAGTAATAAAAAAGATTGGCTGGATGACTTCCGTGGAATTAAAACCAAACTATTTAGTTTGGTCTGGGAGGACCAACTCCTAATTTTACAGGAGTATTTTCATATTTTGGAGTATTTTAATAGCCAACAAACTCATCGGTTTCTCATAGAATTATTTCATTGCCACCACAAAGACGACATTTACCCAGGAGAACGATTCATCCACATGTTGTTCGAGGCCGGCTGCAGAGCCGAGTCTACGTTTGATAAAGACGGTAAGGCAGTGCTGCAGCTCACGACTCCAATACATGATATAGCAAGGCGGCACGCGAATGATTCCGGGCAAAAGTGGAATAGAACCGTCAGTAAACTATTTCGTGTTGTATATAACAGATACGACTTGAATTACGTCGACCAGAACGGCCTGACGCATTTCCATGTGGCCTGCATGTTCGGCTGCGAGGCAGCGGTGATGAAATTTTTCAATGCGGGCCAACACCCCGATTATCTGCCTAGTGAACCAACCACGCGCTCGCTCAATGTCACTCCGCCGATACATTTAGCTCTGGAGTGCGAGCACTACGAATTGGTGGAGTTGCTACTGTTAAACGGCGCCGACTCGAACGCTTTGGACAAAGTGGGCCATTCACCACTGTATTACGCCGTGATTAGATTGTTGCCGAATGTGGTCGATCTACTTCTGGATCATAGGGCTGATCCAACCACCTTCGCTTTTCCTCTTCGAGATATACACGAGCAAATTTCCCTGCGAATGAAGGAAGGTATGGTTACTTGCAACTTGGCAGAAGTGTCTAGTGTTATAGTTATCCTTGAAAGCCTACAAGACAACGGCTACAAGATAAAGCGAAGCGAGGCCTTGGCTATCTTTCGATTATTCTACAAGTTCAGATTTTTCCAGCAGTCGTGTAGTATCAAGGATTATCTCAAGAAGAAAAACTTCGTAAGCATGGCCGAGCGAACGATGATAAATCCGAGTGTGTCGCTTTACAGACTGATCAAGCTGTCACAACATCAGCCCTCCAAACGTGTCAAATATCAAGATTACTTGGAGTTTGCGAACTCGGAGGAACATCGTGACGTGTATAGCATAAAGGATTGCGACGCCTATCTGTGCAAAACATTGGCGCGGAAGTTTTTCCAGCGATGGGCACCTTTTCCAGGCTTCAAGAAATTATTGCAAGTCTAGAAGAGCGAATATTTATGCAGTACTTTTGTAATGTCTCGTGTAAATAAATTTTTTAGATCTATCATACATCATTCAAATAAATAAAAAGTAAAGTAAAAAATAACAGTATTGATTTTTCAATTAATTAACCCTCGTTCATTCAAAGTTGAAGATATCAAGTTGATTATTCATAGATAATACCGGGATTTTTCTCACATTTGAATCGCTTTTTTCTCGTAAACCATTGAGTTTACGAAAAAATGACAAGAGTACTTTTTTGTTTGAAATGATCCAAAAATGCTAAAAAAATGTTTTTGGGGCAAAAAATTCAATTTTATAGTCAATGCAAAATTATTTGCTTATAACTTTTTTATGACCAATTTTAGCGATATGCACCATAGAAATTCGGTTTGAGCAGCCCAAAATACGTAAGAAAAACTTTGGTGCACCCATCAAATCAAAACGTGGCCACGGTGGACCCATTGGCCCCTAGACTATATACACTAGGGCGGAACGAAAAAACACTTTTGACGCCGATCGCTTTGTAATAGTATTTTATCGAAAGTTTAAGATAAAAAAAGAGAAAAGCCGCGAGCTGGGCGCGAACAAATGATGTCTTCAGGTGGCGCATGAAGCCTGAAGTTTGAAATTCGTAAAAACAATATCTTTATGCTTCAGTATGAAATCGTTACCAAATTTTTCTGCACTGGATTGGCCGATTGGGCTGAAAGTTTCAGGGCTTGTTTTACATGTTGAAAGGAGTTTCTCTGTAAAATTTTAGCCCTCTAGGTGCCTTAGAAGCAAAGATATAGTCATAGGAAGGTTGAAAAATTACGTTACATTAATTTTTTTTTGTTCTTTTTCCATCTTCACACAGCTGTACGTTGCGTAATTTTGCTGCTATTAAAACGAACGAGTAACCAATTTCTTCGTCTTTTAAAGGCCTTTTCAACCATATAAATTTGTATAGTGTTTTTTAAATTTTTACTGAAGTTACAGTATAAAACGTCCAACATTTTGTGTCGCGCTCGAAACTACAATTGTTATTTTTTTTTCTGTTTCTTAAAAGTTACACATTCTAGACAAACTTGAACCCCAATGATAGTTATATGGCCTTAAAGAGCATAAAATTTCCTTTAATTTGGTGTATTTAAAAACTCTCTAGGTCCTCTAGAACCAAAGATACAGCTGTTTGAAGTTTTACTGAAAATGTAAGATTCGATTGTGTGATGATCATACCATATCTGGCCTATGATAGATTCACAGATTCAGTACTTTCATTTTTGGTAAAACTTCAAACAGCTGTATCTTTGGTTCTAGAGGACCTAGAGAGTTTTTAAATACACCAAATTAAAGGAAATTTTATGCTCTTTAAGGCCATATAACTATCATTGGGGTTCAAGTTTGTCTAGAATGTGTAACTTTTAAGAAACAGAAAAAAAAATAACAATTGTAGTTTCGAGCGCGACACAAAATGTTGGACGTTTTATACTGTAACTTCAGTAAAAATTTAAAAAACACTATACAAATTTATATGGTTGAAAAGGCCTTTAAAAGACGAAGAAATTGGTTACTCGTTCGTTTTAATAGCAGCAAAATTACGCAACGTACAGCTGTGTGAAGATGGAAAAAGAACAAAAAAAAATTAATGTAACGTAATTTTTCAACCTTCCTATGACTATATCTTTGCTTCTAAGGCACCTAGAGGGCTAAAATTTTACAGAGAAACTCCTTTCAACATGTAAAACAAGCCCTGAAACTTTCAGCCCAATCGGCCAATCCAGTGCAGAAAAATTTGGTAACGATTTCATACTGAAGCATAAAGATATTGTTTTTACGAATTTCAAACTTCAGGCTTCATGCGCCACCTGAAGACATCATTTGTTCGCGCCCAGCTCGCGGCTTTTCTCTTTTTTTATCTTAAACTTTCGATAAAATACTATTACAAAGCGATCGGCGTCAAAAGTGTTTTTTCGTTCCGCCCTAATATACACACATACAATAACGCCGAACTGGAACTGCGTGAAAATGATATACTTGAAAACTCGAAGGGCTACTTGTAATATTTATCGCTGTGTCCCACGCACACACCACTCACCTACCTATACACGCATATAATAGCCTATAATGGCTGTATCATTGACAAACGAGCTCGAGTAATGGGCCGAAGAATAGAGTCCTTTTACGCGTATATATATATGGGCTATAATAATGTTGCATGCATTCCTCCGAGCCGAGCGAACTGCAGGAGGTCCAGAAAATCATCTCTCTCTCTCTCCGCGATCGTTATAACTTTTATTTTTCCCCCGCCTCGTATCTCTTTATTTATTTTTTCGTGTTTGTGCGTGTGCAGCTTATAACGAGATGATGTCTCGCTTTCGTGCGAACCTTTTTTTTTTCCAAAAAAAAAAGAAGAAAAAACTTCTCTCGAGCAGCTCGTGTGCGCCCGTATATATATAGGCGCCTTAACGTTCGATCCTAGAATCCCAACACGAGTGAGACGGCCGAGACCGAATTAGCGGAATTTGACTTTTTAACTGAAAATAAAAATTCTATCCGAAAGAACTCGACGAGTACATACATAATAATCCACGTATATATATGATGCTCGAGTTGGGGGCGGTGCAGTAGTGATGTACTACTACGCACATATACGTGGGAGTACTTGATGCCTAATGCAGTCAATGATGATCGCCACTCCACAGCCGCAGACTTTTCATGCGCGCGCGCGCACCGCGGGAATTCGACATTTTTCGGCCTTTTACCTGGCGCAGGGACAATGGGATGCGGCGGCCGCGCGCGTATACATATCCAAGAATTACGAGCTCGAGCGAGCAGCCGAGCCTATACTACTCACGCACGCACACAAACACACGGTCATAGATGCACAGATTATAATGTAAATGTAACGTGCGTACGGCGCGCTGCGCGAGAGATATTGTGCTCGTATTCGGCACCTACTTCACGAGCGACGACCGACGCTTCTTGGACGCGTCCGAGTATAATGGAGTCGTTAGAGGGTTGAGAGAGACACGAATATTATGTTATTTAACTTTCAATGGGCGACTGGGTATAATGTACTCGTCGGATTGGCGCCTACGCAGCGATATTTCGCCTGCTTAACTAATACGGTGTTTCCAGCTACTCGATTTTTTTTTTTTTTTTCAATTCGAATTGATCTTTTCGTGCGCGTCTTAATTAGATGTATAGTTATTTATGCTCGATGTGTATATTATGATGAAAAAAAGGAGAAAAGAACTATGATTTCATCTACGTGTCAAAGTGTAAAGTGAAAAATGGACAAAGGCAGCCAGCGACGAAGAACTCATACAGTATTTCCAGCTCCTAGATTTTTTTTATTCAGATTGAGTTTGTCGAATGCGCCTTAATTAGATGTAATCTATTATACTCTTAAAAAAAAGCGATGACTCAGTCTGTCGAAGAACAAAGTGAAAAATTGACAAAACTCATCATCGAGCAGTATCTCTTACATGTAAAACATTACGAGACATCTAAAACCCATGATTATTTTTAACAAAATACGATGCACAATCTAATGACGTTCAATTGTCAACTGCTACGAAATCCTCTAATATTGTCAAGCTAAAAGCTAAGGTAATTTGAAGTTTTTTGAACAAATTTTCGTTTGTTAACACTGTGTAATTTTTGTTTATCCTTTAATCAAATGTATATCGTTAATAATCCATTACAAATGTAATTCTCATTCGTAAATGTTACATACAAAAATAAAATAATAATTTTAAAATGTAATTCGTACATTTTTTCTTATCATTAAATTATAATTACTGACTTTAAATAATACATAAAATAGTCTCATGCTACTTAAGCACAATTGTTTTAGCAATTTTCAATTTACAAAGATATGCGATTTATCACACAGCATCCCAGTTGCTCAAACGTAAATAATATACTTCGACACAAAGTATACTCGCGTCACAACATTTTTTTTTTTTCAATGACGTAAAAGATACGCATCATTAATCGTACTAAATAACTGTACTTTCGTGATACTCTATCTGAAATTACTATAATCCTTTTAATTATTCCCCTTTTGTGGTCTTTTACTGGGCTTATCGACATTTTTAGGCTTGACTGTTGCCTCTGTAGGTTCTGTCTTAACCTTTATGCTATTATTGGCTTTATCAGTCGAAAACTCCTCCAAGATCTCTATATCCGAGCCTGCAAACGAACTATTTCGATTAGTCGTGCACTTTATTTTTTGTTAAATTACAGTAACAAGAAATCGTCACTTGGAAACTCACCACCTTGCTCGTCTCTGATTGGATTGCATACTGTATCCGCAGAGTCGACGCGGCATGCTAGCTTCGTCGTTCTCCGATCAATTTTTTCAACTGTTTGCGAGTCTGTTTCGTCCATTTTACCCGAACCGGTGACTTCCACGATTTGTGAATCTGAAGTTGTCGTCGGCTTGGGAAGGATAGAGACGTGATCGTTGGAGACGATCTTGGTGGGACTGGGCTTGATTTTTTTGGCAGGTGCAGGTATCTGGGTAATGGTAATCTGACTTCCTAGCTTGAAATCTAGAGAAAATAAGTTGTTGTGATATTAACGATCTCTTTCCATGAAGTTTTGGAATCGACGCCGTTTTAAGATGGCTCTAGAGGTTTCATAAAAAATTATAAAACTGTTTCGAGCTTACATAAATTGAAGATAAAGAGTTTTACCTTCATTTAAACGAGGTAATCAATCAAGTTTAAATGAGCTTTAAAAACAAATATTCAAAAAATTGGTCGATCAATCAAAATCAAAAGTGATCAGCGAATGATTGTTGCAACATATTTTTTTATTTTTTTACTTTAGTGCATTAATCCTTATAAATTTCGTACCATCGGAGCCAACCCGAAAGTTGAAAAAGAACGAATACCTGCGCCGTTGTTAGCTTTGCGCTTCGGATTCTGCGACGAGGTCGAATCTGTCTGCTGCTCGTTCGTGGTTGCCTGCATTTTTACAGCCACCATCTTCTTAATATGATCTAGACTGACTGGCTGCAGCTTGATCGTGGGAACTGCAATACCAGTCGGCACGGTTGCAATTGATAAGCCCGAGTTTTTCGGCATCTGCACTTGTGGCCTCACCGTTATAGGCGTTTCGATGCTCACGACGGGCCTCACCGTCGTCTGCTGCTGTTGCTGCTGCTGAGGAAGCAGCTGGCTCATCTGGTATTGATTCTGTAGAAGAACGACGGGACCGCCACCTACATTGAGGACACTTGACACAGCTAGCATCTGTGGCGTGGGCTGATTACCTACTCTATTCGAGCAACCTGTCATCAGCTTGCTCATCTGTTCGTTTGTCGGCATCTGCACTTGCGGCCTCATCGTCGTCGGCGTTGCGGTGCTCGCGACGAGCTTCAACGTTGTCGGCGTTACGGTGCTCGCGACGGGCCTCACCGTCGTCTGCTGCTGCTGCTGCTGCTGTTGAGGAACCAGCTGGCTCATCTGGTATTTATTCTGTGGAAGGACGACGAGACCGCCATTTACATTGAGGACACGTGGCACAGCTGGCATCGGTGGCGTGGGCTGATTGCCTACTCCATTCGAGCAACCTGTCATCAGCTTGCTCATCTGTTCGTTTTTCGTCATCTGCACTTGCGGCCTCATCGTCGTCGGCGTTGCGGTGCTCGTGACGGGCATCACCGTCGTCTGCTGCTGCTGCTGCTGCTGCTGCTGTTGAGATAGCAGCTGGCTCGTCTGGTATTGATTCTGTGGAAGGACGACGGTACCAGCACGTACATTGAGGACACGTGGCACAAGTGGCATCGGTGGCGTGGGCTGATTGCTTACTCTGTTCGAGCGACCTGCCGTCAGCTTATCCATCTGTTCGCGATTCCTCAACATCGTCTTGTAGACCCTCCCGTGGTTCGCCTCTAATGACTTGAGGGTCGCGACCAAGTTGAGATACTCCCTCTGCAGCTCGTTAACCAGCTTATCGTAGTCTTTTTCACCGTTCGTCGTCATGATGCTTTTGCACGTCTCCGATACAACTTGGCCCGAACGTAAATAAAAGAACGATCGAGGGATTGGTAAATTATAAGCATCGATAAGCGCGCACCAACTACTATGATAATGAAGCGGCACTCGCGCTCACTTCGCCCAGGCTACTGTGCGTTCGGAGATGGATCGTTCATCGGACGCTTTTTCTGCTGTCTCGTTTGTGGCGCCAACTGGCGGACAGTATGAGTAGATCATATGGCCGTATATAGAGTAGTGGGAAGCGGTTGACAGCTGTCTACTCTCTGAATCAAAGTGATCGAGTCATTGTGTAATCGGAATGAACGTGTTTTGATTAGTTGCTGGTCTTGGATATAGGTGGCGTTCTAAGGTTGAGCACGAGTTTTCGAATTTCTGATGATGTGATACCAGAACCATGTGATGTGATATGGTACCAAAGTTTACGCCACGTGCAGCGTGCCGAGTAATTAATGTAATTTTTGAATATACATTTTTAAGGAGTTGGTACCTCCGATTTCTACGCTAGTAAAATTTTCATAGTCACTCGTATGTCGAAAGTAACTGGAACTAACCTAACTAAGCAGTCCCTAGACAAGCGCGTCTGCTCGTTCTTCGGGTACTACATTGATCAGCTGTTGTGGGCAGGTTATTGAAGGGTTCTAAAAATTTCACACAAATCCGTCCGTGAATGTTTTACTGATATCTCTTAAACTAAACAGTGGATTTGCACTAAAATCTAACAGTGCACTCCTATTATAAGAATGAGTATGTTAACGTAATTTGATTTTAGTCCGTCTGATAATTTTTCGACAGAGCTACCTCCTTAAATGTGCATCGATATTTTTTCTTTTTAAGGAAGAACTCTCGTATCTGAAATAAATCATGCCTTTCAAATATTTTTTAATAATATTAATAAATTTAATATTTTAATAAATAAATTAATATCGTACTTAAAAATTGACGAGCGTATCTCGTGGAAGGGGTAGGGGTATTTGGCTTGATATGCAATTTTATGTAAGTGATATTGGGCGTGCATCCGGTATATATATCGTTTTCGTTATAAGACCGAGAATTGAAACGGAACAAATAAACATTGATTGACTACGCAGAGCATTTAGTAAAAGCTTGCTATTGATAATATGTTGAGTTGATCAAAATTTAATAAAGCAATCGTAAACTACACTCTCAAGTATGAAATTATCATGAGTAATAACGCAATATGTCTATTTCATCGATCGTTACACAACATGTTTCTAGAAGATCATAATACATTTTTCAAATCTCGCAGTGACAATTCTTCAAATGAAAAAGGTTATTTTTTCAGGAAAATACAATTTTATTTGTGACTAGTAATACTTTAACTTAAATAAAGTAAAATATTTATTCTACAATGTACCTTATATAATTTATATATATAAAATAATGTTTAAAAAAGTTTTAAAAACCTTAATGACTCACATCAACTGATGTGGACCTGAGGCTCAAAAACATTTCAGTCGATCTCTCCCTAAGCACTAACTAAACTATATGCCCTCGAGCACTGTGGCAGTGGTGCCACGAAATTCGTATCGTCAACGATCTCTACGTCTGAACCTATAAAAATAATTATCTCAATTATTCGCTCATTTTTTTTTATAAAATTAGTCATAAAAATTCGGAAACTCACCATCTGAAAATTCTAATTTCTTTGGTATATTTCTTTGAATTTTTGGTTTTGCCTTTATCTTGTTAGTTTTGGTAACTGTTTTCGTGACGGCCTTCGTCGGCTTAGTCGAGCCCGTGACCTTCACAATTTTGATATTTTGAGTTTCTTTCGGAAGTTCATCCTGCTGGGAAACCTTGAGGTATTTGTTGGAGCCATTTCCAATGGGACAGGCTGTTATTGTCTTGGTCGTCGGTACCTGGGTAACGTTATGCTTATTCGCTTGCATCGCATCTGTAGAAAAAATCCGAGTGTTATTTAACTTTTTTCCGATTTTTAGTATTTGTTTTTTTCGATTTAATTCTTAACTAACTTGAACTTCAATTTCTGTGAGGGATCATTACAATTATTATAATTCTTAATCTATTTCAATTTCAATTTTTGATTGAATTTTTCCGCGGTCTACAATATGCCTTAAAGTCTGACGGAGCAACTCGCACGAACCCGCACGAACACGCACGAACACGCACGAACACGCACGAACTTGCATAGCAGACATTTCCAAGGCTCAGTAGCGTCGAGCGCACTCGCCTATGTCACGTGACACAAGAGGGGGAGTGATAAATTTTAATTGCTACTTTATCTTAACCTAAAATAAATGCTTGCGCATGCGCGCGCAACACACACTCGTTTTTCACGTGTCATTGCATATATATACTTAACGCCTTGAGAACAAAGAAGTTTTGTTTTTCAGACTTACGTAGATTCTCGTTGGCTTTGCGCTTAGGTTTGTTTGTTATGCTCTTCTGAACTGTGGGTAAATTTGACTCTTGACACATGATTTTTGTATTATGATCGTAGTTGTATGCTAGGTCGCACTTGAGCTGTTGTGGATTAATGATTGGCTGTAGCCCGAGCGAGGGACCCGTAGCAGTGAAATTGGTCAAGTCAAAGCCCGGTTGATGTGGAATGGCGTATAAGTCACCTGTCGCTGACCTTATTACGAGACCTGTGATAGGTGCTGGCATCATCGTCGTCGTTGTTGTAGTAGATGCGGCGGTCGATATATTCTGCTGCTGCTGTTGTTGTTGTTGTTTTTGCCGTTGTAACTGTTGCTGTTCCGGTTGATGCTTTAATTGTTCTTGTTCCTGTTGCTGTTCTAGAGCGATCAAGCTACATTTATCTTCTAACAATCTGCGCCTCTCTTCGTGATTTTGCGCTATGGCCTCGTAAACCAGACGCTGCTTCTCGTTTATGTCATCGATGGCTTTGGAGAGGTCGTAAAACTCCCTCTGCAACTCTTCGATCCTGATCGTTAACTTGCTGACACTTGGCTTCGTCATGTTGGCCCCTTCCAAATGTCTTTCGTGGTACATATTTGAAAGTAAATGTATAGCGTATTGTAATCGGTGATGGCGCGCAGCAACTACAGAGAGTTTCAAGTTTTTGTAGCAGACGCTTCGTGTGTACTGAACTTGAGAGAGCTACTCTCGCTTTAAATACTGCTCTGTCAGTACAACAGCGCCACCGTGGCCATATTTTCAAATCTCGTGATCATTCCTCTCACGCCCTCCCCCTTCTTCCACTAACACGTCAGAGTTTATGGAACCGTTTATGATGTACACGTGCGCAGATGAAGTATCCGTAACCAACGCGCAGCCCCACTCTCACCGCACTGCAATTTCAAATACTGAGTGAAAGGTAAATGTGAAAGTGAAAGTGAAAGTGAAAGTTACACGTCAGTGCAACACGTACGTGCTAGCGTTGAACATGTGGTGTGTATAAGTGTAGTTATAATAAGATAACCTAAATGAACCTAAAATCTGTGTTACATCTCGAGTAAACGGTTTTCTGGAGTTTTCAAGCGTTTTCAGTGGAGGAGGTGGAGTTTTCAGTGGAGACATTCAAGCAACTTACAAATAAATTCTGTATCAATTGAATTGAATAAAATGTTCAGTGTCAACCAACAAATATTCCTCGTCCATGACTTATTCATCTTGTTTATTCATAAAAAACATTTATAGTTAAAAATTTCAAAAGCGTAAAAGGCACTATCTTGACTTTTTGTACAACGATGTAAGAAGATTATCGTACTTTATGCAACGGGTGTAGATATGCTTTTTCTCAATGAGGAGCTGGAGCACGAGTCGAAGGCGTCTGAAAGAGCTTATTCACACAAGTTGAGCAGACGATATTTTATAGCACAATAACCTAAAACTAACGGCAAAGTTTTAATTTTTTGGTTAGAACAGCCACTATTCAAATGTCACCCGCGTGAAAAAAAGTGTGACAAAAGTGTGGCTCAGTTTCATCCGCATGGATAAGACATGGTTCGAAAAAAATGCAATCGTCGTGTACTTATAACGAGGTTCAATGAAAAATCCACGAGGTTTTCTCGTGAAAGCACACTCGAAAATTACCCGAGGATTTTTCATTGAATCGTTGTGGATTTTTAACTAATCAACGCGGATAATGAAATAATTTTTTTATTGCATACATGAAAAGTGTAGGTATTAGAGAATGCGCTCACAACATTTAAGATCGAAATTTAAAGTATTTCATGTGTTGTGCAACATTGAAGCTGAGCACTTCAGTCTATTGCCTGAGCGGAATCAAGTGAAAGTTACTACGTTCCCTAAAGTGGACGAATTTTTTAATGGAATGTATTTTTTAATGTAAATTTTATACGTTCCAGTGCTTTACTTATCGAGATTGTTGACGAATCTAGAAAAATAATACAAGAAGTAAATTTTCAAATCAATGAAAATTTTGTGACGAAAAAAGGTATTAACTAATTTAAAAGCGTTTTATAATATTTGTACGTTGCTGACGATGTTCGAAAAGCACAGCATCGAAAAGTTGGCAAGGTCAACAGACATCACATGGCAGAAGAGCTAGCTGATGCTTTACTATATGATATTGTATAGCTATACTTTCTCTCTCTAATAGTTTTTTCTCAGTTGCACATGGCGTGGCGCGTGGTGAGCAATTGAGATAAACGCTGTAGACTGAGCAGTGCAGCGCCAAAGAATATAGACACTTATTTTCTTTGGTAAGGGACCGTGCCGATCGTAACCGATTTATTAAAATATTTCATACATTTTTACGCATTCCATAAGTTGTCTACATCTTGATCCGAACCCGACGAGTCGAGTTGAAACGGTTGATAACTCAATTTTTCGGGTATCCACGCACCCTCAATTGAAACGGTAATCATGAGATTAAATTCGCCTTATTGAGCTGGGATACCATAAACATCGCAAGTTTTTGTCAAAAACTTTTTGAAACCTGCAGTATATACTACATTACGCATACGCACTGCATTCTCGCTTGGCACGAGAATCGATAAACCGATGGAATGTATTCGACGAACGCGTGAACACGTGCGTGCATGACGGTATGACTGAGTGTTGTTTTGTACTTTGTTAGACCACATTATCAGGTGTAACTCAACTCCATATCCGCTCGTTCCTTTCTTACGCCTCGAATTAAAATATTGCAAGCAAATGCGGGGGAGGTTTGGCGCTGAACCGATCGGCGTTTGCGCCAATATTTAGTCACAGTCTGGCGTTGGCTTTCGATCGAGACACAGCCGATCGTCTTCGAGGAGTTACGACAAATCTGTACCTTTCCAACTTGGATTTCAAACAGTTTTAGTGAGCATTGCACATTTAAACAATCAAAAAACTTAGATTTAATTGAAAAATAGTGATAAGTTTCGTGTAATTTTAATCGATTATTTTTATTTTTAAAAAAACACGAACTTTTTCGAATATTACTAACCATATCAGTGATTTGAACGAAAGTAATTTACGATCATGTTATGTCATTTCCATAACTTAAAATTCCACTTTTTTCGGAATTTTAAAAAAGGATGTTTTAACTAGCATTCAAAATATTACACTTTAGAATGTAATGAAATCGTATCAAAAAAATTATATTTTGATTTTTTTATAAAAAGTTAAATGTAACTTGCAAACAGTCAAATTAATAAAAATATATTTTTGGTGTTTTCTACAAACAGAAATGAATCGCAAAGTAATTTACAAGGAAGAAACATTAACTCCAATGACTTTCAATGATTTCATCAAAGTGCACGACAATTATCATCGACAACATGGCAATCCAAAAAATGCTACCGATTATGTCCCAGGAGAAGAGAAGCTAACTAGGCCTGGACAAAAAACCGCTCAAAAAGAGCCCAAGTCTCAGAACCCAAAACCTTCTAATAATTGAAAAAAATTTTATACAAATATTATGAGGCAAATTTCTTGAATACAGGTAATAAAAATTATTTGACTTTGTTTTCATTCATTCACTGTACCTACTACCAAAAAAAAAGTAATCTTCTAAGCTATTCTTAGCTTCAAAATTGTTTGGTAAATAAAATTACGACCTAGTAAATAAAGAAAAATCATGTGCCCTTGAATCACATCAGCAGTTTTATTTTTTCCGCACTACTCGTGAAAATTAAAAGCGCAAAAATGTATTGAACAACAATGCGTCAAGGTGGCGAAGCTGCGTTAACTCTCTACACTCCACTGTCCAGTCATAAAGCACGAGTAGCCTGTAATACGTTTCGTGCGTGCGATAAAGCCACGCACAGATATACCTACTTAAATTACATAGATCCTTCCACTGCGGCACGAGGGGCCGTTGAACGATCTCTGATTTCCCTCGAGATGATCGCTCGCGACGGAACACACAAACACGTGATCGCTATTACTTTCGCATCTGTCCCTTTTAAATGTACTTTTCATTTGCAGCGGGGGATGGTTAGGGCGTGATGTATACAATGATTCTCTCTCTCTCCCTCTCTCTCGTTCTCTTTCTCCGTCAATGCCCACATTATAAAATAAGTTTCGGCCGCGTGCACTACTGTATATAGCAGCAGGGCAGAGAACATTGAAAAGCATTTAAAATTCGAGGCGTAAAGTTAATCTTTGCTTTTCGAGTATGTAGCTGGCACTGCACGACGCGAAATTACAAAAATTAAAGACTCGGCGTTGGGCGCGTGTATTTGCAATCAACAATTAACCGATCGCGAGTACCGATAATTTTCTCAAATTAGCAATGGCATATGTAACAGCGGAGAAAATAAACGACCGCGCACAAATTATTCTTTCTTATCTTTTCATATACATGCTCGCACCGGTCGTATTATAACCATATACGCGCGTTTAATTTAAATAAATATAATTTACGCGAGCTGCAGTAGAAGCCGATGGTCGTGATCGTCGCCGCATCGAGTGCCGCGTGTATCGGGCGAGAGGCGAGGACGTTTTCAATTAGCCTCGGCCGCCTGCGTGCGCGATCGGTTTATAAATATTGCATATACGCGCGTGCAAGTAAGGGCGAGCTTATCTCTTGGCTGTACAGAAGTGAGATCGCGCAGCATAAATATAAGTACGGTATAATTGAGAGCTCGTTGAATCACGCGCGAGGCTCGAGACACGGCTTATATGCATTGAAAAAAAATCCGATCGTGTACAATGCGTTACAAAAAAAATTCGTTTCGTGGCTTATGAAAACTGAAAATTTCGATGGGTCAAGTTTTTTGGCGCAGCTGACTGTGTATGCAGCTGAATAAACTATTTTAAATTCGTGAAATAATTGGAACTCGAGACTATCAATGATTTCAGCAACTTTTTTCAAATCGATGTCTAGTTGAAAGTGGCTACCACGATAGTGGATTAGAAAAAGTGCTGATTTAATATAGATAGTATAAGATAATATAAGATAATATATCTAATTAAGAAAATATAAGATAATACATTATAAGATAATATACGATTTTGGAATTGGTAATAGTACCAAGAAAAAGAAAAAAGCAATTACGATAAGCTTTTACTAATTTTGAAGAAAATTCAGAAAACATTTTTGGATTTAAATTAAATTATCAAATGGTTTCTACTTTGGTTTTTTCGGTAAAAACTTCTCGGTTCATCAGCAAATTCTTCAAAATCTTATTCTAGTGCATGTTTGATCGATTCAGGGTTGCACATCATTACGTGAGGTTTATCAAAAATTAGTTAATCAACAAAATGTTCTCCCCATTGACAGCTGCAAAAATGACGTGGGAAAAAAATCTGGGATATTGGTTGAATAAGAGCTAAGATCTAAGTAGTCAAAAAATGAACAGAGAATAATAATCAGTTGTACGCAAAATCTGGTTGAAAAATAAATCAACAGTACGACAGTGAACACAAGTATAATCATATCGAATTCCCGCAATTTAGGTAATAAACCATTATTTAAGTACAATTTTTATTCAAATTTTGGAAAAACATGTATTATGTATCCCTACACATTTACAATTGTCAATCATTATTTTTTTCGCAAATTTCACCTGAAAAATTTTTTCAACCCTTATGGACTATTTCTTGGTGTTTGAGCCAATGCTGTTTTCGCCCGAATTTTTTTTCGCACTTGTAACATGCAAAATCTTTCCGACCTTCGTGTACTGCGTTCTGATGGTAGAGCAAAGTTGATTTGTATCCGAATTCTTTTTTACAAAGGTCGCATGCGAAATCTTTCCGACCTTCATGAACTGTTTTTTGGTGGGTGAGCAAACTCGGTTTTTGTGTAAATTTTTTCTCGCACATGTTGCATGCAAAATCTTTGCGACCCTCGTGTACTGTTTTTTGGTGCTTTAACAAATCCGATTTTTGTCCAAATTTCTTTTCGCATTTGTTACATGCTAAATCTTTGCGACCCTCGTGGACTATTTTTATGTGTAAATGCAAATTCTGTTTAGTTCCAAATCTCTTGGCGCACTTTTCACATGAATAATCTTTGTGACCGTCATGAACTGTCCTTTGGTGTCTGATTAATTTCGATTTTTCTCCAAATTTTAGCTCGCACTCTTCACATGCGAAGTCTTTGCGACCTTGGTGGATAATTTTTATATGCAAAAGTAAATTACATTTGTGTCCGAATTTTTTTCCACAATAGTCGCATGCATAATCTTTGCGACCTTCGTGGACTGTTTTTTGGTGCTGGAACAAATCTTTTTTACGTCCGAATTTCTTTTCGCACTTGTCACAGGCGAAATCTTTGCGACCTTCGTGGACTATTTTTTGGTGCCCTAACAAATATTTTTTATGTCCGAATTTTTTTTCGCACTTGTCGCATGGGAGATTTTTGAGACCATCATGTACTGTTTTTAGGTGGGTTAGCATAGTCCCTCTGTGTCCAAATTTCTTCTCGCATTTGTCGCATGCGAAGTCTTTACGACCTTGGTGGATGGTTTTTATATGCACCAGTAAATTACGTTTATGTCCGCATTTTTTTTCAAAATAATCGCATGCATAATCTTTACGTTCTTTATGTATTGTCCTTTGGTGCATCAACAAATCTGATTTACTCACAAATTTCTGCTCGCAATTGTCACATGCGAAATTTTTGAGACCTTCGTGGACTGTTTTTTGGTGTAGAAACAAACTTTTTTTTTGTCCAAATTTCTCCCCGCACTTTTCACATATGAAAGTTTGGCTACCTTCATGGACTGTCTTTATGTGCGTGAGCAAACTTTGTTTATTTCCAAATCTCTTGGCGCACTTTTCACATAAATAATCTTTAAAGACTTCGTGGAATATTTTATTGTGCTTGAGTAAAGTGGATTTATTTTCAAATTTCCTCGCACACTTTTTGCATGAGTAATCTTCACGATCTTTGTGTACTAATTTTTGGTGCGTAAGCAAACTTGATTTTTTCACAAATTTCTTTTCGCAATTGTCACATGAAAAATCATTGCGTCCTTTGTGTACTGATATTTGGTGCCTACTCAAATGACTTCGGAACTCGAATTTCTTTTCGCACTTGTCGCATGCGTAATCTTTTTGTTCGTTGTGAATTGTATCTTGGTGTATTATCATACTTGATTCTAGTGTATCCATTTTGATGCCCAAATTAAACAATGGATCTGTCTATTTAGTGCCACAGAAATTGAACGAGTAAAATTTATGTTTTGGTATCATGGCTTGTTCCATTGAGGAACAAAATGTGTTCGAGGGACGATGTCACAATTGTTTATGATTGTATTGTTTACCGTTTAGTTACCAATTTATCTGTTTATACATTATCCTTACAATATTTGAAATAATTTAAAATTCCTTCAAGAAATTTTTCGGTCTTACAAAACTAAGTACTTTCCAAAAAACTTCTTATTGACAACATCGAGTGCATAGATCCTTGTAAACATGAATAATCTTCCTTACTTTTTGTTCACGTGGGTGTGAACTGTAGAGTATTATTTTAATAAGTTGTTTTACTTTGCGTGCAATTATCAATTTCACTTTTTATAACCAACATTATAACTTGAGAATAACAAATTAAGCCCATCACCTGTCGAACCCTATTTATAATTTAAAATAGTAACAGATACAAAATGAAATCACTTATGCTTAAATGTTTCGATCCTATTTTATCGAATAAATTAAGAAATGACTACGATAAAATGCGCTATAAAAATTAAATTTCTAAAGCTGCTAAAGGTTTGAATTACATACGCGGCGACAAGTGGCAGGCATACGCGCATATGTACGCAAGGCAGCCCAAAATAAGTAAAGCATCCATTTGCAGCGGCATCAGCAGCAGATCCTCACGCCCATCTATCTTTCGATTTCCCCCCTCGATGATATAAAGTCGACGATGATCGTCGGGCCGCTCATACCGCAGAAAAGAAAATACGATCCGCCAAGCGTTTTCTCTCTCTATTCGGCGGGGCGCACATCTGTTATCGTTGTTATATGGGCTGCGTTTACCACTGGTAATAAGCTGCGGCATCGGACAATGGCGTGTCCGTTTCGTGCTATACGAATCGGTGCGGGGTCATGTCGATGCGATATTGTAGGCGATCTGGCCATTGTTGCGAATTAGGAGATGGCCTTTTTCGACCCCCCGCTGGAGGTTTTGTCTTTTACCAAGTACATGTGCAGCCTATGGGATTCGTCGAGTGATGTGCGCTCATATACTGATTCGTTGCAGCAGCGATTTCAGTGGCGATCGATACTTTGCAAAAATAAAGTATCACGTATTTTTCGTAAAATTTCGAGATTCAAACGGGTCTCGGCTCTTCCACGCACCCGCGAATCAACCCGATTTATTATTACTCCGATAAAGAAGATTTTGGATTAATTTTATTGATAATAAATTTTATACAATCAAGGTTACTGGCAAAATATAAAGTACAGTGGTGATTATAAAAAGCAACCCACATTTAAAGCGGAAACTGCAATGAAGATCAAAAAAGAATTTTTTGACGACAAAGCTACAAAATTGAATTTTCACTGTGAATTCAGTAAGCAAAATAAAATAATAAAAGTTACAAAGAAGTTGAACGATTACAGTGAACTCAAAAATAACAATAGTGCAGTGCTTAGTGGTGTCAACTATACATTACACTGAAAAAATTCTGCTCGTAAATGAAAACCACATTTGGTTTGAAATCTCGACCGAAATTTTGTGAACAGAATTTCAGTTCATATGTTGGTATGAAATGATATTCGATTTTGGCCAAGTTTTATGAGCGCGAAATGTTGTGCGTGTTCCGTCACCTATGTTGAGCGCGATCTGTGACCAACTTGCAGCGGTCGGCGGTGGCCGACGCCGCCGGTATATTGACTTGGCTGCAGTGTGCCAAGTATTGATGGTGGGGGTTCAGTCCCATGTTGAGCGCAAATCGCGCGCAACAGTGGTGACGAAAGATGCCCAACACATAGATGTGAGAAAAACTTAGCCATAACAGTTTATAAGTGTATACCACTAGTATGCGAATATACATTTCATGTGTATCTTGGTATTAATTTATTAACAGAATTTTTTCAGTGTAGGGTGGTCCACTTTTTCAAAAATTTTTTGTATCTCGGGGGATCCATCGAAATCAGAAAGTTTGAGGTCTAAAATGAATTTTCCCGTAAACTAGAACTCAAAAAAATGATTTTAGATGGTGTCGATGGATTTTTGAAGTTTAAAAACGCGCTCTAAAAAAGAAGCAAAATCGGGCTATCATTCGATTTATTTCAAACTCTGTTTAGAGTGTAAAAATAAACTTGACAATACATTTTCTTATGTGCTTTTGTCGGCAGAATCGAATGCCGTAGTCAGTTTTGACCTAGGAGCACAATTTCATTCAAAAAAATACACTTTTTCGATCGTTCTTTTTCGCAAATTCCGCAAAGTTCATTTTCGAGCGAGTGCCAAATGAACAGAAAAAATCTAGAAAATTTTTTGACACCACCAAAGTTTAGGATTTTTTATGACGAATCCAATGGTATAAATTAGTATACACTTTGAAATTATTTTAATGCAGAAAAATACAACTTTATCCCAAAAACGACATTACGAAAAATTGAAAAATCGAAAAGTGTATTAGTTTCTTCCAGGAAATGGCTAAGTAGAATCAGCTATGGAAAAAATTGCATGAAATTATCTGATAGGTTTTTTTCTCACCTTTCCAACGCCGGTTTCAGAAGTTAAAAATTCGCAAGATTCGCTGAGATACAGCTATTTTTGTACGATGTATTTTTCAGGCTTAAATTGTGCTTCGCAGGTTTTTTAATGAATAGAGCTAGCTCAGAATTATTGAATTTTAAGCCTAAAAAATGCATCGTACAAATTAAATAGCTGTATCTCAGCGAATCTTGCGAATTTTTAACTTCTGAAACCGGCGTTGGAAAGGTGAGAAAAAAACCTATCAGATAATTTCATGCAATTTTTTCCATAGCTGATTCTACTTAGCCATTTCCTGGAAGAAACTAATACACTTTTCGATTTTTCAATTTTTCGTAATGTCGTTTTTGGGATAAAGTTGTATTTTTCTGCATTAAAATAATTTCAAAGTGTATACTAATTTATACCATTGGATTCGTCATAAAAAATCCTAAACTTTGGTGGTGTCAAAAAATTTTCTAGATTTTTTCTGTTCATTTGGCACTCGCTCGAAAATGAACTTTGCGGAATTTGCGAAAAAGAACGATCGAAAAAGTGTATTTTTTTGAATGAAATTGTGCTCCTAGGTCAAAACTGACTACGGCATTCGATTCTGCCGACAAAAGCACATAAGAAAATGTATTGTCAAGTTTATTTTTACACTCTAAACAGAGTTTGAAATAAATCGAATGATAGCCCGATTTTGCTTCTTTTTTAGAGCGCGTTTTTAAACTTCAAAAATCCATCGACACCATCTAAAATCATTTTTTTGAGTTCTAGTTTACGGGAAAATTTATTTTAGACCTCAAACTTTCTGATTTCGATGGATCCCCCGAGATACAAAAAATTTTTGAAAAAGTGGACCACCCTACTATACATGCGATATATGACAATTTTAATTTCATAAGACATTATAAAGCTCTGTTATGCTGTCTCTGTATGTAAAGGTCAGGCTCAAATTAAAAATTAGTAATTTATTACAAACGTCAAGATATGAAAGTAGGAAAGTCTTGAAAAGCACAAAAAAAGCATGAATAATAGTCTTGAAAAAATTTAAAAAGAATCTAAAAAAATTGAAGTTGAACCAAATCAAAATGTAATTGAAAAACAAAAATTAAAAATCTAATATAAAAGTCAAATATAGACCAATAAAACTCAACAAAGGAAAAGGACTCTAAAGTTTTTTTTGCTGACGAATGTGCATAGACAGCTAACTTATTATTTTCGATTTATTGTTTCAAATTTTTTAGATATTAATTTTCATTGAATTTTAAAAATTAATTTATTTAATTTTTCATAAATACTTTTCGTTTACTAACAAGATTCGGTAGTGAGTTATTTTAAATATATTTATTTAAATTATATGAAGATTTTCATTTCATAAGATATAATGAAGCTTTGTTATGCTATCTCTTCATGTAACTGTCAGGCTCAAATTGAAAAAAAGTAATTAATTACAAACGTCAAGATATGAGAGTAGAAAATTTTTGAAAAATTTACATGAAAAGCACAAAAAAAGCATGAATAATAAAGTTGAAGCAAATCAAAATATAATTGAATAACTAATTCTACATCAAGCGAAGCGCGTCTAGAAAAGGCTGGAAACCACGTCGATTCGGTGCACAAAGGTATCACCCACACGTGTATTACATGTGGAAAGAAATGTTCACGAAAAGATGATTTAAGATTTAAAAAAGATTCAAGTTTTTTTAAATATTTTTATTTAAATTATATGGAAAATGTAGTACATTTAAAATAACATACAAAATTACAAGAAAAATAATAGTAATAAGAAAGGTACTCATTGCCATCATGAGGTTTATTTTATAGATCTCCAACAAGCAAGTTTTAAATTTTTCGTAGTTTTCTTCATCAGCGGCTCGAGAACAGGCATATACCATTTTTGGAAAAATTCTCGCGTTGTTGTATTGAACCACTGCATATGAGCAGCCTTTTTTATGGATTCGTCGCTACTATGAAAATCAGAATTTGTGGGTTTCGTCCCTTTGCGCCACACTCTTGCAAGATCCTCTTTCATTTGTAAGAATCCCCATTCGCGAAACAATCGCACGATTGTCATGGCGTCGCTGCGATCCACTTTATATCCCCGTTCCTCGAGAATCTTCAAGACTTGGAGAGCACGACTTACTCTATCCCCCTTGATAAGCCAAGCGTCGTCTTCGTGGTAACCGAGCGACTGGTGGAAGTCATCCCTGCTAGGGAAAACGAATTTAGATGGATCAGCCCCATAGTTTGAGAGTAAATTGACTTCTTCCATCAAAAGATTCGCCACGGCCAGTTGTAGTGGTGTACGGCCTTTGTTGTCCTTGGCATCGACCTCCAACGACTTCTTTTCAAATTTGCAAATATTGAAAAATTCATAGGCCGTGATGTCTTTGTGATACCTGTTGCAAACTAAGTGAAGAGGCGTCTGGCCCTCCTCGTTGGGCAGATTCGGGTCGGCTTGATTTCTCAGCAACAATTGTACCATATTCCGGTTGCAGCAGCCAGCAGCCAGAGCCAAATGCAGTGGGGTGTTGCCCCTCTTGTCCTGGGCGTTGATTAGCACCTGCAGATCCATATCGAGGGCAACCTTGAAGAATTGATTCACCAAGCCGCCGTTGATGTCTCTCTTGCAAATCAAATGCAGAGGCGTCGATCCTTCCTTGTTCTGCGAGTTTGGATTGGCTTGATTTTTCAGCAGCAACTCGACCAATATCAAAGAGCCACCGGCGGCAGCCAAGTGCAGCGGTGTGTTGCCCTCCTTGTCTCGGGCGTCGACCTGCACCGATGTCGGAATTTCTTTGACGATCTTGAAAAATTCCTTGAGCAAACCTTGGTCCTTGTCTCTCTTGCAAATTACGTGCAGAGCCGTATATCCATCATGGTCGGCATAATTGGGATCGGCGTGTCTTCTAAGCAATGCTTCAGCCACCTTCCTGTTGTCATTAGCCAGTGCCAAATGCAGCGGCATACGACCCTTTTTGTTCGGGATATTGACTTTCACACGCAGACTTAGCTCTGCCATGATCCGGAAAAATGTGTCGGCCCAGTCATGGCCTGCCAAGCCAATAACGTGAAGACTCGTCATTCCCTCTGAATTTGGTACATTTGCATCGGCCCCTCTGCTTAGTTCGGCCTCGGCCTCCTCCCAATCACCAAAGAACAGAGCCATCTGCAATTTTGTGATAACTCGTCCTTCCATATTGTGCATTGAGTTCGCGTTCAAGTCAGAGGTATCCGTGAGAAGATGAGTGATTTCTTCGCTTTGAAAAATCTCCCGAAGATTCGGAAATTGGCCCTCCCAATTGCAGATCAGAGGAAAAAATTCACGGCTGAATTGGCGTCTCTCTCTCTCGATTTCCCAATTGACGTTTTTACGTAAGCTCTTCAAGTGATTAATGTCAGACATTTTTGCGTACTCACACTCACAATTCACTAAAAATAGTTGATGAATTATATAAATAGTTTATAAAATGTATTAATATCACTTCTTTTTCACTTGAACTACTCGGAGAAAATAATACAAGAAATATTGTTACATTCGCAGTAAAAATTACTGTTCTAAATAGTAATGGTGTGACACCTATCTATTATCAGGAATTTTGATAATATAAAAACAAATTTTCTTAGAGGTATCAAATATTCTAATAAAAATCGGTACAATAATTGCTATAGTGTATAGTAAAAATTTCACTGTAGTAAATTTTATTTTATAGTTACATATTTTATGTTAAGAAACATAATACTGAATAATATAATCTTAGCAAATGAACGCCACCTTGTGAGCTGACACAAGGTGGCGTTCACGACCATAGCCTTAAAAGTACCAAGTCGTTTTTGACTAAAGTAAATGACTGCTTGCTACGATGAGAAAATTTTGTGCCTATCTCGTTTTGAAGTATCTTTATTATCTTGACAATTAATCAAGCTTATTAACATGTTATACTATATGAGCGTGTGATTAGTTGTAATAATAGGTTATTTAGATTAGGTAGGATTAAGATACAGCGAGTGTGCGGTTAGAGTTTGATACGACTAGACAAAAAAAAATAATATTTTCAAAATTGTCAATCGAAAGATATGCCTTCGAAATCCCCAGTAAAATCAAGTCAATCGATTGATGAAAAAAAATTTTTCTACTAAATTTCATTTACCCAAGGAAAATTTAATACAGTTTATATCAATGATTATTAATCTGAATAAGAAAAATTACTATTCAAACAAGAAATATTACTACTCATAATATAAAAATTACTATAATAAATGTGAAATTTTGATAAAATTCAATAGAATAAATTTTTCCTACATTAAATAGTAAAAATTACTAAAATGTGTCGATGTCACCTCCTAACTACATATTATAGTAACTTTTACCGTGAATTCTAACTATATTTATTATATTTTTTTCTCCGTGTACTTACCAAGATTATTCAACCTGCATGCACGTGTAGCGCTGTCGTAACGTAAAGTGATCTCCAGTATATGTATCTGAGACCAATTTGTATAAAGACCAGAAAGAAAGTCAAAAAGTGGATTAACTGCAGTAGAGCGCAGTCGCAGAGAATAGAAAGTCAGAACGCACATTAGGTCGTCTGTTATTTCACGACTTTTCTGTATTGCTTCTCCCCCCACCTAGATGTCTTCTATTTGATTAGACAATGAGAAAGCCGGGTTATAGAGTCCGAAAAAATGATTTGAAGGTGGCCCTCAAGCGGCTTGAAGCTTACATGTATTTTAAATGGGAAAAACTTAAAAATTTGATTCTCCGCGATAAAAATGATGAAAAAATTTGAAAAAATTCACAAACCCATGTACTTTATGTATTTTTTGACGGGGAATCGATTGGTGACCTTGAATTTGACCTTGAACATAACCTCAAAGCTAAAGCCGTAAACATCCGTTGGAACACCGAAATTTCCTGTGCTTACGCATTCTGTCCTTATTGTAAATTAATACACAAAATTCATTATACCTCTAATTACTCGATCTATAAAAATCTCCTTTTACCTGGCGATGATAATGTTTTTATGACTTTTTGCTTTTCTTTTTGTTTGTCAAATCAATGAAAAAGTCAAATCTTGAGATACCGAATTTTCTGTCGTTCATTCCGTAAAATTCACTTCGCACATCATAAAATAATTTTTTTAATTTCTTGTTTGTTTGTATTATCAAAGATATTTAAGGAGATCCGTACCCCAACCCAAAAATCAAAATTTTGATCCAGTTTTCTAGTGAAGTTCTAGTGAATTTTTTTCTAGTAGTTTCAGAAAACTGGATCGAAATTTTGATTTTTGGCATAATGTACGGATCTCGTTAATGTAATTTCTTCGATGATCTATAATAGTAGTTAAGTTTTGCTTCCTTTTAAACAATTTGATCCCTTCTTCATAACATATAATTTGTAAATATTATTGAATCTATTTGTTCGTTCGCTTCACACACACATCTATGGTATCACTCACACACCCATGTGATTTATGCCGAATGGCATTTGCAAGAGAGGATGGTCTCCAAATCCACTGCGATGTATCATGGTATCACATCTTCATGCAATGCACGTGGAAAGAAATATGTGACTAAGAATTATCTTAAAGCGCACGTGAATGCAGTACATAATAAAATCGCTTATTAATGCGATATATGTGGGATAAAGTTAAATAAAGATAATAACGATTAAACGTAAATGCTCTGTATAGTAGATGGCAAAAAGATGTACACGTGAATAAGCCAACCGAAAATGCATATCAGTGGAGTGAATCACTCACGCAATTTCATAAAATAAGTTTAAAAAATTGAATGTACGTATTCAGAAAACCGATCAGAAAATTTTTATAGACAATGATATCATGGGGTTTCCAATCCTATTTCAGTATGTATACAAAATAATATTCAACTTATAACAAGTAAATTCATTATACAAGAAAAAACGAGCACTTTATTTATTTATAATTGATCTGAATATTATGTATTAGAATTTGTAGTTCCCTCCTGTATATAACAAAATCCACTTTACATCTCGCTTTATTAATGCTTTGTTTCGCGATAAAGACTATAGATACTCATGCTATTGATCCAAACAATTTTTTAAAATAATCAATTATTTAAAATAAAAAAGATAAAAAGATTGAACTACTTAAGACATCCATGGTCAGTTCTCTGAACTATAGAGTGTACCTTTCCCGCGTATCGAGTTCAAGGTAAAAAGTCGATAAAGAAGATTCTCAGTGGTATTTTCATACGATGGTATGAAAGTTAACTTTTTTGAAAATGATAGAAAATAATTTTGATAATTATTGAAATAAATTAATGAATTTTACACCATTTTTTTCACATTACCAATTTTGCTATGAAAACTCTCTATTGAAAAATTTAATAAAAAATATCTTGTCAACATGGTAAAATCATGAAATACAACGATAAACAATATAAAATTATGATACATGTGTATTGGTCGCAAAGAATTAATTTTTTATTATACATCAAGATATTTTTTTTGTATCAATCAGCATAAAAATCAACAATTATTTTAAATGGTTATGAACATCTGTACAATAGAGTCAAATAGCTTATATAATGCTTTAAAATCAAGTAAATATAAATGCAACAGGGCATATCAGTTAGAAGATTGGTATGCATTCGAGAAGAAATATGGTAACGAAAAAAGCCAAGCACATGTTGCATCAAAGATACCACGAACAATAAAGCAAAAAATTGTTTACAATGAAAAATGGGGAGACATTACAGACTACGTTTTTCCAGAAGAAGAGGACAAGCAACCACAGTTTGAAGTTGTGTGGATTTTAGAAAATTGGACAAATGCTTAAAATAAGTAAATATTTAATGACATGAATTTTGTACAGCTTTAAAAATGACTTTGTAATTTTACAAATTGTAAATATATTTTTGTAAATATCTATTGGTTAAAATGTACAAGTATTAATTTACTTTATGGTGTATAAATGAATAAGTTTTCTCAAAACTTTTATTAAAAAGTGAAATAAATATATCCTGCAACAGGTCAAAATACAATTGATTAAATAAAATTCCGTGCTTTTTTAACAGTTCAAATTTTATTTGAAGTACTAGATGTATTATCACAAATCACAAAAACATGCTTAAACCTGGTAAAGTATTTCTTGAACAATATGTAGAGAGTATCTTATTATATTACGTACATTAATGTTTGTTTGATTCGCTACTGACTTTTTTGATTATATTACCGTTGATTGTAAAATCATGAAATACAATGATGAACATTATAAGATTATAATACTCGTGTAGCGCATTTATATATAAGTGACTAATCAATATTGGTGATATTTGATTCATGTAAATATTTACTACTTGTGGAGTTTAAGTATTGGTGGCTGACCGGTAGAGTAATTGTGTTAAAATGGCTTTAGAATGAATATTTTACAAGCACAATCACATTTTAAAATTTTTAGAGATATAACAGCAACTATATTATGACTTGAAAGTTTCGAGCAGAAGCTAAAACTTCATCATTGGAACTGATTGATTTCGAGCAATACATGGTATTACTGTCGAAACATCAGATGCATTTGTTCTTCAAACGTCCAATACTCTCAATCTCGGTTTCGAGGATATCTCCTTTCTGAAAATAATTGCATAAAATTAATTTCCGCACTCGATTAATAACAAAATATTATGCATCTCAGAAAGCCTCGACGGTTTACTTACTTTCAAATACTCGGGGGGATTACGCGCGAAGCCCACACCGGCTGGTGTTCCGGTCAAGATAACGTCTCCAGGCAGCAGAGTGAAAAATCTGCAATCATACGCAAGGATAATTCAGACTTTTTGTCGACGTTGCATCATCGACTCGAAACCCGCAATAATATAACTCACTGAGACAGATAAGCCACGATGTCGTGAGTCTTGAAAATCAATTCCGAGGTATTGCCGTCCTGCTTGAGCTCGCCGTTGACCCACGTCCTGACGGCGAGATTCTTGACGTCGGCGACGGCCTCTTTGGTCACTACGGCCGGCCCCAGCGGGCAGAAATTGTCCATGGCCTTGCCGAGCAAAAACTGGCCGCCGTTGCGCGTGCCCTTTTGCCAGTCGCGCGCCGACAGATCCTGCGCCACGGTGTAACCGAAGATGCAGTCCTCGGCCTCGTGATTGTTCAGGCCCTTGCACTTTTTGCCGATCACGATGGCCAGCTCGGCTTCCCAGTCGACTTTCTGTAGATGTAAACCGCGGACAAAAGATAACGGAGTTTATTCGCGCTCGAATCGAGTACCTGTGTCAATTTCTAAAAATAGCATTTTCCTCCTGTGCGTTTGGGAGAATATGCCGATGGCAAAATTTACAATCGAAAGAGAATATATACCTCCGATATCGTTGGCAGGTGTATGTCGTCGTAGGGGCCGATGACGTTGCTCGCGAACTTGCTGAAGATCACCGGACTCGACGGTGGCTCTTTATTCTGTTCCTTGCAGTGGCCGCTGTAATTCAAACCGACGCAGGCCAGCTTGTCCATGCGCGTGACCGGTGGCAGCAGTATGACATCTTTCTCGGATATGACGCTTCGGCCCTCGGCGACCAACCTATATATCGTTTGCGTGCAAAATTTTGATCGTTATGAAGTATTTTAAAAATGGTCATGGATTTTCGATCCGCGAATCGATGCGATTCATGCACAAACTGCAGTTAGTTCATTTTCACTCAATCGAGACAAATGGGATACGGTCGACGGTAAATTTGGTTACGTAAAAAGTCGATTTATTTCAAATAGTTTTTTCAATTTTACCCGAGTGGGGGACGAGCACGCGATTCAATGACAAAAACATGCGGAAAAACGTGGAAAAAAATTGAATAGGATTACGTTGAACGGTCCTCCGTCGTTTTGAAGGTTTTTTTTAAACACAATAAACACGGAAAAAATGGGGGGTTCTCGAGCAAACTGACCTCTCTATTTCTGCTCTTAACTCGCCGCTGTTGTACAAAGCCAACAAAATCATCGTGTCAAAATAAATAAGTAAAACATTAACTTCGTATTCTCGCTTAATTTCATAGCGCATAATAATATTATTTTCATTCAATGGTAATGGAGCTTCGTTCTCCGACGATTCTCTCACCTCTTTGCCTTTTTCAGCAGGTCCTCGCCGCCCTCGAGGAATTTCTTCAGCGTGTTGGGAATCCGCGAGTTCAGCACCGAGATGGCGATTATGTCGCCTCCCTGCTGGAGCTGGACGCCGAGATGCTGCGGCCCACCGGTTTTGTTGACGAACTGCACGAACCTGTGTTGCGTGCACACAAATTAACCAACGAATTACAACAAACTCGTAATTATACATTCGCGTATATAGGCAAGGAGAAAAACAGGATCGATACGAGTCTCGTGGCAATTGAAATTATGCCGCACCGTCGAGCTTTTCAATATCTCGAGCCTCTCGCGCGGGTACAATTTTCATCGACGTCCGATAACGATGCATTTCAATTATGATTAACGAGCACTTTGTGCTTATTGCACAGCGCGCGGCTCGCTGCCGCGAGGCTGCTGCGTTTATGTAAGTCACGCGTGTGCTATTTTGCGGTTCGTTCGAAGCTCAAACGTCTTCTGTATTTTCCAAAACGCGCAATAGGACGAACCAATCGCAAAAGAGACTCACACGCAACGAGTCAAAAGTAAATTAGCATTATTTCGACATTGAATTTGTTACGGAGGCTCGCGACGAATCGCGCGATAAGAGAGAAATCGCGCGCAAAAAAAAAACATTTCCTCGGGAGCTAATGTTTATTGTATTATATACCACTACGTATAACACGCAGCGATTGTGTATACGATAAAAATAAAGCGCGTTGTAAAGAAGAGCGTATGTTTGCGCTTGTTTTTCGCGCGCCTTATGCCCGCCAAAAGGGGAAATATACGGCGTGCAACATTGCGTAAGAATATGCGAATTAACGATGGAACTCTCGGGGTCTGCCGTTCGAACGAATAAAAAAAAAAATAAATGATTTAAAGTCGAAATGGTGCTTCGAGAAAGGAGCCTTTAGATAATCATATAGTTTTTGGAAAAATGCACACGAACGTGACCGGCTCCTCGTGACGATAAGGTGTGTCATATTCATCCTTTTCTGCACTGCATGTCTCGAGCAAGCCCGAAAAGTTTAAGCCTCGAGTCTAGTAGATAAACATGTATCGTATACGCGGGTGCTATATACACACATAATAAGAGCAGCGTTGAACGAGGGGGTACGATATAGGGTAGGTACATATAACGTAACATTGCAGGCCGGCGTTCGATATACGGTATTGTACATATATCTATCTGCAAGTGCACATCGTATATAAGCCAATTCGCACACGAGCAAGCTTTACACGTGTAGTATCTTGGTTCGCGCTCTACAACGTCGTTCTTTTTTCTAATGCTATTATCGACGTCGCGTACTTATACGAGAGAACAGTATAAAGGTGCAACGAACCTCATGCTGTACGAGCTGCTGAGCGAGAAGTTACGCAGACCGAGAATCAACTGATGGCCACTACTGCAACTGCTGCACTTGGACGCGGATGACAGCGGCCGCGAGAGTAGCTTTCCGATGCTCCTCAGCGTCATTATTGAGTCGATGCACTTCTTTATCTATATATATGTAATATAACCGACCGATAAGAGTCGTATTGTTATTAATTCAGGCCGATCCGCACGGGGGGCTCGTACGAGATATGTTTGCGCGGCGAGTTTTCACTACTTCTCTCTTCCGAGAACACAACACGAGAGAGAGAGAGTCTACTGCTGCGCCGCGAAAGCCCGACATACACTAGAACTCGCGATGTGTGTATATATATGCGCTTCGAGTCTGCACTCTGCAAGCAAAAACCTCGGCGCCGTGTGCATGGGGACTGGGGGGAGGGAAGGAGAAGCTCGCCGTTCGATTTGTGCTCGCAAACAGCATGAACGCTTCGATTGACGCTCGAGACATGCGAATTTTCGCCTGCAGACTGAATGTCATTTCGAACGATTGTGTACACTTAACGATCGTTGAGTTTGGCTGACGAAGCTCGGAAATAACTTGATTTTGTTCTTTTCATAATAGTGCAAAAGATGCGAGATTAACCTAAGATTATAATTTACTTTTCAGGTAAAGAAATATTGCAAATGAATGTATTTACCTATAAGTAATTGAGGAAATTATAAATTTAATATTCAATTACCTATTCAGAAGCGATACTAAAAACAACTTTGACATAAAATCCGTATCAACAAGAACTTGTCATGTTAACATAAATTTTCACTAATGCAACCGGTATAATGCAACGTAAAATGAGAAATGATCTGCTCACCAGAAACAATTATATGAGTCTCGTCTTCATAGTAAAATCTTATATTACGATTATAGGAGGGTATCAAATAGAATAAATTTTTTTACACAAACATTGTTTGTATTTTCTAACAATAAGCCAATAACAATCTATACATTTACATTACAATTTATTAATAATCTGGATAATGCCCTGGAAGAGGTTTAGGTTTTCTATTTGTGAAATAAAACTCTTCTCTTGTATGATACGGATTATAGATATCATCAGGGTAGTACTTTGGTCTTCTCCAAAACATTGTGACCATTTTATCTAGTAGTCTACTCTGAGTGGCATTGCAAAACACATGAGTCCTCAGACGCTTCTTGCGTTTGGCCCTTTTCTTCCACAAGTGTCTATGTCTACCAGATCTGGTATGAATCCATATACCCCTTTAAAAAAAAAAGATTAATGGTTAACAAGCTTAGATAAGTTGATAATTCAATAATAAAACATCATCCTTACCAATGGAGTCTATAAAATCTTCTCAAAACTGTTTTTACAGATTTTCTTTTTGCAGTTCTGAGAGAAAACTTAGTAACTGTGCGACATGGTACTGCGGATGGCTGTGCTTGAGGCAGCAAAAGTTTACCCAAAGATGTACTGTCAAAAAAAGGAAAAATATGTTATTTATATCAATTAATAAATTCAATTGAATATTGTTATGACATTAAAACAAACCTTAATATGCCACAACTTTGAGTTGCATTATTCAATGAACTTGACAGCTGCGTTTGTTTACTGAGAATACTCAGACAGCGCAACTGTGGAAGAATTGAAGTTGTTGCACTTATTTTAGCATCGTTTGATAAAACCTTTGGAGCAGTTGTTCTCAAACAATTTTTTGCATTATCTGAAATAATAAATCACACACACAATTGGTCAGCAAAGAATGTAAATTCGAACACTTTGACAAATGTCATTAAAATTAAAGTTCTAAAATTTACACCGCTGCAATCAAAACATCCAAGCCAAAAGAACGTCGATTCGGTTCGTTTACGACATAATAGTACTCTTGGCTATCCGGCATGTTTAACCTCAAAATTATGCCATCATAACAGTAAACAAAATGTCGATGATTTAAAATTACAATTCCGTGCCTAACATCAAAAAACAGTTCTGTTCGTGGCAAAATCTCGTTGGGGACGCATGAAAATTTGCAAAATATCAATCGAATTACCTCTGCAAAGGCTTCCCAGAAGACGCAGCATCGCTGCGGCTCTGTGCGGATTTTTCTCTCTCTATCGGCTGGCAAAAGCTCTCCGCTGCAGCAGCAGAAGTCTCGCCGTCGACGACTCCTACAATAGCTCGTCGCCGGCGTGTTTTCCCCCAGCGCAACGCTGGTCACGCGAGTCTCGAATTCGCGGATTCGGGTGGTGCCACGCGCCGCGCGGATAGTGCAAAAGCAGCCTGCAGTCAGCGGACTGCTTTACTGTCGTCTACTCTTTTCATCTAAAGCCTGCGTGTGTGGGGAGGTCAGGCAGGCCCGTGGAGCATGCTTAGCGAGTGACACGAGAAAATACACAGCATTACTATACCGGCCCCATTAACATTGGTATCGTTTTCAAAAATGTTCCGAATTGGATTAAAATTACCCGTTAATGGCCTCAACCTCAATCGGGTACGTAGTTTTTGTCAGCAAAAATTCGTTATCGAAAGATGCGCCGACACTCGAACCTCCTTGACTCCTCCTGTCTCGCACTTGCTTGTTTTCCTTACCTTCGAGTCATGCCTTTTTATTTATTTCATTGTGCAACCGATGCCCATTCAAGCATCTGGTTCCATTGGGAATGTAATTGCTGTTTCATTGATGCATTAGAGACAGAGCAAATTGATAATTGTCATTTATCATTGATTAACACGAGTCATGAAGTGTCAAGGTGGCTTACATAATTTTACCTGACTGAATGAACAATATTTGAACTGATTCAAACTTGTAATTATTACAGATTCAAAAACAAGGCTGTCAAAGACTGTATATTACAAGCAGGTCATTTGAGACAAAATCTAGAACCCACGATGAAAATAGGTAAGATCATTAGCACTAAAAAGTTGCAATGTTTACTTTAGGCAAGTTGTTGTTAAGTATATTGTAGGTAGTGACAGATCGTTGAGTAAAAGTGCTGTAGTTTACTTGACTTATGTTTCGTAGATTTTTAGTGCACTGATTGCACTACTACTGATAAAAAAATAGAGTGACACTGTGAAATTATTATACAAATGTGCAATAAACAGTGAAATCTGTGGTAATCATAGGGTTATGTTTGTCTAAATAGTGTGGTATCGTTGTTTTGAAATGAAGCAAATGTTTTGCTACAAATGATAAATAATTAATCAGGATTAATGAAAAGTTTAATTGTTATTGATTTTAGATTATTCAAAAATGATACACTTTCAACAAGGTTATCTGCTCATAAGTATTCATCAGATTCAAGAAGGTAATCTAAAATAGCTAGTCTTTATTTTTGGTTTTACCAGCTGTGATTCCTCTTACTTTTATCCTGGGCCTGTTCTTCCTGTAATTTTCCTGTTTCAAGCTTATAATAATATATTTTTGAAATGTTGATTTAAAATATTGATAATCAAAAATTTTCCAAAGAGATATTTCATTATATAATAATTTCAGTGGGAAATCTGGAGGCAGTACAGGCACCTTAGTCACACTTGGAGCAATAACTCTAGGAGCTGTTGGTATTTTAACTTATGCCAAAAATGATAAAGAATTCAGAGCAACATTGGAAAATTGGTTACCAGGAACCGACAGAACCATCCAAATTATTTTCCAAGAAGAAGAAAGTTATTTAGATCATCTTCTAAACTTTTTTACATCACTAAAAAACAAGTTAGTATATCAGTTAAAAAATATACACTTTTTTAAACTTTCAAAATTAACAAATTGGTTTTAGAATTTTAGATATGCTCTTTGGCAAGGATCCTAACATACCAGACAAGGTGGCTACAACTGTAGATCGCAAGAATTTAGAAGAATTTAAACGTGAGATAACTTTTTTCTTTAATTTTTCCTATTTTTTATAATTTTAGAAATCATTATTTTATGTTATATTCAAATTAAGCATAGATATTGAAATAATATTCGTATAATTAATCTTCATAGAATTGAAAATTATTTCTAAAGTACAAATTATTTTTTCAAATTTGTATAAATGATATTTTTAATGTTTTGATAATAATAATATGCAAAAGAAAAAATACTGAGAATATGTATAACTAATAAGTGAAATAATAAGAAAAAAAAACAGCACATACTAAATAGTAACTAACAATTTGGCTGACCCAATACTCAATGTGTGTTTAGCGCCACGATCTGCTTTTGAACCATCTGCTTTGCAACTTACACCGCCACCTCCAAAAAAACCTACACCAGAACTTAGAGTTAGTAAAGACGAAGGAGAAAAAATTGAAACTGGTATGTACAATACAACATATACATAATGACATTTACAAATTATTCATCAAAGCAATACCTAAAATCAATTTCATCCGGTTGAGGAATAAACTGATACTTATTCTATGATGTTGCAGTGGTGGAAAAATCAGTTAGTGTTCCTGTGGCACAGCCAATAGAAAGCAAAACAGCAGATCTACATGAACTGGAAAGATTTGCTGGAGAACTTGCAAAAGATGCCATTTCAGGCTTTCAACAGGCAGCAGTTGCTGTTCAAGATTACAACAAAGATGTCCTGAGTGTTGTAGAAAATTCTGATTCTAAAGTAGGAAATCAGATTTGGGACAAGTTAGTGTTATTTTTAAAATTATGAATTAAACAATTTTGTTTTGAAAAACTTTATAATTCTTATGCACCATTTGTAGATTGAAAGTCGCGTCAGAAAAAAGAAAGAAAGCTTTGAGTGAAGCTGAAAAAAAAGCTGATGAAGCAGTTACAACTTTAAAGAGATTGGAAAAAGCAGTTGATGATCCCAAACTTGAAGCCACTCAGGGTCAAAAAACAATTACAAAAAAGAACATCAGGGATATTTTGGCCAATGTCGACAAAGCTAAAGATAAATTTGACCAAGAAGCCGCAAATTCTAACATAACTGAAAGATACTGGAAAAATGTCAAAGCTGCACGAGAGCAATTCAATGATGAGCTACAAATTCTCTTCCCTAACATGAACATTAATGACAAGAAATTTGCTGTTACTGAAGAGGCATTCGATTTGTTTGTTTTACACATGTACCATAAAGTAGCATTCTTACAGAAAGAATTAGAAAAACTACAGGTAAGGTTTTATTGGCGATATTATTTTGTTTTCTTTTTGTGTCATAAGATAATGAAATTATAAAATTCCGAATTATTGTTCAGACTGTTGCCGATGCAAAAATACAAACTGCTTTGAAAACGGAAGGTGATCAAGATAAAATTCAACAAGCAATCGACAACAAAGTTTCGAAAGAAAAGCGAAATCTACAAAAGGAGTTTGACAAAAAGGTACACTTTTTTATACCTAATAGAAATATAAGTTCTTCACATTTTCAAGTTTCCAGTCCATCAAGAATTGTTCATTACCATGTAATTTGGTAAAAATCTTTTTTCATTTACATTAAGCAATTAGAAATAAAACCTAAAGGCATACTTCAAAGACAATACCCTCCTCTGACGTCCCCGTACGTCGCCCGTGTTTCCGTTTAGAGTAATCAATCGCACGACGGCGGATAAAAGAGACGTATTTACAAACAAAAAAAAAAAAGAGGAGAAAAAGCCGAAGACCGCCGTGGGTAATGTGTATGTGTGGCGCGCTCGCAAGAAAAAGGGAAACTCCACGTGCTGTGCCACTGCTGCTGCTGCTGTTCTTCCCTCAGTGGCTTCTTTACAAAAAGATCCACCGGTCGGTGGGTGGGTGATTTTCGTGCGTATACGTGTGTGTGTGTGCAAGCTCGAGAGCAAATTCCACCCTCTACACCATTACTGCGGCGCGCAACTTTTTACCCTTTCCATTCGTGTGCTGCTGCTGCTGCGCGTATGTATATATCCATTTGGATCCGGGCCAATGTTCCTCTGGCGCGTAGCAGAGACTCGCACACACACACAAACGCACACATATGGATGGTACATATATACATACGCACGCCCTCGCGGTGCGATACTCCCTTATTAAACTCAGCCTATCGCTACGCGCACGTGTTTATGCATAAAAAACTCATTTGCCTACGTGTGCGTATAAATATATATTACACGTGTGTGCGCGTTTGCAGCTAGTGCCTAGCCTATAGCTAGCATCCACGTACGCGAGCCCTGCAATCCCGTTTCATTTTTTCAACGCGCTCGCACCGACTACTCCGCTTGCGCGTATATACAGCTTTTTACTTCCTTCTTTTATTTTCATTTTCGTTTCTTTTTTTTTTTTTGCTGCTTTTCTGTTTTTGTATAAAAATATAAAATATGTTCTTAGCGCGGAAGTTTGCAAAAACGTGCAAAAATATATTATTTCTCTTTTTCTCTATACGTGACTGGGTGATTTATCGATTCGGATATTCTACTCGCATGGAGTTTCTACGGGTTTCCTTTTTTTTTTTCTTTTTGGATTTGGCAAATTTTTGACGAGAGCATCCGATCTCGCGCGCGTTACAGCTGCGTAAATTTTATTATTTAAGAAGCCCCCGAGTCGGTGTAAAAATAATATATTTTTCAAACACTCCGTTTCGCATTTGCACTGAATATTTTCATCCGAAAGTTACACGCGTTGATCTTTCTTTTTCGATATATTTTTTATAACACCACAGAGATTCGAGGCAAAATATTAGGTTGGACATTTTTAATTTGCATCGCCGAAACTCCGGCAGCAGCTTTTAACGTATAAGTGACAGTTTTGACGACTATCACTCCTGGCGGTTTATGCAATTAAAAAAAAAAAAAGGCAGTTTTTATCCCCAACAACACTAATAATCCCAGCAATGAAATCGTATTTAACGAAAAGCCCAACTTCAAAGCTGCGCGCGAGGTGAAATTTTTAAACACGCGGCTAAAATTGTAATTAAAATTTTCATTATCCCCAAAACAGCTGCTGCTGCTGCTGCTGCTGCGGGTGTGCAATGTGCATTTGCGTGTGTGGCGTGGCAGAGAAAATTTTGATTAAGCCGTATAATTTAAATTTCTCGTTGTTGATATCGTTTCTCGAGCAAGGGAGGTGGCACAAGTAAAAAAAATAAATAAATAAAGAAAGTAATTTACGTAAAGCACCGCAAAAACCTTAATGCACTGCGTGACGCACGTAATGGCGCTTTAAAGCAGCTCGTGTGTGTGTGGGTCTCTCTGCGTTGCGATATACACATATAGCACCAAACGTAGCGCAAAAGATAAAGCAGCAGCAGCAGACCCTGCCGTCCATTGACTATATTTCACTTTCGTGGAAAATTTTTAAGTACGTTTCAATGACGAAGAACAGGGTACTTGCGCGCGCGCGCCTCTTTTAATGAAGATCCTCTTCAAACGTCCTTTTCACAGTCGGTCGTGCAGTGTTCTTTTCTTTTTCTTCATGGCTGAAAATATATATATTCAACCGGGCGCACGATGTACGTCGGTGTCTATTTCGCCTATACGTACTTATAGTTAATTCAAGGGAGCCTTTTTCATATTATGCACAGAGCGGCCCCCGAGCTTTCCTTGCAAGCTCTCTCTCAGCGCGTTCGGCAAAGTTGTACACGTGTATTATATATAATATAACGGCTAACAACATTTTCATTTCCCCTGCCTTTCTTTCTTCCTCCTTTTTTTTTTTCAATGCACACAGTGCCGAGCGAGAGGAAGTTTCAAGTTGATCTTTTGGCATTAAGTGCGCGCGCATAAGTATTTCATATAGAAAATCTCGTAAGAGGCTCGTTCGCTGCTGTATATATACCCACTCACTGCTGCTGCTGCTGCACTGCATGTGCAAATACTTGTTATCGTTGATTGACACGCCTTGAGTACACACACACACACTCTTGCGCTTTTCCTTATGTATAAAGACGCGAAATTCCTGTTTATATTCCCCGACGCGTTGCATTTCCCAAGCCGGCACTATAAGCAGTCCACTCGCTCTGGCACGCGCGCGCGCGCGTAATTTTTAATGCCCCGAAGATGCGAAATCTCGCGAACTTTCCTTTTTTTTTTCCTCTCTTTTTCGTTTCACTCACGATCTCGGCTGATTTTTTTTTTCGAGACGGTCTCGTAACGGTGGAAAAATCGCATTTGTATCCGTATACGTGTACGAAATCCCAGCGACATCGATACTCGTTCGAGTCCCCCGCCGAAGAGGGAAGAAGAAGAGTTAAGTTGCGCCGACGCCGCGGCATCGGGGGAGGAAATCTCTCGACAGCTGCGCGGCTCGTATCAAAGCTAAACTGCGTCCCACTCGTCTCTTTCTCTCTCTCTCTCTGTCGTGCGCTGCGGGCGGCTAAAAAACATACACAACAGCTGACAGGCTTAAGTAGCTGCGGCATCAAGCTCGTCGCGAAAAGTCTAAAGGGCAAAAGACACGACGACGACGACGAGTGGCGTGTGCCGCTGCTGCTGCTGAAAAAGCTCGAGAGTATGTATTACGTATTAAGATCGTCGAGTCGAAATCTTTGCGCCAGCCAAAAAGGCGAGCTTGCGCCGCGGCAATATGTATAGATACGAAGAGAGAGAGAGTCTCGCGGGAGGAAACGCGTCGTCGTAGTCGTCTGTTGCAGCCGCCTCGCGCGCCCGACGACGACGACTACGACGCTTATACCAATATCTCGTCTGACGGCATATACGAAGCATAACATACCAGTATAGTGGTAGTATAGTAGTAAGCAGTCATATAGTACGGTAGCTAGTTCCCCGTGTCTCTGCGAGGTTTGTTTTTTTTCTTCATCCTCTTCTACCTCCTGCTCCTGTCTCGCATCGAATAGAGAGAGAGGAATTTTCGCAGCGCAGCGCGTGTAAAAATTTATGAAGCTCGTGGGGACTTGGCGAATTTTTTCTACTTCTTCTTCTTCTTCTTCTTCTTGTTCTTCGTCTTCTTCTTGTTCGTTTATTTTTTTTCTCTTCCTCGAAACCAAGAAGAAGATCTCTGCAAGCCAGTACGGTAAATCTCCCTTGGAAAAAAGAGTTAAGGCAGACCTGCACGTTGGTGCTGTAGCGCGGTATTATTGAGAAAAACACGACGTAGCCCCGCGCGCGTTGAAATATCAGTCGGGATTGCATGCATACAGTACACACGGCTCTCGGCTCCTTTTCTTTTTCCTTGGCGGCGGCGCTGCGGAGTCTTTTTTTTTTGTTGCTCTTGCTTTTTTTCCCTCGTCGTTAAAACTTGGATACTTTCCTGGAAATTACCTATTCTCTCGCTGGTAAGTTCGTGCAACGCAACGCAACGCAACATAACACACAACACGCATTTCGATTCGTAATGGTCCATTGGTGCGGTGTTGCGTTGTAGCTGCCATTGTCTCTCTAAAAGAGCAATTGTGCCATTAGCGCGCGCCCAACCGACACTGACTCTCTGCGTATACCTCAAGCTCTTAGATACGGGATTGACATTTATTTTATATGAAGAACTCGAGGGCGAATCCCCCCGCATTAATCGATCGACGAGCGGATCAGCCCTGTAGCAACAGCAGCAGCAGCATCACGAGATTATAGCCGTTGTTTCTCTAGCAGCCGTACACATACGTATATTTGCAAATTGTTAAATATTCTCTTTGAAGAGTACGCACGCGGAGCTTTATTATATATATAAGCGAGGGTCCAGGCGTCGGGCTTAAAACAGGAATTCGGCTGATTTTTCTCCTCCTCCTCCTCCTCGTCCCTCTTGTAATTTGATATTAATCAATAACACGAGGGGGGGAGTAACAAGCTTGCCAGGTATTATATACAGTCTGTACGTAGCTTAAACATACAGACGAGCCGGGTCGATAATACGCTTTTCCATCGTGTGCACGCGTATATATACAGCGGCAAAAAGTGTAAACCGATGGAAAAATCCGAAAAGCACAGCCAACGCGCGCGCACATACAGCAGCAGCAGGTGCAGGGAATGTAACCGCGCACACAGAAGCTGACGTTATACTCTGCGGCTTAGCATTTTCGCCGCATGCACTTCGTTATCTCTCTCTCTCTCTCTCTCTCTTGCATTGGATTTTCTTTTTTTTTCTCTTTATAATGCCTCGTTCTCCATCCTGTGTAGAGAGGGAGACTTTTTTCCATTCGTTTTCTTTCCTCTCCTGCCCTCTTCCTTCGTTTTTTTTTCACCTCTTCGTTTCAATTTTATCGGCTGTAAGATATATTACACAGCCCTCTATCCTATATGTGTATATATACGGCGTTGCACAGGCCCTCGCGTATATAGTAGAGAATATATTGGAGTAACTTTTGACCGCGCGCACACACATACACGCGCGCGCGCAAGCTCCGCACAAAGTCCGTGTGTGTATATAATATTTATTATTTCAGCAGCTCTATTCTAGTATCCATACGCATATAGTTTGGTGCATGTGTGTGTGTGTGTGTGTGTGTGTGTGTGTGTGTGTGTGTGTGTGTGTGTGCAGTAGCACACGCAGAGAAAGTCATACGTGCGGGATTTAATTCCGAGTTTAAATTTTCCATTAGTCGCACGCTATGCTGCTCACTTGCACGTTTTTAACTTTAAAAACAAATTTCAAGTATTATATCCTTATTGCTCCTCGACTCTCTGCGTTTTATATTTTCGAGCTCGCCAAGAGGAGATGCTTTTTCGATCTCTCTTTTTATCTATATCTATCGGCCGCCATGCGAGCTGGTGGTGGTGCTGCCGGTGGCTATCGATCATTTTGACACATCGATTAAATATGCGCGCAAGAAAATTGATTGTTCCGCGCTCGTATCGCGGAATGCGTAGTATGGATACCCACCCGCACCCATCCCCGCACGGAGCGAGCTTGTTTTATCAATCACGATCCAATACATCATATATCCTTAAAAGCTGCCCTCTCCTCCTTCACCCTCTTTATATCGCTTGCGAGGGGCTAATAATTGAATTAAATATTTCCTTGGCTTGCTGCTGCCGCTGCCGCTGCGTATAACAAAATTGAGCTATATTATACTCTCGCGCGAGCAGATCAGCTCTCTCTCTCGACGTCGATGTTGGGTAGTATAGGGGCTGGTGTGTGTGTGTGTGTGTAAACGTGTGTGCGTGTAGGAAAGAGCGAACGAGCGCCCCGAATCGAGAGCAGCAGCAGCCAAGGCAAATCGATTCCTTTCAAAAGTTAGGCTATTGAAAAGCGTTAAACTTTATCTCAGGGGAGCGAGCGTACAGGCACACGGCGGCGGCGTACCTTCGGCTACTGCTACTACTGCTCGGCTCGCAAAAGAGGGGGTTGGTAAAGTAGCAGCCACGCGTATATATATATTCATCGACTCGCGCGTCGCGAATCTGTCGCTATTTCAAACACTTTAATTAGCGATATCGATAATTGATTCGAGTCACACCGGTAGTAGTTGCTATATACGTATATACACAAGCTCGTCTATACGTCGAGCAGCAGCGTCAACTTTTGTTCTTGTATACGCGCGTGCGAGCGGATCGTCGTTGTCATTTTTCAGCTCGTAATTGACACAAATGATGTATACGACGCTGCTGCTGCTGCGTTGCCGTTGATGTAATTTAATGAGCGGCAGCGTTTAGATCTATCTGCCTGCGTGTCCCGGCACCATTTGAAATTCGCAAAAGTGCATATAGCTGCAGGGGATCATCGATCAGATTTTCATGTACACGTGATAAAAAACAAACTTAGCCAGCTAGCAATTATCGACAAGTTGTTGAGCTTTCGTGCGCGAGCGAAAATTTACGGTAAATTGCGCGCTGCAGTGTCTAAAACAGTGTCGACATTTGAAAAATGAACTTTCTTCGGGCTCTCTCGCTAAATTAACAGCCCCAGACGACGACGAGGACGACGCGAATGAACAACGAATTAAGTATAAAGCTTCACGCGCGAGATTGGGGCTGCCCCACGGGGGGGGNGGGGGGGGAAGGAAGAAAAAAATGTAAAAATTAGCGCGATATCATGCGGTTTATATCGTGTAATATAAAAAGTGGCCGTACAAAGGTGCGATGATGTCGCGCGCGAGTAGCTAATTAAAATATCCCCTTTGTGCGCGTGTCTTTTCCGTCGGTCGTTTCTTTAACTTTTGGCCCTTTATGAATTACGCACGCGTGCGTGCGTGTAACGTGGCTCGCTGAATCTCTCATCTCTCTCTCTCTCTCCGTTGTACTGAATTTTTCACGATATTTTTCATAATTCATGGGCCCGAGCAACAGCAGCGAGAAAAAATTTTTTCTTTTGAAGCACAATATATAGCGAAGAGAGCAGCAGCAGCGAGCGCGCCAGGATGATGTGACGGCCAGCTAATTACAATGCACTTTACGACGTGTATCCATTTACAAAGGGAATAATAATAAACCGGCTTGGGCGGGGGCGGGGCAGGGGGGGGGCGAGTTTCAGCAACGGCGGCAGATGATATAACGACGTGCAAAATGGATGAAACGATATTTTATAATGTCGCGAGCGTATCGGGCCGGGCTCGCCTTTCACGCTTTTGGCACGATGTATATATAGAGATAGCAGCGGGTGCGCAAGCTCGCAAGCTCGGTTCTCCATGCTATATTCCTCGATGCCACCGCCATGCTGTGCTCTGCTCTGCACTTGGTTTACTCATTAGGGCACTTTTGCTCTCTCTCTCTCGTAGCAAAAGCTGCGTTACGATATACGCTACGTATATGTACATTTAGTATGGTAACACGTACGCCATACGCAGCTAGCAGCGCAAGTCGTTTTCTCGCTCGTCGTTGTCGTTGTCGTCGTCGTGCACGTCGATAAACATACACGCGCGTATCTCGGTGCGTATCCATCCAACTCCCGTATCCTGTGCTGCCTTCAGCTAGACTACCGGTAGTATAGGTAGCTTTAGGCGGTTTCCGTGTACATGTGTGTGCATGTGTGTGTGTGTGTGTGTGTTCACGGCGTCGGCAAAGCGCGTTAATTATTGACAAGGAGCTTTGCGGCAAGCTCGTAACGCCCCGCGTGCCTTCCACGCTCTCATCTCTCTCCCTCATCTGCGTGCACTTGTAACAATAACCATAATACGTATAGTACGCGCTGACTGCTGTTTATACCCTCGATCCCCACATACATAGATCGCTGCCGCTGCTATACGGCGTCGCTCCGGGCCGTATTATATAGCGTATTACGATATGGAAGCTCGTCGTCGTCGGCTTCTTCGCTCGAAGCCCTCTCGATGCACATCTTCTCCTCTGGTGCCTCCCCACCCACCTCCGATGTGTGTGTGTGTGTGTGTAAAGCACACACACACGCGTATAGATATATCAACGCGTCACAATGCCATGGCTGGTATATACGCGCTATATAATGTACCAGCAGCGCAGCAGCGTAGCACGGCGCGTATCGTGCGGCTTTGTAACATCCCATATCCTATCTGATGCGGGGGTGTGTATGTGAGAGATCCTTTATACGTATATATGTATATATAAGCTGCTACCTCGTGCGAGCTTTCTCTCTCTCTCTCTCTCTCTCTCTCTCTCTCTCTCTCGCTGGCGTATACGTGGATATGGAGGAGAAAACGAACGACCTCTGCCGCATAGTAAAGCTCCGAAGCTGCTACTTCTCTCTCTCTCTCTCGCGTCTGCATTGCGCATTTACATGCGTTATATACTCTACCTCTCTGCGTGTGCTTCTGTACGTGTGTGTGTGAGCGGGTGAGAAAGACGACAGGCAGAGAGACGAGAGACATAGAGAGAGAGAAGCTAATTCGAATTATTTGCTTTATATATTTGCAGCTATATATGTGTGTATTATATACGATCATGGATATCCGCGTGCTGCTGCTGCTGCTGCTGCTGCAATCTCAACGATCTGGGACGACGATCGTCGATATATATTGACGATCGTATTTATACGTGAATGTGGGTGCGTATATACACGATGCGATGCGTGTATTATATGTATACAGACTCGAGACTCGTACATCGTGCGAGAGAGGGTGGGAGAGGCAGACACGATAGCTCACTGAGACACGAGATAACGGCGAATTACGCGAAATTAGCAAATTCCCGATGACGACGACTACGACTACGATAAGGACAAGGGACAATGCGTGTAATGGTTAATAGCGTTTCGGTGTCCATCGGCCGGTTAAGTGTATGCGCACTGCACATACAGGGACCAAGAAGACGATGTGTATCATACACAACAACGCATATAGTACACCCCGTAGGCTGTGCGTGTAAAACCAATCAGCTCTCGTCCATCGTGTGTGTGTGCATGTCCTCGTCCTCTTGCAGTATAGGATATTGCGCGTATCGGCATTGCGTACTTTACGCCGTTATACGCGGAGAAAGCTCGACGATCGGCCGAGGCCACTTCTATATATACCCATAGGCACGCATACATGCGTAGGGTCCTCTTACAGCGGCCCTAATACTCTTTTGAAATCCGGCCACTTATATCTACTCTCGAAACTGCTTACTCACACACACGCATACATCGACGTAAATTGTCATCCATCCCCCTTTCGTACGTACATCCAGGCGAAGAAGACGCGAGCGCGCGCGGCCTTTTAGCTTGATATTCTTCCGCGAAATGACTCGATAAAAAACGTTTTAACTCGAGAATATATATATATATATAACGAGAGATCTCGTATCCAACCAGCTAGCAGCACAACCATCCAGTCTAGCTAGGCTAGCAGCTGAATATCTTTAAATCCGTTGTATACGCGGCTGACAGAAAAAAATCCGTATACGCGACATAGAGAGAGTATATAGCAGTGGTAGTAGTAGTAGCTCTGCCGAGAAAAAGCTCCCGATCCCTCCCCGCCCTGCAGAGCCGCTCGCGCGCAAGACGTGCACGCGCAATCCATACACACAACTCACACTCGTCTTCGTTTTCCGTACTCTATACTACACCACTACCACTACTACCACTGCTACTGGTATATCTAAGGAGGAGGAGGCTAAATCCGCACGCGGCGCCGCAAACCTCCGCACACAATCCCGCGGGGTTGCTGCTGCTGCTACTCCCTGGCTATATAGGCTAGGCTCGCCGTTACTCCGCAGCAGCAGTCTATCCTGCAAAAATGCACATACGTTATACAGTCAAGCCTCTCTTCTCAAGAGAGAGTGAGGAACGAAGGAACACGCGCTTCCTACGTGCTCGTCGTAAATACCTTCACCTATACGTATACACATGCAAGAGAGAGAGAGAGAGCTTCGTCGTTTTTTTTCTCCCCCTCTTATATATACGTCTGTACGAGTATGTGTGTGTGTGTGTATACCACTCCCGACCCAGAAATTAGGCTTGCTCTTTGCGTGCGCGTCTCTCTCGCGCAAGCAAATATACCTCTACTACCCCGTCGCGCGTGTAGCCGCTCTCGTCTATCGCGTGCCCGATGCATCTGGAATACTGATATACCTCCCTTCTCCCTTCCCTCCCGTTGCTCCCTCGTGACTCTCTCTCTCTCTGCGAGGCTGCTGCATTCGTCTGTTTAAAGCTCTTATAGCCCTCTCCCTTCGATCAATCTAGTTTATATATTATATACACGAATATTATACACTACTACCATATACGGCAGTAAACTAACACGGAAATATTCTCTGTACTACTGTAGTTGTTGGCCGAGCGCAAGGTGCTGGACGACGAGCTGAGGCGCCAGCTGATGCTGCAGGCCCAGGTGCACGCGGACCACATGCGCGAGGCACTGGGCGCCAAGGACCGCGAGATGGACCGCAAGATCGAGCGGGCGCTGAGCGAGCAGAAGGAGCAGGACTCGAGCAAGAGCAAGAATCAGCTGGCTGCGGTCATCGGCAGGCTGCGCGGACTCGACGAGGCCATCAAAAGTCAGTATACCAACACCACTGCTACTAAATTTTACTTTTCAGCCGTAGTAGTAGTAGTAGTAGTCACTGCTGTAGCAGCACAGCTTGTTGTTGCGCCTTCATGAATATGCCAGCCGCGACGAAAACAACTTGACTGCGAGTTTCGACTGCGGGGTAGGAAACGACGATTTTGTCTGACGCGCACCTCCCGTTACTGCTGCTCCTGTCAGGCTTACCCTATATACATATACTTACCACTACTACTGCCACTGTATACGTACATGTTTTGTATAGACGCGCCCTGTGTGCGAGCCACCGCCGGATGAGTTCTCTCCTTCGACGCACGCGAGTGTAATACCATTCGTAAACGCGGCCGTTGTTTTATGGGCACCCCATACCCCCTCCCGCAAGTCGCTCGTTGAAATCGCTCCGGGGGGCTGCGACTTTATACTATATACACACGCACACCGACTCACGTACTACATACCTACTTATGTACACGAGCGCGTGCGAGAAGTTTGCGCCGCGACTCCGACGAGAGCTTTAGCTAATTCATGTCCAAGTTCCGTGTGTTTGAGCTTTTGCGAATGCGCCGAGTGTATTATATACCGCTATACGCGTTTTGGTGGATGCTTGTGCTTGCGCAGGCACTGGCATGGCAGTGGATTTTCGAGGGAGCTTCGATGGTTTCCCCCCGCGCCTTGCCGAAACTTTTCGGAAACTACCGCATTACAAATTGACGAGACAGTTTGCGACCGCGGGTGGGTTGCACGTGCGTACACGGAGAGAGACGACGACGACGACGACGACGACGACGACGATGATGATTATGTCAAAGTTTATTTATTCACGCGTCCGTTCGGCATCGAATGCCACGTGTAGTAATGAATAATCCGGAGAGGTGAGTTTCGCCAGCTGATTAATAATTTTTACGGCCTCGATATAAAAGCTGGTTATTTTCTTAGTTAGAGAGAGAGGTAGAGATGACCCAGTGCGATTGGCTCCCAAAGACTACTGCTATTACTACGCTGAGAGAGAGAGAGTCTAGTCGTAAAACGCAAATGTTTCATTATATGTATTTTTTTCTTTTATGCCCTAATAAATATGCGAGAGCGACTAGTATCTATCCGCTACTACTACTACTACTACTCGTTGGGGATCGTAAAATTTCGAATCATGATAACGAATGACAGTTTTGAATTCGAACGTAAAACGGTTCGCTTTTAGTTATATTCTCTCGAGTCTCTCTCGTTTGCTCGTCGTCGTCGTCCTCCGTCAGCCGAATTGATTGCAGTTCGAATAAGGAGAGAAGATATTTCAGTAGGCGAATTTTCAGTCTTGGGAAAATTGCCAGCAGCGCAATGTTAAAGACGTCGGTGTGGATTAACTTTCGACATTTTACTCTCTTACTCTCTCACTCGCACAGAGAGAGTTCATATAAACTTCTCTCAGTTAGAATGAACTTTTAATATTAACTAATTTCAATGGAAATTAAAGCTCCTTTTCCATCCTCCCCCGTACTCGCCTTTTGTAACGCGTAGAACAGTTCCTGCTTAGATTACACATGCAAGTCCGTGTTATATATAGCGTACAAGTTGTACGCATTGAAATTTGGCAGTCGGCCAATAGTGCGGCGAATGCGAAACTCGTTTTTTCTGATCGTTCATTTTTTTTTCTCCCTCGCCTCTCCCTCGCCTTTAATGGGTGGTAGTAGCAACAAAAGAGAATACGAGAAAAATTCGCTTTCTACCAATGAGCTTTATTTATTTTATTTAATTTGTTTTTTTTTTATTATCATCGTCGTCGTCGTCGCTCGAGAGTCGAGATCGAGTCGCGCATACAAATTGGCCCCAGACATCATACATTTCACGTGTAGCAGCAGCAGTAGCATCGATTTTCAGCCGCCTCAGGAGCGCTTGGCGGCGGCAGTGATTTGGCCATCGTTATCAATTCGCCGCGCGCAATCTTGCCCGACGGCGGCATCTCCGCGAGCGAACTGCACTACTCCGCCCCGACGAAGTTTCTTCGACTCGGCACGAGAGTGGCACTTAGCTGGATTAATTCCTCCTCGGTAACCTTTTTATTATAAATGCACAGGCACAAAATTAAAGACAAAGACGGGGCTCGTTGCTGCTGCTTCTTTTGCTGCTGCTGCTGCTACTACTCGTGTTATACTGGTAGCGTCGCGCGTTGTGAAAAAGTAAAAAGCTCGTTACCTCTTGGCCGCCGACGCTACTACTCGCGTGACAAAAGCCATGGCTCGCTCGCCGTCTAATTCATGAGGCACGGCGGGCAGCACCACAGCAGCCACTTCCATTACGCCCGGATGATGGCCGAGCAGCAGCAGCAGAACTCGCTCGATTTCCGTGCGCGGCGAAATGTGATAAGCCCGGAACTTCATCACCTGCTTTAATCTTTCAACGACGAAGACCTCGCCCGCCGCTGCCTCGTCTCTCGTAATAAGCTTTGTCTCCGGAGCGAATCCAACCTGTGAATTATTTCGATTTACTCAGGAGCCGCTGCTGTATATGCGTATATAGCGACAAAGGCACGTTATATACACGCGGGGGGAAGAATATTTGCCGCTGCTTTGATATAATTAACTCGCGCGAATGCGAAACAATGTAATGCTCATAATGGTGGATGTATATACCCTCGGAGTCGATGAGCTCGCTCGTAGCCTCGGGGTTTCCTCAGGTAACCCGGCGTCATTGTCGACGATTTGCAGTACAATTCTCCGGTCTCGTTCGGCCCGAGAGCTGCTGCGACCGTCTCCTTATCCACGATTTTCACTCGCACGTGATCGATCACGAAGCCGGCCGAGTCGACTCGACCCTCTTGCGCTTCTCCGTCTGCATCGTGTCCGTGCCTCCCAATTCGCACATTCCTGTTATTACATCGTTGAGATTTAGATCAAACATTTTTTTTGTCGTAAAAATGAGATGATTACCGTATCCTTGTAGAACCGTGACGCGCGGCAAGTCCGCCTGGAACGCTTCAAAAATGTCTCGGCTTATTTTCGAGCCACCCGTCTGAATGAGCTTCAAAGACTCGAGCTCGTACCTTTTGAACACTCGAGCCTTGTTGAATGCGTTAATCATGTCGGGCGTGATGAAGAACCAAGACACCTAACACGTAAAATTCGTGGTGATTTTTAGCAACATCTCAACATTTAGTAAATTATGTACCCTAAATTTTTAAATGACTTTGCACGTCTCCTCGGGCTCGAACTCGGCGTGAAATATCCTCGTGGCGCCGGAATCGCAGGATGTTTCTCGAAAAGGCTCGTTCGCGCGACAATACGTCGTCGAGCGATTCGTGATCCGAGTGACTTCCAAAAACGACGATCTTCGTAGCGACGTTTTTGAGTTTTGCCGCTTCGGTGATCACCCTCGGCCGCACCAGCTGCATCAGAGCGTCGAGCCGATTCTGCGTCGGAATTTTCCGTACGATCGTTAATACGTTTTTTGAGTTATTCATTTTCCGCGAGGCTATACTACTTACCCAGGCCGACCTGGGGATGCCAGGGATTATAAGCAGCTCCCACGTATAGTAGCAGGCCAATTGGGGTACGTACGCGTCGAGCTCGTTATCTATGCAAATGGAAATTACGTCGTTGCTACCGATGCCTCTCTCGTTTCGCCGTGAGCCGTTCGTTTGCCGGTCTCGGCCTCGATCTGCATCATGATTTTCGAAGTTAAACACGGTCGTGTATCATGAACGACGCGCTTTACATCGATACGAATGATTATTTTCGACCGATGACGAGAATTTTTCTACTCGTTAATTGGCGACGTGCGAGAGAAATTGATGGTGGCTTGAATCTTATATCGATACTACTGTATAAAAACTTCATATATTAATTCCAGAAAATATTTTACCACTTGGGAGTTTTTCTAAAAATTTTCGTTCGCCATCTATCGGCGATTCGTGAATCTAAACCAAATCAAGATTTTTGATGTCTAACTTGACGATTTTTGATACAGATTAGTTTTTTGCAATGCCCATAACAATATTTCGTACTTGCTTGGTAATGTTTTCTAAAAATTATAGTTGAAAATTTCGTAATTAGAGATCATACATTAATTACAACAAAACTTGGTAATTTTTATAACATTTATTTGAAAATTTCCCATAAATTTTTCTCAGTGCAGAGTAATTATTACTGTCAGTCGCTTGTATTAATACTTCTGAATTTTCGCTCGTCTTACTTATCGCATTTTCAATATATTTACAAAACAATTGTTTTGCTAAATAAATAAATACTCTACGAAATTCAAAATTCATCGAAACGTACTTATAAATGTTATCAATGTACCTGCGCAACGTGATCGGGATTTTCCGACAGAACATCGAGTATGACCCTTCCGATATCGTGCGTTTTCATGCAGTACGGTTTGGAAATTCCCCTGATGACGTTCCGATCGATCTCGAAACCGAGCCGCGCGAACACATTTTCAATATCCATCACTGAAATAAGACTCGAAACTCAGCGTCTGTCTGTCTGTCTGCTGCTGCTCCTTTTCAGCCGTGCACGCGTCAGATGTACAGGTGTATTTATTATTTTTCAACTAACGAAATCGCGAAACGGACGAGTGCCCGATAATGGTTTACTGCAGTAAATGATATAAGCGTGCGGTATTACCTTATCGAACGAGCGTCAACACAGACAGACGCTGCTGTCTCTCTCGCTCCGGCATCCGAATCAGCTGATTGCGACGCTGCCAACTCGAACGGCCCCCCTCCGCTGCAACGCTTCATGGCGCATTTTGTCATTGCATAAAGAGCTCGATATTATACGTATAGTAGCACGAGCGATCGGTGTCGCGTCGAGCAACGGTGCGAGCCCAACGAGACGTGCCGCGCGCCGACTGATTAGTCTACGTACCCTCCACGTACCTACCCCCCTGTACCTCGCACAAAAGATGATAATGGCGCTTAGTCTGAAAATTCATGCGATTATAATCAAACGCCCCCCACCCGTACACGTACGCGCGTTTCACGCGCCATACGCCGCAATTAGTCTCAAAGCTACTGTGCTGCCCGCATCCGCACGCGTGGTCGGCGTCACTCGGGCTCCAAAGCATACACACACACACGTACACACACACGTCTAAGCGCGCAGAGAAAAGCTGTGAAAAGCTGTGCTGCCGTCGCTCCGATGTGTAGGGGTCACATGCGACGAAACGACGACGACGACGTTCATCACGTATGCGCGCCGAGGAAGAAGGTGCTTTAATTTGGCGTTTTGCTCGTACGTTATTATACATATAGGTATATATAGAGAGCGAAAGAGAGAGGGACCACGTCGGGAACACGCGCATACGGAGTAATATCCGCGCGCGCTCGCGCTGCACAAAACGCTCGCGGCAGCTGTTTCTGAACAAGGAAGGAAGAGTTGGTACCCTACGACGCGTGTTGTACTACTACTACTACTACACGACGAGTCCTCTTTCTCGCTCTGCAGAGAACAGGAAGTTAATGAAATGCCGATGCACTGCTACTCGTGGTCACGAGCTTTCTCCCGAAAAATAACCCCCCGAATCGTCACAGCATTCAAAAAAGGGAGAAAAGAGCTATCCTTCAGCTCGTTTGTTCGCTTACAGCATCCATTATATCGACTTTTAGCGCTCGGAGTCAAGAGCCTTTATACCTATACCTATACACCCTAAAAGAGCATCGAAACGAAGTTGCGCTGTAATCGTCTCGAGGACGCAGCAGAGAGATCTCGACGATACGTATACTACGCGTAAAGCATCGCACAGGAGGCTCCCCGTACACGCGGCAAAGTGCAAAAACGTGACGTACGCGCGAGATGCTGCTGAGAGCTCGGCGGCGCTGCCACTACTACTACTACTAGAGAGAGCTTAATACGGAGCTTTAAAACGGGGGATCCCTCGCGCAAATACGCCACGCCGCGCGTATATATACATAAGCTCTCTGTGCTGCTTTAGCAGCATAGACTCGCACTCGAGTTTGTAAATTAGCAAGTTCGCCGCCGCCGTTGCCGTTGCTGCCTCGTTGTTTGGAGAGAACAAAGCGGTATATAGTAGAGCTCAGACGCACATACAGAGAGAGAGAGAGAGAGATAGAGCTTGGAGTGTAGCGGCAAAAGCGATAAATCTTTTGCGATAATAGCTCGCACGCCGTCGACGCGCTTGAAGATATACCCCCCCGACTCGTGCACCTTCAAGACCAATGTATTCGAGCACGAGAAGATGACTGCAGCAGCAGTGGTAGTAGTGCACACGTGCCAGAGAGCAATGCGATGGGATGCAATTTGTTGCACCGCAAGCGTACACCTGTGCACAGCAGCAGCAGCAGTGCAACACTCGCAGTGGCTGGTGGCAGCGCGTCATTCGTCTAACGCGCCCGCAGCAGCAGCAGCAGCAGCAGCAGCTGATTATTCATCCCTGCGTACGAGCGGCAACAGATTTTTAAAGCCACCCTCGCGAAAATCAATTGCAGTCGCGCTGCGCAGAGAGAGAGAGAGAGAGGGGGGGGGGGTTATTTGCAGCGTTAACGCGCGGTGCTCTTTTGCCGCGCGCACTCGCGCTAAAAAGGGTACGCAGAGAGCCGGACTTGCTTTATATATTCTATGGCATTCACATATATATGTACGTACGCACTCATATCTGTCGAATATGTACGAATTGGTCCGCTGAGCATGAATCGACGCCGCGGCAAATGGAAAAGCTTCGCGCGCGAAACAACAAGTACTGCCGCTATAGCTCGAGAGAGAGGGAAGTTCGAACTGTGCATTCAAGCGTTTGAATCGCTGCCTCCGCAAATACATATCTCACGGACACGCATGTATGTCTGTGTATGTGTGTATATAATAACTTTTAGTGCCCGATAGCGATTGCCGAAAATTCTCCGACTGGCTCTATATATACCTACAACAACTATATATATACATACGCGAGTTTATACAAGTAATGCATTGTTGTACTTTGCACGGGAGGGAGGAGCGGGCGTGCGTAGCAATAATTGAGAAAGTTTACGCAAATAACATTCGAAGCGTATCGCTGGCAGTGTACGACACGATAATTATTTGGGCGCGACGCGGGCTCGTTCATATATAGCCTCGGGATGGATTTTTATTCGGCGCGCGAGCTTATGCCGGCGATGCAAATCAAAGGACGGTATTATCGCGATCAAAGAGTCCGAGTTTTCTCTCTCTCTCGCATAAAATCCGTTAAATTCCCGTATACCTTGTCCCCCCCCTGCGCGTATTATATGAAAAATGTAAATAGCAATCTGTGCGCGAGCATCTCATTTTCCTCGTTTCGCGATATGCGCGTGTTTACCAGCGCCGAGCGCGCGCCAACAAGCCTGCGAGCAGTAGTAGTAGTAGTAGTTTAGCGTCGCAAGCTCGCGCAAGCTCTCCTTCCCCCCAAAAAATATGTAAAAGTTGCTCAAAGAAATGCATCTCTCGGTGCTTTCAGCTTATCGCTCGAAGCATATGCATCGCGTGTATCTTGGCACTCAGCAGCAGCAGCACCGACGTCTTTACTTCGGTGAAAATGTCTGCGTGCGTTTATATACATACATACCTCGCCCGTAAGATATTTCGAACGGTACATGTTTGCTCGGACTAAAGTGGTTTAAAAAAGAAAAATATTGCCGCTGGATATACGTAAGAGAGAGAGAGAGACAGAGACATATATAGAGTAGACTGCGCAGAAGGGCAGAGAGCATACGCTTAGCTCTTTGTTAGTAGTACGCGACGAGGAGGAGAGAAAGAGAGAAAGAAAAAAAAATGAAACGAACTACTCGCCAGCAAGGATGTTTTGAAAAGACGTCGCAGTAGTACCAAGAAAAGTCGAGAGACAGCCATGAGTACGAATGTCTTTTTTTCTGCAGCGCAGCGCGCGGCCGTATCTCCGATGTTTATCTTCGGTGGAGGATCCCTTAATAAGCTCATCTCTCTCTCTCTCTCCAGCCAATTTGCAGCCATAACCGTAATTAATAAAAGAGCAATTTTCGTTTGACATGGGATTGTTGGCCTCTCGAGACTACAGGCAATCCTCCGTATTCGCGGGGGTTCGGTTCCAAAAAAGTACCGCGAATACGGAAACCGCGAATACGGAAACATTGCTCTTATGGGAAAAGGGGGGTTCGGTTCCTTGCTCAGCCAAAATTTTCATGTATGCATATTAGAAAAAATTTTTTTTCTCTGAAAATCAAATTTATGATGTAAATTTATTTATAATTTAGAAAAATATTGAGTTAAGCTTTGTTGCTTTGCTCTACGCAATAAATCTTTGTACAAATTCTTATAGCACTGCAATGATTTTTCAATATCTTGTTTAAACTGAAGGCTCCGTACGGTCACGTGTCATGATAGGATCATAAGTTAATGCTTTTTCAATGAGACGTTCTGCGTCTGCTAAAATATCCCCGATCACTTTGGAAGTAAGTACGGGTTCTGGATCTTCATCTTCAACCATTTCCTCATCTGCTGAATTTTGCACTATACTCTCGATTTCTTTTCGCCAGATGCCAATGCATCCAGGATTTTGATTTTTTCGGCCAAATTGAACACTTTTTTATTACGTTTCTTCTCAGGCACATTTCGCGATTGTGGAGCCATTTTTTGAAAGAATTAAAAAAAATTTTCCGAAAATAATACGCACGCGAAAATAATTAACCTTCAAAACCGCGAATACGGAAAATAAAATCCGCGAATACTGAAGTTAGGTAACAAATGAGCGAACCGCGAATACGAAAAATCGCGAATAAGGAAACCGCGAATACGGAGGTTTGCCTGTATATGCACAATATTATATACTATAGTACACACGATATAACCCGTTGTACGTATGTGTACGTATATGCACATAATAATCTATCGGAAATCTATATAGGGGCTAGAGGGCGAAGATTAATCGATTTTAATAAACGCATCGCCATTTGCGGTATGTGCAGGCAGGCAGGCAGCAGCAGCAGGCAGCAGCAGCAGCAGAAAGTGTCTGTACGAGCACGAGCGAGAGAGATAGAGAAGCGCAACTATCAAGCTCTATGATCTGCGGCGCATCGATGCGGCTTGGAGTACTATGTCATTTGCATTGCTTGGCCTCCGCACACACACACACACACACTGCTGTTATATTATGCCTCCGCGCGGCAGCAGTAGTGAGTTTAATGGCTATTCGTGTAGAGAGAGAGAGAGAGAGAGAAATTTGCGGATATGCTGTTACTGCTGCTGCTCGTTCTCTGTGCATTATACATACGCTATATAATATACACGTGTTATTTATATGAATGGTCTACAACGAGAGGAGTGTATTTTGCGGTTGAGATTTTAATAAATTCGAAGCCAGCCAAATGTATTGCGTACACAGCAGCAGCAGCGGCGGTACAGCTTTGAAGAAGCATACGCGAAGCAGCAACAGCCCCCAGAGCCATTTATGCAAAGTAACGAAATAAAGTGAACGAGAAAAAAAAGAGAGAAACCCAGCGCAGGGGTTTACTCGATTGTATACGTGGGCCGAACGCGCGTTGTGTATGTATACGTTTACCTAGATGCCGCTCTTGACCGTAGTACACAGAGAGAGAGAGAGAGAGAGAGAGAGAGAGAGAGAGAGAGGCGAGCGCAATATTTTCTCGGCACGGTAAACTCGCAGCAGCAGTACGCGCGCGTGCATACGTTTTCGTCGATTGAAAATAGCGTTCGGTTTTACGCTGCTGCTGCTGTTGCAGCTAGCTAGCTAGCTACTACACAGCAGCAGCAGCGAGCTCGCCTTAAAAAGTTCCAATTTAATTCGAGAACTCGTCGTTGCTTTATTTCTCTCTCTCTCTCTCTCGCTCTCTGAAAAAGCTCGAAAGCTCGCGAGCCTTTTTTTTTCAACTCGCTCGGCCGTGTGCAAAAGAGAGTGTCTCGCGCGCGCGCGCGCGCTTCTTATTTCTCGTGTCTCGCGCGCGCTACATATTCACAGGAGAAATCTCAGGCGCGCGCGCGCGTGGTATATAGAAAGGTACGCAGGCAGCAGCAGCAAAGACAAACTTCTCTCGTATACACACCTGGTGGCCGTCGCCGTCGCCGCACTTATGGATTCATGCTTAAATATTTCGCCGCCGCCGCCGTAGCCGCAACTCTCGAGACTCGATAACGCGCCCCGCGCGTTATACTACTATACATCTATACATGTATAAGCGCGCCTCTCTTGGGTCAGAGGCCAAGGCGTTGAACAACGTCAAAGTTGAATAAGCAATTTTAACGCCGAGCGAACGAAGCGAACGGCTAGTAGCGTGGATTCAAGTTTTATGAGTGTTGAATGGAAAAAAAGTATTGGTGGTGGGTACAGCTGCTGCTGCTGCAGAATCCGGCGGCGAATTCATGTTTATTCGAGTGGTGATTTTGAAGAAGTTAAACTTGGCCTTTTGTAAATGTGTGTATATATGTGTGTTTTGTAGATCGACGGTATAAGCCATTTGATTCGATTTGTCGTACTGGGTATACGAACAAATCGATTCTCCTTCGGCGCGGAGGGTAGTTACAGCGGTGGTAGGCGCAAACAATGAAAAATACGTCGCGATATTACAATGGACCAGAAACACACACACAACGAGGCCATTATCAGTGAAACACGCGCCCGACACAAAACAGCTATTCCTCCTGTTTTTTTCGGTCATCGGTAATAATTCAAACGTCTTCGTCGTCGTCTATTATATCAAGGGTTTGGATTACATTTATAACTTTCATAGAGAGAGAGAGAGAGAGAGAACTCGGCGCGCCGCATATTCTCTCTCGCTGCTACAATACCATTAGTCAATTGTGTACATTATTGACTTAGCTATGTATATAATACGCGGCGCAATTTCTCGAATTCCTCGTCGGGTCAATCGATAGTATTACAATAATAATCAGCCTCTCTCTCTCTCTCTCGCGTCTGCGATAAGATTCAATTATGATCGCTGAAATGTTGGCATTTCGTGAGAGGGGTGGGTGTGGTGGTCCTGCTTACGAATTTGTCCAAGCTTGAGAGTCTCTCGGCTATAGGTAAGAAACTGCACGAAAAAAAAGCTGCATCTTTCGATCCTCGATGTAGAATCAAGCTCGAAACTCGCTAACTCCGTTGAGAGAGAGAGAGAGAGAGATAGCTCGAGAATAATTTGCGAGTATATCTTATAGTGGGAATTAGTATATAGATCTTGAGCGAGTTGCGAGCGTTGACGGATCGGATTAACCCAAATGACAAGGCGAAACGCCCGACGTTGTCGTCGTCGTCGTCGTCTTCGGAGTCGTCGGTATTGACTCAGGAGCAGCGACGGCAGCTGAGCAAGAGACGCTGCGCTGTAACTTCGGGGGAAGAGACTGTGTGTTATTAGACTTAACGGAAGGAATTGCCAATTAAAATGTCGGATACAATAACGTTATCGCACTATTGTGCGGATGCGTGTGTGTTTGCCGTTGTAGTCGGCTTGTCAGTTATATGCATAAAACACAAACTCGTGAAACAAGAAAACAATCCTCAGGAAGTAAAAAGAAACTATGTATTTGATAAACATGATTTAATTTTTTATTATGTTGCTTCATCGAATTGAATTAGTGTTTTAAACAATCACTCGCAATCTAGTGCAGCTATAATAATAATTTACGTCTTTAAAGTACACAAAAAAAAGCGTGACAGCACGAACGAGACTTCTATTTTTTTAAATAGAATTGAAAAAAAAAATTGTTTTTTTTTTCAAATAATTTTTGTTGCAATTTTTTTGTTATACTCTGCCGGCTAGGTGCTACTGTGCACACCTCTTGATCATGGATACGCAATTCACGCGCTCGACCCTACGATGTGCAAATAAAGCCCCGTAATACATAGAGTCAGCAAAAAATTTTACAAGCTACTGCCGTTCCAACTCTCTCTCTCACACTAACACATCGACTTTTTTTGCTAGATCCACTTTTACGCTCCAACTTTTTTCTTTCTCTCTCTCTCTCTCTCACTCGCTCCAGCACTTATACACGTCCTGTGTCCCCGCGAAGGTACCAGATGCGGAAAATCGGTCCGCTAACATGCAGAAATCGAAAAGTTTTTCGAAAGTTTCGATGGCTCGTGTAGCGATATGAAACGTTTCTTATATACGGTAATAGAACGGGCTAGAATAATTTTACACCGTTTTTATATCTCATTTTGAATATGTATAGCCCTCGACGAGCCGATATCGATTTCGCTCTCGTGCCGTCGGCCGTATCCCATTCCGATAGCTCGATGAATACGAGCTGAGAAACGCGCATAAGTGATCTCGATCTCCGGGAAATAAAGAGAGGAAAAAAAGCGCGAAGACAATTAAAATATCTGCACATCGGGCAGGTTTACATATCCTTATGCAGCGTGTAATATATCTGTATATACGTTCGAGCTTTCGAGCGAAAGAGAGGGAGAGAAGGAGAAGGAGAAGAAGAAGAAGAAGAAGAAAATCTTGCACTAGCAGCAAGAGGAGAGCTTTTTAACATCTTCTTTTCGCGTGGCTGGTTAAACTCACTCGTTTGGAAGTCTTTTTCTCTGTAGTGTCGCTCGGAAAACACGGATCGCGCAAAATCTGCTTTGTCGGTTGTCCTGCACCAAAGAGACAGTTGAAGAACGAAAAAGAAGAAGAAGAAGAAGAAGTAGAAAGGAAGAAAGAAAGATATAAATCCGCATTATTATTATATATATAAGTCGTATCTCTGTAAACACACTCATAGGATAAAGGAAGGAGGAAAAAAAAGTGAAGAATAGACCAGTGGTGTTTTTCGAAAAACAAGATGAAAAACATATCGCGCTTGGCCATGTGCGCGTGTCCGTGTACATCCCTTATATAAGGTTACATAAGACGCGAATGAGTAGACACAATGTTTTGAATTCGAATATAGACGTTTTGAAAGGTTCAAAGTATTCGCTCGCAGATAAGATCCGGACGTGCATTTCATTTTATTAGAGAGTCCCTTTCTGCACAAAGTGAAAAGTATAACGAGACGTTCGAGTATTATGGAAATTATTAATAAGAATAAGTTGAAAAAAAGGGTTTGCAAGCTCAAACAAAGCATTGGCTTATTGGAATTGCAGATGACATTGGTACAATACCAAACTTTAATTGTTTAAAGGTTCATCGAATCTCTCAGTCATTTTAACTAAAATAACTATTTGAAAATCCTGAAAATTGCAGTTGCAAAGGAGCTAAAAAGAAATGGAAATTCCAAAAAATGCTCTTCAAAATTAAATTCTTTTCCTAGCTTCTGTGTGTACATTCTCTGATGAAATACCAGTCGCGCAAAAAAACAGTATCTATTTCGATACCCGCACGCACACCTCTTTTTATATCAAATTAACTCGATTCTTTTAATTCTTATATTTATCATCGAGCGCGAATCATCAACCGTCAATATTGACAATCAACGCGTATCATTATCGAATAAATATAAATTCGATGATCGATCACCCTTCCCCGATAATAATAAGTTTATTTGCTCGTCGTTGCGTCGCGGCGTCGTGATCGATTCGACCGAGACTCGGTCGCATTAAGCTCGTTAAAAATTATTACAATAAATTTCGCCTCGATTAATGCGTTTCAAGCCCCGCAATTGTTGCAATGCCGTATACGTACGCATACTTTTGACAATTTTCTGAACTATTTTGCATAACGTTAATTAGAATCCCCGGCGGTGTAGCATTCATCACTTGTTTTAATTAAAATGACGCGCTTTGTATTTGCGTTACAACTCGGTAGGAGAGAGATGGTCTCTCTCCCACTGCTGTACTGCTGCTATACTCTTTTGCTCTGTAGGTGTATGCAGAAGCGCCCGTATATCCGTATGCTCCAGCGCTTCGCGCGACCTCGCTCTCTGCGTCTTCCTTGCACACACACACACACGCACGTAGGTATTACGCACGTAAATACGTATCATCGTATTCTTTGGAACGAAGTTTCGAAATTAATATTATAAGCACACTGATACGCGCGATTTAAATTGTTTATACTCGCTCGCAAGCTCGTTCGGCGCGACTCGGGAATGCGAGCTTGCGAGCGCGCGTATAAGCAAATCGATACGATTCGACGATGGGACGTACATACGGGATATTTTAGACTGAAAAATTTATTGCCCGTATCTCTGACGGAAGGGGGGGAGGGGAAGGGAGAGGCTATATCCGTGTGACCCCTCCGTCTTTTTTTCTCATGGATGTAGAAAAAAAGAGCAGAAAAAAGAAAAAAAAGAGGGAATTGAAATCAATTTTAACTTGATTTGATAAATATGTCAAACCGTTACTGCTTGCGTGTCAATTCATTTGAGATTCAATCATCCTTTCTCTCACTCACTGGGAATGCCCCCGTGCTAAATCGTAAAAAAATGTCACATAGAGACGGAGAGAGCAGTGCAGCAGCACACACGCGTGGACGCGCGTTGCGCCGCGAGCATATGCATCCCCCTCAAAAAAAGAGAAAAAAAACTTTCGCAGACGAGGAGCCCCCTTTCCTTCCTCTCTCTCTCTCCGTACATATACACATACACTAATGTTTATCCTAGTTTCCGGGAAGTTTTTGCCCAAGAGCCTAGCCAGATGGAAGTGAGAGAGAGAGACGTAGAAGTGGTTATGCATTTTTCATTATGTATTTCATAGTAAAGGTTGCGAGTAAACGCGCGCGCGCACTAGTGCCTCTCTCGTGTATATGTACATCGTGCACTACTGCTGCGCGCGCGCGCGCGCGAGGATCGCGCAAAAGTTCAACGGAGTAATAATAAAAAGTTTTTTCACTTATCGAAGCGGTTAAAATTTTCCCAGAGCTTGTGTGTAATGTTATATATGAACAGCTCTCAGCTTTAACCCCCCCCCCCCCCCCCCTTACCCTCGACCGGCGTATACATATTGTGTCTGTGTGTATACACGAGAGATAACAAAGTTTATCGTATAATATTACGACTTTTACATTATACGAGCGTTGCGAGTCGAAGCGCAGGACAAAAAATATCATCGCCACCGCGCGCGTATATCCTGCTCCACCGTCGCCGAGCTTTCGGCGAATATTATCGTCAGCGTTTTTAAAACTTTTCGATGTAAAAGCGTATTTTAGACCGGACGGGGGAGCAGCGTCGTCGTCGTCGTCGATAGCTTTGCGCGCGACACCCCGCTCGATTTTCGAAAAAATAGTAGCTGCAGTAAAGTAGAAAAAAAAAGTATCATAATAAACTTGAAAAAATGATAAACTAACCGGAGATATTATTTATTTTCTGTTTCACGCACAGGTCGAATGGAGGCCGAGAAGGATGCAAACGAGGCTCAGCTTATGTGGGGCGCGTGCCAGTCCCTGGCCAGAGCCGTGAAGGCGGCGCCGCCCGGCACCAAACCTCAGGAGTCCCTGAGACCACTCGACGCGGAGATTCGATCCATTGTCAAGGCAGCTCGTAAGTATAATGCAATTTGATTATTCAATTTGTCTCTGATTGTTGCTTCTCGTTAAGACCCCTACCTACCCCACTCGAAGCCTTACGCCGCCGAGTGGTTTTCTTCTTGGATATAAAAACGAAAGTTTAATCTGGAAAAAATTATCATTTCGAAAAAAGCACTCTGACCTTTTGTCGTCGACGACGAGGACAATGTGTATTATTACGAGGCGCGCGGGAGACAGTAAAAAATTATTGTTCGCGAAGAGAGATGCGCCTCGCAGCACCTCACGGACAACGTTTCCGTTTACTCTCTCTTTCTCGCGCTCTCTGCCAGTTTCCTCGAGCCATTCGCGTGTAATTCATAAAAACACTTTCGCTCGGCTCGCTAGCGCGCGCACACCCTTATCAATTATTTTTCCGCCTCTGCTTTCGCGCGTAATTTTCGCTGCTGTTGCTGTTGCTGCTGTTGCTGCTATCGTCGCTGCTCTACCACCCCCCCCCCCCCCCGTATAAGAACGGTAAAAGACAACCAAGTATTTTCTGCCTAGTAATGTCTCTCGCTGCTGCTGCTGTTGGGAAACGAATAATAACGACGAAAGGCACCGAGAGTTGAGCGTTTTATAATATACTTTTAGTGCGCCGCGCGCGAGCATATTTACCGTCGCAGCGTGCCCAGCAGCTTTTCTTCTTCTCTACTTTTTTTTGTTGTATTTTTATGCGCGCGCGTGCTTATGATATTTGCGGCAGAGAAAAGAGAGAAAGAGAGAGAGACAATGGAATTACACATAGATGAAGCGATAAGAGAGAGGCGAGCGCAATTTAATTCGTGTGAAAAAATACGATACAAGTCGCGAGAAAAAGTGTCGTATCGCGCGTAAAGATTCTCTGATTTAAACGATATATAATGCTCCTTTGCGCCGAGTTTTGTGTACGACGAAGCACAGCTGCTGCCTCGCCATGTTTTTCGGTAACTTTAACGGTGAATTAAGAAATTTAAAAGCAGAGACAGAGCAGCGGCAGCTCGTCTCACTTTCTCGTCGACTCTCTCTCTCTCTCTCTCTCTCTCACTATGCTATACCCATGAGATTTTTCCACTCAAAATTTTGCCCGAAATTTTCCAGCTGAAAAAGACGCCTTCGTGCAAGCTACGATCAAGGGAATCCCCGAGGAGGCCGTAAAGCGCGGAGTCTATCCCGAAGACGCGCTCAGGGAGAGGTTCATAAAGGTACGTACATATACATATAATACGGAAATTTTTAATGCGATTCCGTTGAACGTCGAAAAACAAAAAAGAATTAAAAATTACGCTTCAATCATCAACTTTCGTAATACGCATTGCGCCGCTCATTATGTTGTGATTATGCCACGCACTTCTCTCGCGTGTATATAAATACAAAAGTTTTCTAAAACTCGCGACGACGACGCGCCGCTACGCACTTTGTGCGCCGCTGCGGGAGCTTTTGCTCATCAAGCATTACACGCGCTATAACTTATCAAGTCTTCTCTTCTCTCTCTCTCGGCGCTTCATGAAATATTCAGATTTCAATCGTTTGTAATTTCGGGCCGAAAACGAGCGCGGGGCTGTGCTGCCGCTCTCCGGGTGCCTGTGTGCGCGCCGCCGCCGTAGGAAAATTATTATTGATTCTGCAGCGGGCGGCTCCTGTACTGGATTAAAAGCCGCTATATATGGGATTATGAGGCTGCGTTGCTGCTGCCGCTGCTGCTGCTCCACGGCCGGCTAAATACATATGTACTAATTTGCCAGGGCCTGATTTATGCAAAAGCTCATTTGAATATAATACTATATACGCGGATGCAGATGAGATTTCTACTTTCGCCGGGGATATAACAAACACGCGCGCGCGAGGAGGGCTATATTATCACAATGAAATTTTAAATCACTCGAGCAGCAGGGAGCGTAACGTCAATTTCACTTTCGTTATAATTGAAAGCTCGAAATTATAATCGATCCTGCTGCTGTTGCTGTATGCGTAATGCCGCTGTTATACGTTTCGCGGCGGCGGCGTCGGCTGCTACAAAGCTCCGCGGGATTTGCGCTATTTACAATAGTTATTACGGGCATTACTCGCGCTAGAAAATATAATATATCGCTTAGTTCGTAACGGTGGAAAATGAATTTCAAATTCCGAATTATACGCTCTCGGCTGCGTATTACGTATAATGATGTTTATTTTATTTTTTTCATTTTTCCGATCCACAGGTGGAGCAAATGGCCCGTAAGCTGGCCCTGGTGCCGGAGGAGGGCGCCTCGCTGCCCATCTACCTGCTCAGCTATCTGCAGAGCTTCCTGCTGGTCAAGGCGGTCAGTCCCATTCCCAAGCACGAGCTGGACGATCAGCCGATCGACGCCGAGTCCCTCAACACCTACGAGGTGCTGCAGCGAGCCAGGTAAAGTGGCGATGCAATTTTTTGCAGCTCTTAACGGGGGGAGGGGGGAGTCACGTACGGAATTTTTCCGTGATAGGGATTACATACGTCTCTCTTTTGCGGCGGAGAAGGAGGAGGAATAAAAAGGAAGCTTTTCTACTTCTGACGCGCGATAAAGTACATAGTAGTAGTAGTAGTAGTAGTAGTAGTTGAGAAACGCCGAGGAGATGCTCCGCATATAGAGAGGTTTGCCACTGCTGCCGATCAATGAAAATCGTACTTTTATTATACAGTTACACGGTCGCGTTTCAGCAACCGTAACCGATGTTTTTTCCCCCACCTTTTTTTTGATATTTGTACATCTTTATATCTCACGACCATTCGTTCGCTACGCAACAACAACAATAACAGCGGCAAAAAAAAAAAAAGATCTCAAATCATGCAAGCGAAAGAGGGAGAAAAAAACCACCTCAAGATGGATGCAGCGCCACTACTACTACTACTGGAAATGGCACTTCGTTAAGCCTTCGGATGCGCGCGCGTAAAATGTATGATACATGCACGCGTGCACCCCGACTTTACATATATCATAGGTAAACGCCTGGTGAATACTTGGTTGCCGAGCTGCGGAGCTCTAGGAGAGAGAAAAAAAATGAGGACAACGTATCCGCGTGCAGGAATCGTCGTCGTCGTCGTAAAATTCATTCTGTATGTATGTGCGTGTGTGTGTGTGTGTGTGCGAAACCCGTCGAATGCGAGCAAGAAGAGGGCGTGAGAGGGAAGGAAACTTTAGTTCTCTGCGGAGCGGAGCTTACATATATACAGCAGGAACGATGACGACATCGACGACAATGACGACGACGACGACTTTCTATAATGTTTTCTCATCTCTCTCTCGCAAGTTTTGTTCTATTTTTGCCTCTTCAAGAGAGCCACATATATATAAGGCTTCGTTCGCTGCATCTATTCCATGCGGCTGGATACTTTTTTTCAGCCTTACGAATGCTACCTTACTACTACTACTACTACTCGTTGCTCGTTGCTCGTTGCCAGGATTATTGTTTCGGTATATAGTTTAATACTTTTTAAAGCTCACGGGTCGTATTAGAGAGGTAGAAAAAAAGCTCTTGGCCTTTTTGCGTTTATGTACGTGTGTGTGTGCTTGCGGGGGAGGACGACTCGGTTAGATTTCCAAGAAGTCGTACAGTCGCGGGGGCCACTACGCGTCTTTTCCTTAATGTAGATTATTCGCCTGTTAAACATTTCGAACAAGTTTTTATCGACGTCATTACGCGCGTAAAAAAGTTCTCCCGCTCGGCGCCATCCACGAGCTTTTTTTCCCAGTTTGTGTGTATCAATTTATTCGGTCGGCGAACGAGAGGACTTCTCTCTTTCTTTCTTTTTCGGCCCGATTGATTTATTAGCCGCAAATGTTCCTTCTCGCATAAAAATGATATATAAAAGCGGTCGAGTTGGCAATTTCGGCCCTTGATTATTACCCGCAAATATGTATTTTTAAAGACCCGACGATTCTCCATCGATGTTAGAGATTCCATCCATCGCTATCTCGGATTCGATATCGTCGTAACGGCGAAAATATAGTCTCCTTATTTACGCGCGTGCGCGTCGCGAGCGACGCTTTACTTAACTGTTTTCGCTTTTTCGAGCCCATCGTGCGGCGGCGGTGCTGCTGGTGGTGGTGCTCTCTCTCTCTTCGTGATTTATAGGCTCGCGACGGCGATATTGTCCTCCTCCTCCCATCCTCGCGGCACGCAAGAAGTATGGTATAAGGTGCAAGGAAGCCAAGGCGGTAATGTATATAGCTCTCGAGATTTTCTTCGCCAGTGATTTCTCATTTTCCGATTTTACCCGCAAACTTATCGAAGCGTGGCATTTTTCCTTCGGCGGCAATATAATATCCTTAATTGAGATCGTCAAAGTTGGATCGTTATCTCTAGCGGCGGAGAAGGTGCGAGAGTAAATATATTCGAGTCGTTTCGGCTCTCGAATTTGAATGTACGATTTTGCGCCGCGAGAGATATTTAACGAGCGATAATCGATAATCAATAATGTAAAATATGTGGTGTTCCCTCTTTTGCAGGTACTGGCTTGACCGCGGCGACTTCAAAATGACGTTACGCTACATGAATCTTCTCAAAGGAGCGCCTCGCAGCGTCGCCCGAGATTGGATGAACGAGGCGCGAATATTGCTCGAGACGCAGCAGGCCATCGAGTCGCTCGTCGCCTACGCCGGTGCCAACAGTCTCGTGTTCATGGGCGGCGGCGAGAACAGCGACAAGAAGAAATAAATGCCCGAGAAAATAAAGAGAGAAGCATGAAAAAAAAAAGTGCAAAAAACACGCAAACACACCAATGGAACATTTGTACATTCAAAGAGAAAAAAAAAAAAGACAAAAAATTTGTTACACAATGATCGGATATTTATTTTTTTTTTAATCGAAACAACTGCTGCTGATTATTATGATAAAAATGTCACTCTTTCGCGAATAAATATGCGATCGTTTTGTCGTGCATCGATGAGCAACATTCTCGAATCTATTTATTATTAAAAAAAAATTTACCGACGACGGTTGAAAATTGTTTTGTAGGTGCGCGTAGAGCGCGCTTCGAATTGTCATCTAGTTTACTTAGAATTAAGTAAATGTTGTATCGAATGTAATTAACAGAATTTTTAGTAGATATATTTACATTGTCCAACAAGATTGTCGGTGATTATTTTACATCTCTAAAGACCTGCCATCTATTTTCTCTATATAATCTCATTTTTTTGCCTTTTAGGAAAGCGAAACAAGATTATTCGCGACGCAATGGTAATCATCATCCCTATATCTGTATATACGAGTGCTCTCACTTTTTTTTTCTAATGCAATCCATCACATTTATTTGTCACGAAAAAGGCATTCAGCATTACCCTCACATTTTGGAATTTATTAGTTGCAATAATCGTTATCTATAATTCATTTCTTTTTTGTTCCTCGCGCACTGATTTTTTTGTCAATGTAAATCAATTCATAAACCGAGTGTATTTCGTTACTCGCGCTACGCATGGAAAAAAATTCAGAGTAAATCTCGGTTAATTTTTTTAGATCCGCAACGCGCCACAACGACGAACAGCAGCAGCTCGCACTCGTGTGCATTTTTACGAGAAATTCATTACACGATCGCGCACGAATTTTTGTTGATTGATTAACGAAAACGAACGCGGCAATTAATTGCCGCGTTCGTTTCGAGCGTATTTTTCGTCATCGGGGAAAAAACGAAGGTGTGGGTATATAGCAGCGTTGCGTTGCATTGCATAAATTGCGCCCCATGAGCAGCACCACTGCTGCTGCGTGGCCAAAGTATTCGGGACTAAAAGTGCTGCAGCACACGGCCGGAGAAAAAAAAAGGTAGAAAGTAAAGACAATGAGAGAGGCAACGGTGGCAAAAGTAACTGCAGGAGTTGTTTGATTTACGAGCCTGGTAAGCGCCCTTCTACGTGTATACATATACTGTATACATACACGGGTACGCGCGTGCAGTACGTTCGAAGCAATTTCGGCAACCAACGGAAACCTAAAGCGTGTGTACAGCAGCAGCAGCAGCTCACCGAAGTCGAGGCGTGCAACAAAACGACAATGGTCATTTCGACTAGCTTTCGCTGCACTAAACAGTATATATCTGGTATGTAGCTCTCTGGTGGAATAGAAAGAAGAGAGAGAGAAAAAAAAAGAAGTGGCGCAAACCGAAGCATTTTGAGACAGCACACGGGCACGAGCCGCCAGGCAGAGGCCCATCGACTTTTACAAGGCTGCTGCTGCTGCGAAGTAACTTGTGCCGGGAATCATGTACTAGCTGTTGTAGCAGAGAAACAGCTCTCAACCCAAGTACACGAGTTTAGGAAAAAGTTTCCCTCGCCTTTCTCTCTCTCTCTCTCGCTGCTGCTATTTTATTCTTTTTTGCGGGGTGCGCGTGTGTGCGCTGGTTAATTTTTTCATTATCGTGTAAAAATCGATGAGATTCAATTACATCGCTTGTCAAAATTCAGAATGAGTATTTTATGATTTTTCCCCAGCAGTCGCGTCAAAGATATCAATTTGGCTGGCGAAAAAAGTTCATTCGACAAAGTGTAACGACAACGAGGATTGGGAGGAGGGAGGAGAGGAGGCTTCTGCGCTCGTCGCATCGCGAGCTGCAGCACACGATTCCCCGCTTTCTTCTTGCGAGTCGAGGCTTTTACGTTATCGTCAATATTTTGCAGTGCACTTTGTCCATCTCGTTCGTATATATATACGTAAACGATATACATGAGCGATTCTATGAAAAGCCTTGAAAATTCGAGGATAAGCTCGGGATTTAAATTTTTCGTCCTTGAGTTCAAAAATAATTATGGATAAAGTACCTGTTCTAATTATTGTTTTTCACGTATAATTTTTGACATTTCAATGAACAGTTATCAACGTTTATTGTACGCGGCAAGAGACAACAATTGCAATCATGAGTCTAGTCTTATATTTTAAGAATTTTATATAGAATTACTCAAGTAAGTAAACTTATTAAAATTACTCATGTATTCTCGAATTAAAACATGACACGAGCATTTTTCGCAAAATCTATACTAGCTGAAGGTATACTCATTTCAAGTGCACCACAACTGTGTATGGACCTGCTGACAGTAGAGGGGGAAAGTTTTGTTACAGAGTTATCAGAGTCACGAGATCACCTCGCTAATTTAATCAACGCGACTATGTTCATTCGGTCGTGAGAAACTGAGCTCCACAGACCACAACGCATAAGTTTTATAAAAAGCGAAATACATCTACATAATAGAGTACACGTCTTTACTTGCCAATTGAGGTGCAGAGTTAGCTACTCCAGGTACATAACCTTAAATATTTTCGCAGTGTATATCGTGAAAAATTACAGTGAAAACATACGAGCGAGCGAGTGATGGAAAGCAACGCTGGCGTAGTTAGGTAAAAATTTTTTTGTCTTATTCTGTTACCATAATTTTTTAAGCGATTCTTTATGAAATTCGATAATTCTTCAGAGTAAAGGAAGAACCGAACGATACTTTGATAGACCCAGGAGACGATTATGTTATCGATTCGGTGGACTCTTGCCAAATCGAAAACTCTGAAACATCGCCCTTTCATGAATCATCGGTAAGTTTATGATTACAATTATATTCTGTCCACCGACTAGTAGAAACTAGCCCCTAATTTTTATTTTAGACAAAACGTACGAGTGGGGCTGCTGTGTCTAAAGAGAGGTTAGGGGAAAAAATATTTATCGATTTTGAGTGTAAGGATGTCAAAGTCAAGCTGCCGTCTCTATCGACAACCATCTGCAAATCTGAGTATCCAAATATTCAATCTGTAATAAAAAAAGAAAACCAGAATCACACTATTTGCAAGTCTGAGAATGAAAGTTGTTATAATGAAAATCCGACCAAGAACATAAATGGAAAAAATCTGACAATTTTGATAAAAAAAGAATTTAATTATGATAATAATTGTCAATTCAACTCCGATTTGAGACTTGCCAAGTATGAAAACCTAAAAAGTTGTGAACCAGCTGCTGCAGATGAATCATTGAATAAGTCAAAATATATCTGCCAAAAACCTTTTAAATGTAATAGTTGGCACAAATTATTTAAAGAAAAAAGTCACCTTAAAACTCACATAATTAAAGTACATGATCCTAGCAAATGGTTTGAGCGTGACATTTGTCAAAAATCATTTGGACGCAAGGATACCCTTCAACCTCACATAAATGTAGTACATGGTCGAAACAAACCCTTCGAATGTGAGATTTGTCACAAATCATTTGGTTACAAGGGTAATCTCAAGAAACACATAAATAGAATGCATTATCGGAGCAAACGTTTCGTATGTGACATTTGTTGCAAATCCTTTGGAGAAAAGTCTTACCTCAAAATACACATAAATGTAATACATGATAAGATTAAACCCTTTGAATGTGAGATTTGTCACAAATCATTTGGACAAAAACCACACCTCAAAAAACACATAAATGTAATACATGATAAGATAAAACCCTTCGAATGTGAGATTTGTCACAAATCCTTTGGAGAAAAGGGTATTCTGAATCGTCACATAAATGCAGTACATAATCAGATCAAACCCTCTGAATGTGAGATTTGTCACAAATCTTTTGGAGAAAAGGGTTCCCTTAAAAAACACATAAATGGTGTACATGATAAGATTAAACCCTTCGAATGTGAGATTTGTCACAAATCTTTTGGAGAAAAGGGTTCCCTTAAAAAACACATAAATGTAATGCATGATAAGATTAAACCCTTCAAATGTGAGATTTGTCACAAATCATTTGGTTACAAGGGTGATCTCAAGAAACACATAAATGGTGTACATGATCGTATTAAACGCTTTGAATGTAATATTTGTCACAAATCATTTGGATACCAAAAGCATTTCAAACGACACGTAATGAAGTTCCATAATCGAAGCTAACCCCTTGAATGTGAAATTTGTCACAAATTATTTGAATGTCATCTGTTACAACTCATATAGTTATAAAAATAATGCGAAGGTTCACATAAATTCAGTTTTTGATCGTAGAAAATATTTTGTTGAATGAGATTTGTCGCGAGAGATGTCACAATAACTCCAAATTTTCATGCGTATCATAATGTTTGACAGTTTGTGATATTTTTCTATAGTTTTTTGAAAAAATATCAAAGTTATATAGTTATCAGTTTTGTCATGAGTATGAATAACTTTACCCTATTTTTTATACACAAACTAATACATATATCAAATAACATGTCTCGAATGAACTTTGTTTTATTTATTTTAATCTTTTCAAATCCAGTCCAATTCCCAAATTCCCCAAATTCCCCAAGTGTTCCAAAATATTCTACCTAAATGCAAACATATTATGTGTAATCGATTATAAAATCGTTTCATTGCATAACATTTTTTCGTTAAGTTGATGCTTGTCAAGTTAAAAGCAATTGAATTGTGTATTAATAGTCCCCTTTTTGCCAAATCATACACCAAATTAAATGCCATTTTCTCGAACTCATCTAGTGGATGTCACAAAGTCGATAAGAGAATCCGAGAAAAATGTTGAAATAGATAAATAGCTTTAGACAAAATACCTATGAAAATTTTGATTGTTCGCGCCCGCGTGTTTCTGGGATCTCAATTAACAATTATCAACATCCTCGTTACACGCGTCAATTTCGATTTTATCCTCGAATTTAAAGGATTTTTTTTACAATAGAATTGCTCATATACAGAGTTGCGCACTTTCAAAGAGCATTAATCAAGCCGTGCACAACGCTTATACGTACGAATATATAAAAAAAAGCTTCCCAGTATCTATCTTTATTTCGTGCCTGCATACAGTATATACAGAGGCAAGCGCACGTAAGGTATAAAAGTGATCGACGTGCAGCAGGAGCCGCGCTCGTTCAGCTGCGACGAGCTTCGTTGTAAAGCTTCGCTCTCTCTCTCTTGCATCTATCGCGCAAAACTGCTTTTCTCGATTCTATATACCCCTCTCGCGGGCTTCACTTTCTTTTTTTTCTGCTTCCGAACGTCTTGCCCTCTCTCTCTCTCTCCTGCGCTTATATAAGCTTCATTTTTCACCTTAATGACGTATTATTATAGCTTCATACACTGTGCTCTCCAACTCTCGCGCGTTACACTCCGCTTCGAGGATCGAGCCGCGGAGCACTTCAAAGAATAATAGCTCTCCGCAGCGGGTGTACGAGATAAACACGCTTAGTGCGCGCCTTTTTTTGGATTACGTAAGGCGCTGTGTGATCGTGTGCGCCGCTGCTATAACTGCCATAAGCGCACACGTTATTATCGATCGGCACGGCTCGGCGCATATACTCTCGACAACAAACTTGACGGAAAATTAATTTAAACTCCCGCGCGCGCGTGTATACGATATGTGCGCGCATTTTTTTGCATACGATATACACGAACTTTTTCATTATCTCGAGGCAATGCGACGCGCGCGAGCGACTCCAGCCGCTGCGCTGCCTTTTTTTTCTCTGTCTCTCTCTCTCTCTCTCCGGCGAATCCAGACGTTTTGGTAAATGGGCTAAATTTAATTCCGCTCGTATAGCGGAGCAGTGCATGTTTATATAACAATAATGGCAATGATAATCTTTCTCGAGAGCAATTCTCCCAGTTTTGTTTGTTTTTTGTGTATATTATATACAATAACGGCCGCGAGTCACAGAATCAAGCAATTCCAAAGTGAATATTATTATACTCCCACGCGCCTGCGGGAAAAAGGCAATAAAAACGAACGCGCTGTACAAGGAAGAAAGAGAGACCTTATAATGCGAGTATACATTTTGTCAAGACTTTTACGACGTTATGCGAGCAGTCACCTTGTTTTCGTTCTTTCACGCGCGTGTGTGTGTGTGCGATAATGGTCCGACAATTTGAATGATCCGGCTCAATTGATTACGATGACGGCGGTATAGAGGAACTATCCGGAGAAAATATGAGCTTTTGCGGATGATTAAGTCATGCATATTTTTTCCTTTCTATTGTTCTCTCTTGAGAAAGAGTGATATGTTGAACTTTTCCAATTACGCTTCAGTATAAATTTTTTTTTTTCAATATAATGTTTATATTTTTAATGTGTATAACCATGATTTTGATCTCCACGAGGCACCGTAGTAATGAATGCGCAATTTGAAATCTTTTACTTCATATGATTGTGTGCTTATCGATAAAAAAAACTCAAAACTGTTTGTTTTTCAAATTTATTTACTCGCATAATTTGCATCATATTGAAAATATGCAATATTGAGTAAAATTAGACATAAAAAAATACGGCAAATATGCGAATTGCTCACCACACAATTTGTAATCTTTGCGGAGGTTTAACAGTTCTTTTGGATCTTTTTACATTGCATTCTATTTTATCAGGTATGTTCTTTTTTACAATATTTTTTTGCTCGTTGTCCTGACGACTTGGATTCTTAATCGCCAAGCAAATACTGACTAGATCTTCGATCATTAAATGCACGAAGATTTGTGTGCAGCACTCGATTGGCAATCGGTAGCCTATCAGCTCGCAGAAAGAGTTCAGCGCCCAAGCTCGGCAAAAACCCCACGATAGTCTCTCGCACAGATGCTCGCAACAAGTATCCCTGAGCTTCGTTGGTAGCTTGTTTGCCGAGTGCGAGCTCGCGAACACGAAGTAGTGCCCGTTAGTGACCATTTTGTCGGCCAGCTCTGCGGGTCGCGACCAGATTAAATCGTACACCGACAGATTTGGACGTATTATCGAGTCGCTCGCGACGATGGCTAACTCCCTGTCGATGAATGGAAATGCCCTCGATTTCTTCGATGTCTTGAGCATTCCGCGTTTCAAGAAAAATTTTATGATTTCTTGGGCGTCGCTTAGGTCTAGTTTGTACCCTCTGTCCTCGAGACGTTCGACGACCACCAAAATACCAGATGCTAGTAGCATGTTAGGATTATCATGTTGAACGGGGACGCAGTTTTCAGCGATGTAATTCTCAGTGGGAAACACGAAGCTAGACAGATCGGCTCCACGACTTATAAGTACATCGATCGTATTTAGTAATAAATTCGCCACGGCCAATTGAAGCGGCGTCCTACCCAACTTGTCCCGGGCGTTGACCTCGACCAGCTGATCTTTTTCGTCGTTGATCTGGAAGAATAGATCCACCAAGTGGTCATCGACCTTGAATTTACTGCAAATCACGTGCAAAGGTGTCCGTCCAATCGCGTCGGCCAAATTCTGATCAGCACCTCTTCTCAGCAGCAATTCGACCAACGTCTTTCTGCCGCGGTCCAGAGCCAAAAATGCAACGGCGACTCGCCCGTTTTTGGCCACAGGCAGTTTGGATCCTGCTCTAGCTCGAGAAACTTCTTGGCGATTTCTTCGCAGTCGTGCATGCAGGCCACGTGAAAATGCGTCAAACCAGATTCGTCCCTGTAATTCACGTCGAACCTGTCGTAAATTTTAAACAGTGCCTTGATCAGGCTCGAGTCGAGTGAATTAGCCGCGCGATGGACTGGTGTGGTGCGATTCAAAAGTGGATTGCTGTCTTCGTCAACGTCGGGCTGGTCCTTGTAGCCGGTCTGGACCAAGAACATAACGAATCGTAATCCTTGAATTGAACGATAGGAAAGTAAGTAATCTGGTACGGTATCCGAGAGAAGTTGTTCAATTTCTTCGCGCCGAAAAATGTCTCGTAGGTCTGGAAGTTGGCCATCCCAAGTTCTGACCAATAATGGATACATTTGGTGGAAAAATGCATATCTCTCTCCTTCCGACTCCCAATTTACCGCTGCACTCATTTTTTTTAATTCGATCAAACATCTTTGATCGTCTTGGGCCATGGTTGAGTACGCGCGCAATTGAACGTTTTATAAAATTTTCACTTGTCGCATGAAAATCACTTGCTGAGCACTCGATTCGATTTTGCTCTACTGTTTAACGACGTCGTAACGTATACTGACTATATTTGTGTAAGTTCAAAGCTAAATTTCTCTCATGCGTAAGTAAATTGTGCGCCTGAGTGAATGGCAATTTTATCGCAAATCATGCTCAGTTTTAACGGAATAGTCCCCCTATAGCGTACAGCCAATCGAAAGCAGTGGGGGAACGTATCGCCAAGGAGCTGTGGCAATAGTCAGTAGTACGTGCCTACAATCACTATAGCGAAGAGCTAAATTCCTGCAGTGAACAAGTGTTTACGAATTGGCGAAATCGAGGTTACGGTGAGGTTATTTTCTCAGCGTATACATTGTGGTGCAAGTTCACAGAAATTGCATATAATCCAGCGAGTGATGGAGAACGCAGAGAACGCAATCAGGTAAAACATTTATTTTTACATGTCGTGATATTTTTTGAAGCAATAACTTTATCATTTTCGACTATTATTCAGGGTGAAGCAGGAGCCGAAGGACGATTTGGACGACGATTACGTTTTAGACTCGGTGGACTCTGGTGAGGTTAAAAATGTTGAAACATTCACGTTTGATAACACATCGGTAGGTTGATTAAATTTAATGTACTTCTAGTTGTCTACTATAAAAAATTATTATTAAATTTTAATTTTAGGCAAATCAAATGAATGAGATTGTGGCATTTCCGAAAAAATTAAATGAGAAAATATCCGTAGTTTTTGAGTGCAAAGATGTTAAACTTGAACTGAAACCATTATCGACGAACACCTGCAAAACCGAGTATCAAAGTTATCCACCTATTGCAAAAGTAGAGAATCCAATTCAGATCAGTTACCTGAATGAATATAAGAAGGCTACAATATTTGGAAACGGTACTGAAGCAATATTATCTTATGAGTGCAAAATTTGTCGAAAAACGTATAAAAGAGAAGTTGCTCTTAGAAGTCATATCAATTTGATACACAAGACCAATAGATCACATGAATATGCGATTGATCAAAAATCATTTAGACGAAAAGAACGTCTTAAAATTCACACAAATGCAGTACACGATCGGAGCAAACCTTTCGAGTGTGATGTTTGTCACAATTCATTTGGACGAAAAGGTCACCTCAATGTTCACATAAATACAGTACATGATCGTATCAAACCCTTCGAATGTGATATTTGCCATAAGTCATTCAGTCGTGAATATTACCTAAAAAATCACATAAATACAGTACATTATCGGAGCAAACCCTTTGAGTGTGATATTTGTCACAAATCATTTGGAGAAAAAGGTCACCTCAATGTTCACATAAATACAGTACATTATCGGAGCAAACCCTTTGAGTGTGATATTTGTCACAAATCATTTGGAGAAAAAGGTCGCCTCAATGTTCACATAAATACAGTACATTATCGGAGCAAACCCTTTGAGTGTGATATTTGTCACAAATCATTTGGAGAAAAAGGTCACCTCAATGTTCACATAAAATCAGTACATGATCGTATCAAACCTTTTGAATGTGAGATTTGTTATAAATCATTTGGACAAAAACATGATCTCAAAATTCACATAAATACAGTACATTATAGGAGTAAACCCTTCGAATGTGAGATTTGTCACAAATCCTTTGGAGCAAAGGGTACTCTGAATCATCACATAAATGCAGTACATAATCAGATCAAACCCTTTGAATGTGAGATTTGTCACAATTCATTTGGTTACAAGGGTGATCTCAAGAAACACATAAATGGTGTACATGATCGTATTAAGCCCTTCGAATGTGAGATTTGTCACAAATCCTTTGGAGAAAAGGGTATTCTGAATCATCACATAAATGCAGTACATAATCGTATCAAACCCTTTGAATGTGAGATTTGTCACAAATCATTTGGAAAAAAGAGTCACCTCAAAAAACACGTAAATGGTGTACATGATCGTATTAAGCCCTTCGAATGTGAGATTTGTCACAAATCCTTTGGAGAAAAGGGTATTCTGAATCATCACATAAATGCAGTACATAATCGTATCAAACCCTTTGAATGTGAGATTTGTCACAAATCATTTGGAAAAAAGAGTCACCTCAAAAAACACGTAAATGTAATGCATGATAAGATGAAACCCTTCGAATGTGAGATTTGTCACAAATCCTTTGGAGAAAAAGGTACTCTGAATCATCACATAAATGCAGTACATAATCAGATCAAACCCTTCGAGTGTAGCATTTGTCACAATTCATTTGGTTACAAGGGTGATCTCAAGAAACACATAAATGGTGTACATGATCGTATTAAACCCTTTTAATGTGATATTTGTCACAAATCATTTGGACATAAACCAAACCTCAATAGACACGTAAGTGCAGTACATGATCGGAGCAAACCCTTGGAATGTAAGATTTGTCACAAATTATTTGAAAGGAAAAGTGATCTTAACCTCCACGTGAATGCAGTACACAATCAAAGCAAATTATATTAATGCAATATTTGTCACAAATTATTTGGACAAAAAATTAATCTGAAAGCTATGATGAAGATAGATAATCGAAGCAAACTCTAGAACCGGGAGATTTGTCTGGAAACATTTGGACGCAGTGAATACTTCATCACTCATATGAGTAAACTATGTAATTTTTGAAAATCTTAAATTTCAATATTTATTCATTTTACAAAGAAAAATAAAATATTTCAACCTGTTACTTTTTCTGTTATGATTATCGTTGTATATCAACTCAAATTACAGTCCGTCCTTAAAAGTATAATCGAATCGACCTTTCAAGGTTCCTAAAATTAGACCTTTTTCAAAACTCCAACTACTTATCGGTATCCTAGTAGAAAACCCTTACTTTGAACTATTTATAAATTTCCAAGTTTACCCCTTCAACTGATTTCTATATACAAGCTGCGAGTATTGACAATTCAGCTCGTCGAATGCAAAGTATAATATGAAATGATGGAAAGATACTATTTTGCAATTATCGTTTGACTTCGATCTATTAAGTGTTCTTAGACTAATTCTAAGATTTTTTTATTTTTTCCTTCAAGTCGTTCTCCTTTTCGAGCTGGAAAATCGTAAAGATTAAAAAGGTGTTTTTTTATGCTAAAAATGTTCAGATAACGTTTTTCAACGTCTTTCATCGTCGCATTTATAATTCTGGCGAATTGTTATCTCTAAAATGAACAAAATTGTTTAATTGAAATGTTAATTATCCAAATTTATGAAATAATTTATTATAAGATTACGACGCGCGGGTTCAGCCATTATTTATTCATAATCCTGCTTAAAATAAGCTTATCTAATGAGCTGATTAGTCGAAAGCTTTGTTGAAAATGTTCTCCGCCAAAAACTAAATGCCACCAACTGGAAATTCAACATTGCTCTTTGAAATTCTAAGTACCTGCATGAAGCATCGATCGAATTGTATCATCAACGCGACTGTAATATTTTTTCTGCCTCTAAATTCCCAATCCGCTAATTTCCGCGTGGAACAAACGATTGTGTATAAGCCTCGTTGTTTTTTCTTTCTATTCTCGCGAACTAATGCATCGAACGTGCGTACAGACGCGCGCGCTGCATAAACGCGTGCGGGGGGCCCACCGCAGATTCAGTACGACGATCGTAATCGAAGCAAATAATAGCTGGTATAAACGCGCGTACGTATAGCGGGAGAGTAGCGATTTCCACATTGATACGCGACGGCGGCGGCGTATAGCAGCGCGAGTTTGAAAATCACGAGCCGAGGATAAAAGGATTATGCGAGAGTGAGAGAGAGGCAGTTAAAGCTTCGGCTTTCTCTCGCTCACTCGCTCACGGGCTAGGTATACGCATTACGAGAGTCAGCTAGACTAAAACACACTCTGATGTAAAGCGGCGCTAATACGATTTTTTCTGTTTTTTTGGGGAGGAGGGAAAGTGGCAAAAGTGATCGAACGATCGGCGAGGGATAATTCGACGCGGCTAAACCTGTATCCGGGCTATATATATAGGTAAAACTACTCGGTCCGCGCGACGGATGCGCTTAAATCAGTCAAGCCCCTCGTTCTCATGGTGGAATAGAAGTAGCAGATAGCTAATACCGGTACATTACGTGTATCAATGAATCCGAAAAGAAATAATTGACTCGCTCGATGCGGATGTACAGAAGCTCGCGCAAGAGAGAGAGATTAAGCTCTTGTATCACGAAAACTCGGCTTCCTCGCTCCCCTTTTATTTTTTTCGGTATAGAGCTGCTGCGCTGCATTTTTGCATTATCAGCTCGCCGAAGGGATCCTCTATCCTATATAACGCCGCGCCGTAATGGTATATACAGAGCCGTGTCAGAAACAGGCGCGCCTCGATTGCTGCATGGCTGCTGCTGTTCCGAGGACGACGACGACGAGCTGCCATTGTCTGCTGCGCCGCCCATGTTATTACGGGAAATAGCCCACGCGCGTGTTTAGATAACGTGCGTAGGTAGTTACGTATTATACAGGGTTGACTTAACGTCGTCGACGATTACGATTGCCTTTATGTATATATGCGTGCAGCAGCATGAGTATAGTTGTTGTACAGCAGCGGGACGAGTGCGAGGGAGCTGAAAAATATTCACGGCTCGTTTACTGTACTGGTATATAGGGGTAGGGGTCACCAGTTTAGGCTGCACGCGCCCGTCGACGATTAAACATTCAACCTATGTGTACACGCGATGGGATTCGCGTTTCGTATTAAAGAGACGGGACGACGACGACGACGAGGCCATTGGCACACACCTTATATAAGCACCTCATTTTCAACGTAACGCGAGCGCGTCCGCCAACTTTGGACAAGGTCATTTGGGCCCCCCGAGAGGCAGCAGCAGTAGTAGTAGTAGTAGTAGTAATGGCAGTAGTAGAAGCACATATAGTAGTATATACCAGCGTCTATACCGACCCGAGACTCGGAGTTATATTGCCGCGCGTGCAGCGGGGCAAGTGCACGGAATCTAAAATCAATTCATAGCCGAGCTGCTTGGCCAAGCGAGGCGGCGACGACGACGACGACGGTGGTGGCACACTGCACACGTGTTTACGAGGCGCTAATGACGCTATATACCCGCCTCCTCGCTCGCTCTATCTCTGGGATTAATACCCCCTTGCAGTAACAGCAGCAGCCCACACACGTACGACGTGCAGTACTATAACGCGTAGACGTGTGGGTGTTATACTGCAGCAGAGTATACCACACGCGCGAGTATAGAGGTAACGTACGCGCGGCGGCTTATACCGTTCGAAAACTTATTGACATTCACGATGAGGCGCGATCCAAACTTGTAAATGCGTGACGACGCCGTCGAGGCGGCGGCGGCGGCCGCTCGCATACGTATATATAACATACTTCGCGTATATATTATATAATAATATCGCAAAAGTTTTTCAGTCATATTCAATACACGCGCAGTGGTGGAAGAAGAAGAAAAAAAACTCGTATAAATACTAATGATTATCGATGGCTTTTCTTATCTTCGAGCGAGAGAGATGGCCGAGAACTCGAAAATTTTTTCGAGCATATATCATGCGTATGTATATGCAGGCTGTCGGGAATACAAAATCATGAATTTCGATCTTTATATAAACACATCTCTCGAGGCCAAATAGATCGAGCGCGCCGCTATAAATGTATCGGATGCACTTTTGCAGTTGGTCATATTTTGGAAAAATGAATATCGACACGAGGTTGGCGGCGCGCGCGGAGTATTAAGGCTGGCGCTGGTGCTGGCGCTGGTGGATGGGATCAAGTTTTGAACGACCTACATATGCCAAATACATTTTCAGCGCCCGAGAGGCTAAAGGTAAAATGACTTTTTCAGTATATAAAGTTCGCGTTTTCTAGATATATGTATATACGTACACATATTATATATATATATATAACACGAGGCTTGCTTGTACTTGGGCGCATGCGGCACAGACATTTTTCAGCTGCATAAGTCTGAGAGAGAAAGAGAGAGAGAGAAAGTACATTACTCGCCAGTTTGCTTTTAATGCGTTGCTGCTGCCCTCGCTACTGCTGCTAGCTACTACTACTCCCTTCTTTTGCCGCGCGCACGCGAGGGCGGAGGGCGGAGGGCTCGAGCTTTTTGAAGACCTCGACACGGAGTTTAATGGACGCGCGCGCGGCGTGGCAGCACCGCAAAAGTCTTTGAATACACTTTTCCTGTGTGTTACATTGAGTGACACAAAAACTCTCTCGCTCGCCTATTATATATATATATCTATACATTATACTTTGTACCTCCTAGGTTTTCTCCGCTCTCTCTCTCTGTGATATATAGAGCGCCCTTTTGCGCGCGAAGACGATGCGGACGCGTCCGTGCGCAGCAGCAGCGGCGGCGGCAGCATCACTCGGATCTCTGCAATTAAAAAAGAAGAGAAGTCCGCTGGACACTTTTTGCTGCGAAAGGGAGCAGGAAAACATCATAACTTACAACGAACTCACAAGCCTAGCTATATATATAGCTAGCTTCGAGGGTAGGGTAATTTTCTTATCGAGTCCGCGGAATCATCGCGCGCGTGTGTGTATGTGTGCGCGCTGCTCTGTACACCCGAAAATGCAGATTGCAGCCTCGCCGCAGCAGCAGCAGCAGCGGCAGCCTCAACGTATGCCCGATCACGTTCGAGAGGGAGAAACAATTTAAAGTATCCCACACACACACGAGAGGAGAAGAGGAACGGTAAACAGACGCGGACGACTAGCCTGAAAGCTTCTCTCCTGCTGCTGCTGCGTGTAAAGGCCCCGGCGCATGCATGAGAGCTACCGCGTGTGCCACTATACTCTCTTTGCTCCTGTACGCGATGGTACGTGAATGTGTGTGTGTGTGCGTGAACACGTAAACTTACACGACGAGCCGAGCGTCGCTTTATACACTCGAGCTCGCAAGCTCCGGTGCTGCGAGCAGATATCTTGAAGCTATATAGAGGCTAGGCGCACACGTAGAATGGCTAAACTGACGAGGAGAGAGAGAGAGTTGGCTTACACAAACACACACGCGAGCAAAGCAGCCAGACACAGATTACACATATATAAGCTCTTTTAACACAAAGGCATTCATTGTCTGGAATTACAGCGGCAGTAGCGGGCCCCTCTCTGACCACCATAATGTGCAACAATATATAATGCCTCGCGCTAGCCCTGTGTCCTCGTTCGTGCATACATACTTTAGAGCACTTGTTTTTGTGGTGAAGCTTGTGCAAGCCTAGGCTACGTTCCCTCTCGCTCTCACCCTCTCTGTATGTTTAACGTATTATGTGTTCAGCAACAGCAGCAGCAGCTTTTACCAACACACCGACACAGACACACATGGCCAATAGGCTGCTGCTCTTATACCGAAAAGCTTGTTTCAAAATTAATAAAGCTCGAGACTCGCGCGCGGGCGCGTAAATGTAAAATTATTCGAGCGATGCGAGTAGCTGCGAGGCCTTTGAAGTGTGTAGTAGTAGTACAACACGCGCGAAAGCTCGAAAGCTCGAAAGAGAGAGAGAGAGAACGAGTATAAGCGAAGGAGCGTACGCACGTTGCCGTTTAAGTGCGACGATGATGATGATGCGGCGGCCTTTGGTCGAGGTGCGATTCGTGTAAATTGGCCGAAAAATCGCCGCTCGATTTTAGCTGCCGACGAGAGCTTTCGAGAGGGATAAGTGCGTATGCCTTGCTCTCCGTACATATATCCGCGCATGCAAACAGCCAGGAGCCATAGGGCTCTTCGGCAGACCGATAATTTAGCACCTATTTCTCTCTTTCCTCGCAATCGAGCGCGTACCCAGATATATATAGACGAGAGACAGAGAAGAAGTATAGGGAAAAGGTGGTGATACTGCCGGTAGTGCGAGCGAGCGAGTAAGCACTCTAGACTTCTCTCTTTCTTTCGCCACGCGCATGAAAATCCCGCAAGCTCGCAGACGCCGCGCGAGAGATAAAACCAAGCGAGGAGGCCGCCGCCGACAAACTCGCAGATTCAATTTAACGTTTTATATATATATATATATACCACCGGGGGTCCGTTGAAAAAAGCCAAAAGCACAGCGGCAGCAGCAGTCGAGAATCATTTATTTTGTATCGACCGAGCGCCCGATAAAAGCTTCCGAATTCGCCACGCTGTATATGTATACCCTGTAGCATTCATTCCTTTGGAATTTCCTTCGCCCCCCGCCTTTACTCTCCTTTCTTTTTTTTTTGTTACTTTCGGATAAGACGATGGGCTACAAAAACGAGTATCGAGCTTGCAGCAGCAGCAGCAGCAGCAGCAGCTCGGGCGAGGAGCGAAAAATACGGACGAGTAAAAGGCGCCCGAGAAAGAGTGAGGAAAGAGAACGAGGCGAAGAATATAGATAAGGTGTATATACCGTGGGCAGCGCCAGAAAGAGAGAAAGAGTGTTGCTTTACTCGTTGTTAGCCCCCCTCCCGTGAGCGAAGCTTTTCTTATTTTTGTTTTCCACGCGCCTCTGTGTATGTGTTTTTTTTTTGCATCGCCCTCGTTGTTGTTGTAACTACCTTTTTTTTTCGTTCCGTTAACCGGTCGTATATTTCACGTACACGTCGTTCAGTCCGGTGGTGTCCGACTACTACTACTACTACTACCACTCGTTCGCGCAGCAACACCAACCCCCCCTCACCCCCGCGCTTCGTCTCTTTTCAACACGAGCAGCCGCACCAGCACGAGCACCGCTATTTATACATCAGACTGTTCATAATCCGATGATCGACGACTATACCCCGCGCTGACCAATATTAAAGCTCGCGAGCCCCGCGCGCGTTGCATCGCATCGCGTCTTCTCGCAGCAGCAGCGGCAGCAGCGTAGCCTATATATCCTCTCTCGTGCACTAGCCCAGCTATTAAAACAGCACATTTATCACCTCGCTAAGGATGTATAGATGTATATATATATATGTGTACGGCTTTTACTCACACACAACGTATAAACGTGCGCGCGACGTGTGCCGCTGCAGCAGCAGCAGCAACAGCGAACGTTCATCGCCGCAGGTGTTAAATCAGCACTTCATATATCCTATAGATATAATAAATACACGTAGTCTCACCCTCTCTCTCTCTCTCTCTCTGTTTGTATGTGTGTATACACTATGAAGCGACGTCGACGCGGCATGGGTGATCTTCTTCGTCGTCGTTTTGTGGCCCCCGCGCCGATATAAATGGCTTCCCTTACGGTCATATGTTACGCGATGTTTGTCTATACATACAGCGTGTGAGTACGGCTATATATAATATCGCGATACGCATTTATTGTGTATGTGTGTGCGTGTCTGTGTGGGCCCTCGGCCAAAGCCAATTTTCGATATGCGCCACCACCCTCGGGTCGAGGCAGCAGCAGCAGCAGCAGCAGCAGCCGATCATCGCTCGTTGCGGCCGCAGAGTCTCCTATACTCTCTCTCTCAGTGTGTATTCGAATAAATATGACAAATGTGCGTGGGCTCGCTCGTTTGTTCGTATATAGATACACACGCGCATAAATGTGCGTCTGCTCGATGCCTTTTAAAAAATTAATTTATACATTTTATGCGCATAATCGTTTGTCCATACATTATCAACGAGCGATTATACGGTTTAATGATTTCGTACATTATATACATTTCGCTTCTGTGTGTTGCGGCCTATGTGTATCCGTTCAACTTGTCAATTGCACCATGATACCCGCGCGCTATGATAACGTCCTGTTTCCCCGCAGTACCTTTGATCACAATACATATAACGACGAGCGAAATTTAAAATTTTCATTAACTGCGTTGATCCCCGATTGATGTCCTTTCCAATCTATATATAGCCTCCGCAAGTTTTTATAATTTTTACAAATATTTGCGATGAGATTTTTTCCTTATAATGGCGTAGGTACACGGAAATCTTTTACGCAGCGCGCCACGATTTCGTAGAAAAAAAGCCCCGTACGCGCTCGGGAAAACTAAAGACGGAGAACAAAGGCAAGAAGCGTACGGTGTACTCGGACTAAAACCCGTGAGTTGTTGCAACTTTTCTGGAAATAAACGATCCCCGCGAGAGAGTGAGAGGGCTAGAGCAACTATAAGCCAGCAGCAGCAGCGCACGCAAAAAAAGGCAGCTCATGAAGCTATTTAGCCACATTAGTACTCGCAAGCTCTAGGCGCATGAAAAGAAGTAAAATGCATTTATCTTTTGTTGCGCGCGGGGTAGTTCTTACCTCGGTCTCTCCAGTCTCTCTCTCTCTCTCGGACTAGCTTAGCTCCGAGTACGCGCGCAGCGCGAAACCAACAAACGAACAACCAAAAAAATAGACTCAAAAAAAAAAGCTCGCAAAGCTCGAGAGGATAATTATATAAAATATGTACGGAGCAATTAATTTCGCCGTCTAAATAATACAACCGAAAGATAATGGACAAAACTCGCGCGCGCGCGTCGATGCGACGAGTAGTCGCTATATATTCAGGTGAAAAACTCGCGCTCGTGACGATATATCCAATTATTAAACGAAACGAAAGATTATTTATATATGCGAGAGAGAGAGCTTGCGCACCGTATAAGAAAGACACAAGGAGCTTTACGCTTAGGGCAGTGGTGAGCTTTCGCACATACCCACACGGACAAAGAAAGCTCGAGACACCGCGCGCGAGCTTGCATGAATTAATCAAAGCGTTTAAGGCACGCGCGACAATGCCAAATCCCCGAAATTGCCCGCAACGCGAGACAGCGAGCGAAACAAGTAGACGAGAACTACTCGAGTTTGCTGCTGCTGCGGCTTGCGAGACACAAACTGTGCTCCGCTCCGTATATATGCGAGGAGCTGCTGAACGTGTATGTAGTACGATATCGCGTTAGTAGCCGCTGCTCTTCGTCGAGTCTTGCGGGGTCTCGGCTCCTGCCGCAGTGTGTGTGTACGCGTCGTCCTCGTCGTCTCGGGAGATTTAAGCTTTAAAGCTACTGCCGCCTGCGCTGCTGCTGTGAGTTGGGTACCGGGCGCAAGAGCCGAGAGAGGAGGAATGTACCGAGGGGAACGACCAAGGCGACCATTAGCATATTTATTAGATGTCACTCACGTTGGTCTAGTTACCCAGATGAAAAGCATTTCCTTACTCGCTCATATATATATATATACGGTGGTGTGCGTCCGAGGCGTGCGTGATGCTGCTGCTGCACGTTGCGAGAGAGCTCGAGTTGCAGCTATAGTGCGTACATTATCATCATTAAGAAATTTGTGTGTGTGTGCTCGTGAGCGCGCGGTGTGTAATTACTTTTGACGACGTACTTTCTCCCTCGCTTCTGTCTCTTCTTCTTTTTCTCGCCTGTCTCAATTCTCTCTTGGTGCGGCGTATACGCGCGTCGTGGCTCGTTTGAATTAAGCTCTGTTTAATAATGACGATTCATCGCGGTCGTCAGCGCGAGTCATCGTTGATCTCGACGTTGTAATTCCCCGTCTCAATATGGCGGCGTCGAGAAACGTCGATTTCAATCGAACGCATTATATATACGCGTACACGCGAGATCTTGCGTGGGTGGCGCGTGCACACACACACGCACGCATAATAATATAATAATAATGAACGCAAAGCGCACGTATATCGGCTAATTAACCGTCTCGGTTTCGCTCCATTAGCGCGTACATAATTTAATACTTATTAATTTAACATCAAAGCTCCGTATACATATATTTTGAGCGAATCGGCGTACAATCGATACATAAATCAGCGCGCAGTTTTATCGCGCGTTTAAAAACGCGTCGTCGAACAGCAGCAGCAGCAGCCCATTAGTGCTCGCTCACTTTTTTCTTTTTATACCACCACTATAAATTATACATCAATCTCGCTCGCCGAGCTCCAGTATTAAATACGTGATCGATGAAGTAATTAAAAATTTCGCAGCCAATATATATGCGCGTGGGGATCGGGGGAGAGCTTGCGGAAGTCGGCGATTGCCTCTTGTCGAGTTGCCGGATTGTGTGTGTGTGTGTGTGTGTGTACTTTGTACGTCGATATACATGTATACAGTCGCTCGACTCCAAACTGCTGCCAGTTCGCTTATAAACATGCGCGACAAGTATCAACTTGCAAAAGACACATTATACCTGCGTCTCGGGGAGGCAGAGCACGAGTCGAGCGACAACTTCGCGATCGCTTACTCGAGTATAAGCTCGAGCAAATGAGTTGAAACGCGTATTACGTACACGATAGTGCTCGCGCACTTTTTCCGATGCAAAAATGAGATGGACTAGAATGTAGCGTGAGTATTTTGAGAATTGGTTGTAGAGTGGCGCTTGTAACGGAATGGGTCGATTTTCAGTTTATCGACTGTACAAGTGCAAGGTTCGATTCAGTTTCCAGTGATAGGAGGCGTAGACATAATTATGTTAAGAGACGAAATTCGTAGGGTTCAAGAATTTTATGAGGGATTTTTATTTATATATCACTTTGTATAATATAAAATTGATGACAATTCAAGAGGTTCGGGAAAATTACTATTTTCCTGTTTATAAAAATTGAACAACTTTTTGAAATAAATGTCCAGTTAGTACTAGTTAGTAGTTTAAAAACAAACTACATTTTAATAAGTATAAAGTCAGTTACTCTAGTTGCGGAACGTTGCAAAAGTAAAAATAAAAATTAGATGTTGTTTTTACATAATTAATAAGATAACATACTTATTAATTTTGGCGAAATTAATTATATCGTGATTAATAAAACTTGTGGACCAGGTTTTTGTTCAAATTAATTCGATTTTAAAACCTTACATTGCCATTAGTATTTAATAGATTTGAAAATTTACATGTTCTATAAAATTTAAATATTCTATACATAATCTGTTTACATGCTCTATAAATGATTCTCACAGTCCGTTTTATATTGTACATGTAAAATTGATCGAGATTATTGTGAACGGAGTTTTTTTAAAGTTATTGACCCGAGTTTACGTCTAATTGCTTTAAACAAATAGTAAATATTGGATTTTTTACCAAAGTCATCAAAAAATTTAAGAAGAGGCTCTAGTCCGCTCAGTATTAAATGGAAACATTAGACTTCATCATAAAAAAATTTGGGTTTTCGAAGCTCCTCCTTGTGTCAATGTCTATCCTCACATAGAATAGCTCTTATCAGTGATACCATATTGCATCGAATTATTATGAGTTTGGCGATTGGTTTTTTTTAAATTTCTTTCCATTCGTAGCGTGAAGGTAAATGCTTTATGTGGGTTTGGAGAGTGACTTGATGAGCGAATTTATTTCCGAATGCATCACAGGTTTGAGTGATACCTTGTGGCGATGATCGTACGTGCCTATTGAGATCACTCTTTTGTGCATACGTCTTTCCGCAGATATCACAGGTTTGGCTGATACCTTGGTTCAATGGGTTCACCATCGTGGTCAGGCTGCGACATTTCATCTTGATCTTCTTGTGGTGCAATTTGGTCTCGAGGCAAAATTGTCTCGTTGCCGGCGAATTCGACTCGAGCCTGGGCTGCCTCGGGCTGCTCCTGACGAACAGGTTCTGCTGGGATTTGGTCTCGAAGTTGCTGCTCGTTGGAGTGATTGGAGGCCGGCCTCGTAGCCGGGCTAGCTCGACTCGAACCTGGGCGGGTCGGTCTGGCTTCCGACGACGAGCTTGGGACTCTGTCCGTAGAGTGAGTCTTCATGTGGCTGCTGAGTCCATCTTGGCGATGGGTTGCGTACTCGCACAGTTGACACTTGTAAGGCTTCTGGACGGTGTGGATGCGCCGATGGTCCATCATTTCTTTGAACGTGCTGAACTGTTGGCCGCATTCGCGGCAGGTACAGAGTTTTTTCTCGGTGTGGATGCGCCGATGGGCGTTCATGACGTCTGACCTGTTGAACCCTTGGCCGCATTCGGGGCAGGTGTAGGGTTTTTCCTCGGTGTGGATGCGCCGATGGGTGTTCATGACGTCTGACCTGTTGAACCCTTGGCCGCATTCGGGGCAGGTGTAGGGTTTTTTCTCGGTGTGGGTGCGCATGTGTCGCTTAAGATTGCGTTCGTAAGGGTAGCTATTATTGCACAGGTCGCAGGGGTAGGGCTTCTTCCCGATGCATTTGAGCTTGTGTCGCTTACGATCTTGTTTACGGGTGAAACTTTTATGGCACAGGTCGCAGGGGAAGGTCCCGTCCTGGACGCTCTCACTGTTGCTATTGGTCGTCGTAAAAATTTACATCAATAAAATTTTTCAAATAAATTACGGTTTTGCTGTTTGCATGCTCTTTAAATTATTTTCACAGTCAGTTTCATATATTAATAATGGATAGAGCTTATTGTGAGCTCAGTGTATTTGAAGTTATTGATTCGAGTTTACGTATAATTGCTTCAAACAAATAGTGTATATTGGATTTTTTACCAAAGTCATAAAAAAAATTTAAGAAGAGGCTTCAGTCCGCTCAGTATTAAATGGAAACATTGGACTTCATAGCGTCATAAAATAGCTCTTATCAGAGATACCATTTTGCATCGAATTAATATGAGTTTGGAGATTAATTACTTTTAGAAACTTTTTTTCGCGCGGGGCGTGAAAGTAAATGCTTTAAGTGGATTTGAAGAGTGACTTAATGCGCGAATTTATTTCCGTATACATCACAGGTTTGGCTGATACCTTGGTTCAATGGGTTCACCATCGTGGTCTGGCTGCGACATTTCGTGTTGATCTACTTGTGGTGCAATTTGGTCTCGAGGCAAAATTGTCTCGTTGCCGGCGAGTTCGATTAGAGCCTGGGCTGCCTCGGGCTGCTCCTGATGAACAGGTTCTGCTGGGATTGCTCCCGACGACGACGACGACGAGCCTAAGACTCTGTCCGTAGAGTGAGTCTTCATGTGGTTGCTGAGCCAATCTATGCGATGGGTTGCGTACTCGCACAGTTGACACTTGGAAGGCTTCTGGACGGTGTGGATGCGCCGATGGTTTATCATTTCTTCGAACGTGATGAACTTTTGGCCGCATTCGGGGCACTCATTCTTGGGCTTGTTCCCGGTGCATTTGAGCATGTGTCGGTTACGAACGTTTTTATGGCTGTAGCTTTTATTGCACAGGTCGCAGGGGTAGGGCTTGTCCTGGGCGCTCCGACTGTTGCTATTGTTCGTCGTGCCGGACTCGAACGAGTTGTGGTGCGGCATCGAGTTGGGCGACGACGTCGATGGACGGGGATTTCCGGGCGACCAATTTCTCGTTGGTACCTTCGAGTCCGAGTGGCGGCGATTGACGCTGCCCTGAAGATTCAGCCGGTTCGCGCTAGGCCGCGACCTTTCATCTTGATCTTCTTGTGGTGCAATTTGGTCTCGAGGCAGAATTGTCTCGTTGCCGGCGAGTTCGACTCGAGCCTGGACTGCCTCGGGCTGCTCCTGATGAACAGGTTCTGCTGAGATTGCTCTCGACGACGACGACGACGAGCCTAAGACTCTGTCCGTACAGTGAGTCTTCATGTGTCTGGTAAGCCCATTTTTGCGATAAGCTGCGTAATCGCACAGTCGACACTTGAAGGGCTTCTCGCCGGTGTGGAGGCGCAAATGGATGTTCATGTCGTCTAAGCTGTTGAACCCTTGGTCGCATTCGGGGCAGGTGTAGGGCTTGTTCTCGGTGTGGGTGCGCATGTGTCGCGTATGATCGTATTTTCGGGCGAAGCTTTTATCGCACAGTTTGCAGGGGTAGGGCATGTTACCGGTGTGGGTGAGCATGTGTTGCGTAAGATCGTATTTTCGAGTGTAGCTTTTATCACACAGGTCGCAGGGGTAGGGCTTGTCCTGGGCGCTCCGACTGTTCCTATTCGTCGTGACGGAATGGAACAAGTTGTGGCGTGGCATCGAGTTGGGCGACGACGTCGATGGACGGGGATTCCCGGGCGACCAATTGCGGTACGTCGGTACCTTCGAGTCCGAGTGGCGGCGATTGACGCTGCTCTGAAGATTCTGCGGGTTCTCGCTAGGCGTGCAGGGCTGCAAGATAAACTGCATTAGATGACTGTCGAGTAAAGTAACAGTGTTCGTTCCTATTTCATTTTCCTTGACGGATTCGCTGTCGATTTGCGTTTCCAATTCATTTGCATCACCCTCGGTAACTTTTTCTTCTATATCTTTAGTTTCTGTGTTAATGATGTTTCTAGTGGAACCATCTCCGCTGAAATCTGTTTCCCGTGAGTCGTTCGGCGAGTCATCCTCAATGACTGCTAGTGAATTATAGGTCTGTCAGAAAATCGAAATAAAATATGAAATAGTTTATAAAGAAATAATAGAAATACTGGTCTGTCAAAATAATAAATTGTTACAGAATTATTTTCTTGCTGAAATTGGGAGAGCTGACTATTGTTAGTATCGGGCGAATCGTCAAACACATTGTGATCATTGACGATAAGCAGCACCTCACTAGCTTCTTCTCTTATTCTGTAATAATGTCGATACAGTCATGTTTTATGTTATATTCTCGTATTTTTATTTGAATTTTACCTGTCTGCACCGTCGGATGAACCGTTATTTTCCATCTTATTCTGTAAGATTCTCATATACGACTAATCTTTCTGTACTAGTGTTGATTTCTAAACTCGCTTTCATTGATTTTAATAATATTTAGGAACCATGCCTTGAAAATTGAAATTAGGTGATGTGAACATGTCAAAACAAAGTTATTATATCATTTAATCAATCTCCTACTTTAATTATACATTTTTCTTCTCTTGTTTTTTAGTTAAAAACATGTAATAAGTTGTGCAGCTTTCGCATATTTGTGATATTGAGATCAATCCTATAAGATGAGGTGAATTCGCTTCAAAAGTGTGATATCGCCCCCAAAAAAATATAATAGAAAATCAAATCGAACGATCTAGAAGATCAGAGCTCTCTCGCCGAGCTCCGGTATTACATACGTGATCGATGAAGTAATTAAAAATTTCGTAGTCAATATATATGCGAGCGGGGATCGGGGAGAGCTTGCGGAAGTCGGCGATTGCCTCTTGTCGAGTGGCCGGATTGTGTGTGTGTGTGTGTGTGTGTGTGTGTACTTTGCACGTCGATATACATATACACATGGTTAATTCTCCCGAAGTCTGCTTTTTGCATGTCTTTATGCCATATTCTTAAACTAGTAAAGATGAGCCAAAACTGGCTCGGTCATTCATTCAATATTGTTGTATTCTTCATGATAGGACATAAATATTTCAATTTTTTAGGGTCAGTTAAATTTGCCGTGAAGATATACATGCCAAATGTCACCTCCGTGGCATGTCTACATCTCAAAATCAACTCTATTTGCATGTATCGTGCATTCTCATTAGCATCTGACCCTATAATAACTATGAGACCAGCTTCTATACATCCAGAGTAAAGTTTAAGTCTATTATAGGGCTTTGAAAAATGTTTTAAAAAAATTTCCCACGCAATTGAAAAATGTCTCGGATTTTAATCATGCTTCTGAATAATTTCAAACATACCGCCTGCTTTGGGTCGCTAACTCATTTTTGATGTCGCTAGATACGTAAATGTCAAGTATTATAGCCCAGCTTTCGATTGGTGTAGGTTGCGGGTTCAAATTTTACATTTTATCGATGCTGCGATAATTATTCTATTAAAAAATTCACGTGTGTCAAAAAGACTGTCACCTCCGTGGAGATGAATATTTCGAGCTATAATGATTCTTTTTAACCGCTCGCCCCGTCAAAAGACTCGTTTTTCATGACCAAATTTCGGGTTGTGCGGAAAGTTTTGTGCGTTTCTTATTTTTCTTACATAGTTGATCAAAGCAGCGATTTGTCACCTCCGTGTGTGTCACCTCCGTAACCGAAAATAGTCGATTTTAAGCATAAAATCGGACATAGTTTTCGTAAAACGAAATCTCAAAGCCCCAGATTCAATAATTATTCATATTTTATGGTTTAAAAAAGGGTAAACTAGTTCGCGCCGTTCAATATGACAAAAAAATTTTCACCATTTTTTCGTTTTCCATACCCGAAAAAGCAGACTTCGGGAGAATCAACCATTTACAGTCGCTTGACTCCGAACTGCTGCCAGTTCGCTTATAAACATGCGCGACAAGTATCAACTTGCAAAAGACACATTATACCTGCGCCTCGGGGAGGCAGAGCACGAGTCGCGACAACTTCGGGATCGCTTGCTCGAGTATAAGCTCGAGCAAATGAGTTGAAACGCGTATTACGTACACGATAGTGCTCGCGCACTTTTTCCGATGCAAAAATGAGATGGACTAGAATGTAGCGTGAGTATTTTGAGAATTGGTTGTAGAGTGGCGCTTGTAACGGAATGGGTCGATTTTCAGTTTATCGACTGTACAAGTGCAAGGTTCGATTCAGTTTCCAGTGATAGGAGGCGTAGACATAATTATGTTAAGAGACGAAATTTGTAGGGTTCAAGAATTTTATGAAGGATTTTTATTTATATATCACTTTGTATAATATAAAATTGATGACAATTCAAGAGGTTCGGAAAAATTACTATTTGCCTGTTTATAAAAATTGAACAACTTTTTGAAATAAATGTCCAGTTAGTACTAGTTAGTAGTTTAAAAACAAACTACATTTTAATAAGTATAAAGTCAGTTACTCTAGTTGCGGAACGTTGCAAAAGTAAAAATAAAAATTAGATGTTGTTTTTACATAATTAATAAGATAACATAAAAATTCCCTAAGATATTTTGGTAGTCGTGATCACCCCTGATCATATTTATATCGTGATTCCCTAACGGTAACATGGTGAAAAAAAATCAAAAACTTGATTTTTGGCAAAAAATTTTACGTTTTTTTTCGTATAAGTAGCCATAACTTTTTTATTACGCAAAGAATCGAAATTTCAAGCTCAGTTTCTGAAAGAACATTAAATTTTACATCTAAACAGGTCCATACGAAACTTTTTGGAGGCCTCAAACTACAAAAAAAATCGCTGCGAAAACCAACAAAAAAATCGAGCATTTTGGTCGTTAATGGGTTAATTAGATTTTAAAACCTTACATTGCCATTAGTATTTAATAGATTTGAAAATTTACATGTTCTATAAAATTTAAATATTCTATACATAATCTGTTTACATGCTCTATAAATGATTCTCACAGTCCGTTTTATATTGTACATATAAAATTGATCGAGATTATTGTGAACGGAGTTTTTTTAAAGTTATTGACCCGAGTTTACGTCTAATTGCTTTAAACAAATAGTAAATATTGGATTTTTTACCAAAGTCATCAAAAAATTTAAGAAGAGGCTCTAGTCCGCTCAGTATTAAATGGAAACATTAGACTTCATCATAAAAAAATTTGGGTTTTCGAAGCTCCTCCTTGTGTGAATGTCTATCCGCACATAGTATAGCTCTTATCAGTGATACCATTTTGCATCGAATTAATATGAGTTTGGCGATTGGTTTTTTTTTAAATTTCTTTCCATTCGTAGCGTGAAAGTAAATGCTTTATGTGGGTTCGGAGAGTGACTTGATGCGCGAATTTATTTCCGAATGCATCACAGGTTTGAGTGATACCTTGTGGCGATAATCGTACTTGCCTATTGAGATCACTCTTTTGTGCATGTCTTTTTGCAGATATCACAGGTATGGGTGATACCTTGGTGCAATGGTTTTACCATCGTGGTCAGGCGGCGACGTTTGATCTTGATCTTCTTGTGGTGCAATTTGGTCTCGAGGCAAAATTGTCTCGTTGCCGGCGAGGTCGACTCGAGCCTGGGCTGCCTCGGGCAGCCTGACGAACAGGTTCTGCTGGGATTTGGTCTCGAAGTTGCTGCTCGTTGGAGTGATTGGAGGCCGGCCTCGTAGCCGGGCTAGCTCTGCTCGAACCTGGGCGGGTCGGTCTGGCTTCCGACGACGAGCTTGGGACTCTGTCCGTAGAGTGAGTCTTCATGTGGTTGCTGAGCCAATCTTTGCGACGGGTTGCGTACTCGCACAGTTGACACTTGTAAGGCTTCTGGATGGTGTGGATGAGCCGATGGTTAATCATTTCTTCGAACGTGCTGAACTTTTGGCCGCATTCGGGGCAAGTTTTTTTGAGCTTGTTCCCGATGCATTTGAGCTTGTGTCGCGTATGATTGTATTGTAGGGCAAAGCTTTTATCGCACAGTTGACACTTGAAGGGCTTCTCGCCGGTGTGGGTGAGCATGTGTCGCTTACGATCTTGTTTTCGGGTGAAGCTTTTATCACATAGGTAGCAGGGGTAGGGCTTGTCTTGGACGCTCTCACTGTATCTATTGTTCGTCGTGACGGACTCGAACGAGTTGTGGCACGACATCGAGTTGGGCGACGACGTCGATGGACGGGGATTCCCGGGCGACCAATTGCGGTAAGTCGGTATCTTCGAGTCTGCTGGGATTGCTCCCGACGACGACGACGAGCCTAAGACTCTGTCCGTAGAGTGAGTCTTCATGTGGTTGCTGAGCCAATCTTTGCGACGGGTTGCGTACTCGCATAGTCGACACTTGAATGGATGGATGAGCCGATGGTTTATCATTTCGTCGAACGTGCTGAACTGTTGGCCGCATTCGGGGCAGGTGTAGGGTTTTTTCTTGGTGTGGGTGCGCATGTGTCGCTTAAGATTGCGTTCGTAATCGTAGCTATTATTGCACAGGTCGCAGGGGTAGGGCTTCTTTCCGATGTATTTGAGCTTGTGTCGCGTACGACTTTGTTTACGGGTGAAACTTTTATTGCACAGATTGCAGGGGTAGGGCTTGTCCTGGGCGCCCTCACTGTTGCTATTGTTCGTCGAAGTGGACTTGAAGGAGTTGTGGCGCGGCATCGAGTTGGGTGACGACGTCGATGGTCGGGGATCCCCGGGCAACCAATTGCTCGTCGTCGCGTCCGAGTCCAAGATAACAGTGCTCGTTCCCATTTCATTTTCCTTGACGGATTCGCTGTCGATTTGCGTTTCCAATTCATTTGCATCACCCTCGGTAACTTTTTCTTCTACGTCTTTAGTTTCTGTGTTAATGATGTTTCTAGTGGAACCATCTCCGCTGAAATCTGTTTCTCGTAAGTCGTTCGGCGCGTCGTCCTCAATGACTGCTAGTGAATTCGGGCCAGGCCTTGGGCGAAACAACAAAAATTCCGTTAAGTCCAATGAGACTCCCTGAGGCGAAGAGGTCTGTCAGAAAATCGAAATAAAATATGAAATAGTTTGTAAAGAAATAATAGAAATACTGGTCTGTTAAAATAATAAATTCTTACAGAATTATTTTCTTGCTGAAATTGGGACAGCTGACTATTGTTAGTATCGAGCCAATCATCAATCACATTGTGATCATTGACGATAAGCGGCACCTCACTAGCTTCTTCTCTTATTCTGTAATAATGTCGATACAATCATGTTTTATGCTATATTCTCGTATTTTTATTTGAATTTTACCTGTCTGCACCGTCGAATGAACCGTTATTTTCCATCTTATTCTGTAAGATTCTCATATACGACTAATCTTTCTGTACTAGTGTTGATTTCTAAACTCGCTTTCATTGATTTTAATAATATTTACGAACCATGACTTGAAAATTGAAATTAGGTGATGTGAACATGTCAAAACAAAGTTATTATATCATTTAATCAATCTCCTACCTAATGAATTGCGAATGGGCTCATAAAAATAAATATATTCTTATACTTTAATAATACATTTTTCTTCTCTTGTTTTTTAATTAAAAACGAGTAATAAGTTATGCAGCCTTCGCATATTTGTGATATTGAGATCAATCCTATAAGATGAGGTGAATTCGCTTCAAAAGTGTGATATCGCCTACAAAAAAATATAATAGAAAATATAATAGAAAATTAAATGGAACGATTTAGAAGATCAGAGTTCGAATAACATGAGATGTGTCGATAGACGAGTTGCAGGCGACTCGCGTCACCAAAGCAGAGACAAAGAAGCAAGTCTCACGAAAACAGAGTTCCTATAGTTTTTTAGCCGCTGAAACCGTTGCTAACCTAAAATTACACTTCGAAAATCTTGTAACTGAAAATTTTGATCTGTCTTGTTCGCGACTCTGACCAGTGCGGGTCTTTTTTCAGTGTCCTCTGTTTCTGTGCCACAGCCTCTTTGTCTCTGCCTCTGTGCCACGACGCCTCCAGCCGTCTGCACCAATGATCTTCAACAATCTACTTATAAAAAAGAGATGGACCTCAAAGTGAAGCATCGAAAAACGACGTCTGATTGGCTGACACTGACGACGACACTCGACGTGAGCCGACTCGATACGAGCGCCTGCGTTGCAAACTGTTTTAACTTTGACGCGCGCGAAGCGCGTTTGAAATTTACTATTTCTGAACTATTTCTGAATCTTTAACTAACCTCAAAACACGACTGAAAAAATTGATACTCGCGAAGCGCGTTTAAAACGTCTTGTGTAAGTCATAAATTGTAATAAATCCTTTTCTATTTCGAAATGCTTGTTTCTAACTTCATTTATTTTTTTTCCATCTCTAAATAATTTAATCTCTTATAAAACAATACAACTCCTAATGTCATCACATCACCTGAGGCGATCAATGGGTAACCATTTCGCCTTGTGGAAAGTGACCCTCCTTCCCTCACTACGTTTTATGATATTTTAAACTGCATAGATACACGGAAGTATGCCAGCGCTATAAGACGTCTCGTCTTGGCACTAATAAAAATACATACAAGACCACAGTAACCGTAAGGTTGCAAAAGTCCCGTCTCCCGATGTGACAAAAGTTTCTGGTGAAAACTTAATTAATCCTTTGTTTAAAAATGATAAGCAGTTCTGTTTAACGTGTCTCCACACGCTTTTTACCAGTTCTAGTTATCAGCCATGAAAATTGTATAACATGGATTGCGTATGGTTTTCATTTTACAACGTTTCATGAGGTCTCGAAGTCCTTTAAAATTATTTTGGATATTTCAAGTATTTTTCACCAATTTTAATTGATAAAAAATGTCCTTATTATGAATAAAATATCATAATTATATGAAATAATTTTTTTGTGCACATTGTTGAGTCTAATAGCCTGGTAGAAGTGCTCAACATTTATAATTAATGCTCAAAAAATGGTAATTTTGGAAATGTTTTAAATTACGTTACCAATAACGGTTTGGTTTTTTCTGTTTTTCATATTTAAAAATTTGAATCAGTTTTCAACCACTTGAGGCACAATAATGCACTTCAAGCCTCAACCGCTAGATGGCGAGTACCTTTATGTGAAAATCTGCAAGTGGCAAAGCAATAATAACTGTATAATATAATATTTGACTAAGTAAAACGCAGAAAAAGTAGCCATGAAATTTTGAGAATTTCTATCAGAATACCTGTATATTGGCGAAACAATTAATGAAAAACTCACCCGATCACGTTATACGAAGAGACAACGATGCAAAGCTGGATATTATCAATGACACTTATTAAAGAATCAATACGCTCTGTGAGTTCCAAATTGACGACAGAGCGTATAAATTCTAAAATGAATATCGAGATAATTAAATTGCCGCTGCAGACGTCGAGTCGTCGTCGTCGCTGTTGTTTTTCCTTGCTCCTAGCTGCTTCCACTAATGCTGCAAAAGATACAAAAGTGCGGAATCTATCGGAAAAAAATAATTATGAGCGAGTAAATTTTTTAAATTTTTATTATAGCGTTTCTATAATAAATGTACAACTTCTCATACATTTCTTTATTTTCAGTTTGCTTAAACAACTATAATCCACGATTTTTCTTTTTTTTCGCTTTTTTTTTTTTTATATTTGTTCATTGCGTATGTGAGTTGTCGGTGTGTGTCGCGTGGGTGTGTCTGTGTCGGCATCATCAGTGTTAAATAATACGCCATTTTCAAGAGGTACTCGTAACGTGGATACAGTGTAGGCAATTAGATAATAATATTCAAATCGTTTGTTTGTTTTTTTTTGTTTTAAGCACTCGAAAGGGTAAAAGTACCCGACTTGAGCTTCGTCGACGTCCCGCAGTTATCAAAATTTTTAATAAATTATTAATTCCCACTTCGCGTAAATGTACATAAATTTGTTTTTATATTATCATATACACGTTACAATATTGAGAGCGTGAAAGACTTTGAACAGGATTAGACCAAAGCTTTGACTACGTGTTACGTTCATTATTTTACGGTATATAATGTAACGGAAAATCGTGACAGGTAGACAATTGGACCCCTCGATGAAAGATGAGAATCGCGCGACATCTTCGGAAAAACATCCTCACTTTCTCGTCTATTGGTTAAAAGGTCACATGAGTTTATATAGTTCAGGAAGTTTTATATACGTATAATCTTGCGGGTCATCGACGAGATTTTTTTCGAATGGTACGCCATCAATCTACAAACATTCGATCAAGTCGCATTTTTTATATCTTTTTAAATTTCTTTCCTTAAATTACTCCTTCGAGTAAGCCTTTTATGCGACACGTGTATGCTCCTTTTCTCCTTCTTTAATTTCTTTTTTTGCTTTGTATCTGCCAAATTTTATACCATTTGTGAAGTTAGCGTGCGATTCTTAGTTCGTTCTTGTTAATCTTATCTAAAGAAGCGCTTTATATTGTTTAATATATAAGTAGTAATACATATTTAAATCTTTTATCTTTTATATTTTTATATGAATAAAAGTAAAATTTCAATCACCAACGAATCTCGATTCTACGATTGAATAACAACGTATCATAGATTTCATATTATGTTTTAATTTTCTCATAATAAGCTGGAAACAAATTTGATTTTAAATGTATAATTAGTACCTATTTAAATTTAATTCAATTTTTTTCTTCATAACGTCATGTAATATATCATCTTTTACAGGCTACTCTGAAATAATCGGTCGTAATTTTTCAATGGATAATTTATTTAGACGATTTTTACTTTAGATTAATTGTATTATCAGAGTTTACTTTTAGAATTTACTTGTCAACGAGAATCATTGCTTTTAATATTACGAATGCGATACAATATAATGATCACAACAGACTGTCGTGTAATCTGATGGTACTGGATTTGAAATTTATTTTATTTTATTTTTTTCGTTTTATTGGTACAGTGGAAGTCAAAAAGTTTTTGTTGCTTATCTCGGCTTTTACATGTTATATATTTATATATTTTTTTACCTATGTCCTTCTGAAAGAAATATGCATTTCTTTTTTATCTTTAATCTCGACTCTGGGATATCTCGTCGGGTTGGTACGTATGTAAGAAATGCATATTTTTTATGGTAAAGATTTTAAAAAGTTGCCTCTACGCGTTATAATCATACATTTTATTTTTTTATTGTAATTTACTATTATTTTTATTTATTATTTTATTATATCGTATCATATTCTACGTGCACACACCAAGATCACTGGTAGAAAGCACTAGTTTTTTTTTATTGTTTATTTGTAGTTTTTTTGTTTTTTCTTTTTTTTTCATATCGAGAGAAAAAGTTGCTCTGGCAAATGCGTGTGTTTTTGAAATGAGCTTTATATAGACTATAACAATTTTAATGTGATCGTTTCAACATTCATAATATAATTCCTTATATAAATTTGAGTCGTTGGAATTTCATGGCAAAATATTAAAATAGCTAACTGCAGTTGCCTCAATAATAACTTGGAGTAAACGTAAAGTATACAACATCTATATTGTGAAAATGTTACAACGGCGAAGTTTTCGTAAAAATACGTGTATTTACAACATGGAATTTTATGGTGGTATAGTTTCGAGGTGCAATTGTTCTCATATGAGCGAAGGACAGTTATATGTGCCTCAAAAGTAAGAGTATGGTTTCACGATTGAAATTGAATAATTGACTCGTGATGCCATTATTTTTCCCCTTCAATTTACTAAATTTTGATTTTTGTCGACGTAAGAATTTAATCGAACAGATTTAAATACTGAAAATCGTGAGTAATACATCAATTAATCTCTCGTTAAATAGACAATAAGACGTAACGTTATATACTCTGAATTTTAACATTCAACATGACGCATCGCGATACATCAATATTTATAATATAATAACGAAAATATTCATCATCGACCTCGAAGGCTCAATAAGTAAAATACAGCACGCATCGATGCAAGATCATAACGCGATGCATCAAATTTCTTATCGAACAAAAATCTGTACGCGTTCGATCGGCGTAAACCGTATGGAATAAAAACAGAGATGAAATTCAACAACATTATAATATAACCGTCGCGCGTTCTCGTACGCGATACGCGATAAAGTCGAAACGACGACGACCGCCGTTGTGCGCGCGCCCCTCGTAAAAGTCGATCGATGTTTCGTGTCGCGCCGACGACATTCGTCGTATAAATATATTCTTCTTGTACGCGCAGGTATATGAGTGCCGTACAAAGTGCGTCCCGCGATTGCGAATACGCGGCGACGTCCTCCGGCAACAACGGTAGCGGCAGCAGCAGCACAGACGATCGAGCTTACTTCATTCGAATTTCAGATGTAGAGGCTTTTGTCGAGACGAGCTCAAAGAGAGAAGAAGAAGAAGGAGAAGAAGAAGAAAGCTCGAATCAATTTATATCCGGTGCGCGCGCGGGGTGGACAAAGGATGCGATGTGTATCGCGCGGCTCGAAGTTTGTCTTGCGTCCGCGCGTTTGATCACGTATAATATATAAGATCGTCTAGCCCCGTCCTTTCTGGCAGTGGTATATACAAAGCGGATGACCAAGAGGTTATTTCGCCGCATACGCATAGACGAGCACACGCGCCTGTGTAATATGGTCCTTTTAAAACCCAAACAAAAAAGTTGTCTAGTTGATGCATATCTCTACGTGTGTGTCCGCACGCATTTGTCGAAATTCGTCGCGTATAATATCGAGTGGACGATATCGTGTCCCTTTTTATTTTCTCGTTCTCTCTCTCTCTCTCTCTCTCTGTTTGTGTTTCGCCGTATGTAACGAATAATGACATTTGAAATGCAGAATACCGATATAAATACGAGCTTAACAAGTGTATACGTAAAGCTCGAAAGCACGAGCTTTTTTTCCCTATATAGTCTAGCCTGTGTCGCATTCTCGTTGCTCAACGGCGATTCTCTCTCGTCGCTAATTCGATTTTTATTGCATTCCCACAGATTGAGAGAAACATCCTTTGGTATGATACATCTACTATATACGGGCCTATATCATCCTCCTCGTCGAGCCTCCGCAGCAAAAGTTGATTTAAACCGTACGCGCGAGCATCGAAATGTAACGCGGCGAGTACTTCGTATTATATCGAGCCGAAATTCTTTTTTAATTATTAGAAAATTTTCCAACCGACCGACTATTATGCGCGTTCATTACAGTGCGACACAATTTTCGAGCTCTTCCATAGCCTTACACGATCTCGGCGTACGCAAAACTTTCTTACATTACCTTCGTTATTATACGTGTAAGCTCGCTCAGCGCAGCAAAGTTCATTATTACACAAGCCTAAATTAATGCCCGATATATCGCTCGCATATATAGTTTTCGCGAAAAATCTAATTCGTGCCCGAGCGAGCGAGCGAGCGAGAAGGAGCGGCAGCAAGGGTCAAACTTTCCGAATAAATTGAATTTCTTGCCTGCACACACACGGAGGGGGTATAGCTTGCGGCCATATAACGCACCGGTATACGTAGGATATAACGTTGATCGCGCGTGAGCGAGGCGCGTTAGTTACAAAAAACTTGACCGGCTCGGGCAGCTGAAAGGGCCGCGTGATGTGTGCAGCTGCCGACTAGCGAGCGAGAGAAAAAGTGGCGAGAAGAGAAGACGCAAAAATGGAAATTTTGCGAGGTGTCAGCTTTGCGCACCCTCGGACAAAAAAAAAAGAAGAGAAGAAAAAGAGAGCAAGGTGAGCTTGAGCGAGAGAGAGAGAGAGAGAGAAAACAAAAAGCAAAGTGCTGAATGGCCTCTTCAAAATTCGCGTGTAAATGTACACTCACGCGCTCTTGCGGAGCTTTTTTTCGCGTTTGTTTTGTTATACACATACCGTACGTACGTATTTCTCTTCGCGCTCGATTTCGGCACGCACGCACAAACACACACACACACACACACACACACACACACGGCTTTCCACAGCTCGCGTGATATCTCATTCGAGATTTTTGATTTTTCCACGGAAAAACAGATTCAAAGCGCGTCCAGACCAGCCAGAAAAAATAGCCGCTGCGATTATTATACATGCGAAGACACGATCGAATATTGTTTGCGCGTCGATTCGATCTCTTGCGAAATCGCACAAACGTACCGAGTTGCCGCGCGAGTTTTCGGGGCAATTTTGCGGTTTATTAAATCGTTTAATAATTATTAATTAATTAGCTCGTCGCGGAATACGCGCGCATAATAATAGCTGTACGTTTGTAGTATGTTCGTTGCTGCTGCCGCTGCCGCTGTGTGAGACCGTCCATTCGTGGCAACAATTTTCACTTCATTGGATCTGCATTCGAGCGTGATGCACACACACACACAAACCAGTGCCGGGGCTTAAAGCTCTATAGCTGCGGATGCACACGCATATAATGTACGCATTCACACACACGCGCGCGTTTTTATACATGGGATAATTTATTTTTGTTGTTGTTGCACCTTTTTTCTGAAGCACACTCGTGCCCGGATTGACGAACATTTATTTAGTAGTTATTTATGCAATTAGAAGACGCTCCCTTAACTTAGATATAATTAGTGATTTTTCTTTTTTTTTCTTCTCAGAGATCAACACAGTACGTTAATAATAATTATAATTCAATAACAATCATAATTGTACGATATTTATCCTATCTACAATTATATTCGATAAATCATTCTCATGATTTTTGGTAAAATATATACGAGTAATAACACGGAGTATTAAACATTCAACGAACACTAATACAATTTATAAATAGCAAAAAGAAGATCGTATTATTAATTCACCGGTTTTTTTTTTGTCAAGTGCAATTCCATTTATTCGCGTTTTATATCGTTATGTGGATGCACCTATATTATCATCGTTACAATAATTGCGTATGGTAGCGCATAGCGTTTAATCTTGTGTCCTTTATTCAACTAGGATGCATTCGGTACAATAATAGGAGAGAGCAAGAGAGGCACCATTTCGAATTCTCAATTTAAAAGTTTATGGCTTTTCTCGCTTGTGTGTTTTTTTTTGTCGCGTTCAGCTACGATGATAATAGAAACGTAAAACGAGCCGGCGTACGAATTAATCGGATCAGTAATTTTTCTTCCGTTCCATAATACACGCGCGTACGTATTATATGCTCGCTATCCGTTATATCGTCCTCGACGAGGAGCAGAAGAGAAAAAATCGATGGTAAAAGGTGTGTGCGCAGGCTACACACGTTTCTCAGATTATGCGCGAGAACGACGGTGTACTTACACTCTCTCTCTCTCCACTATCACGCAAAAGAGAATCGGAGATTAAAAAAAAAAACCTCTCCTCCTCGTGCATTCGGTTCGAGCGTGAAGCGCAGAAACGAGTAATATAGCGCGTGCATTTCCGAGTATATCCAAGTGTTAAATCGCGATGAGCTTTTTTTGCTGGCGCTGCTATCGAGGATCTTTCCTCATTCACAATCATCATCGTACGCTCGACTCAACGAAACGAGTAGTCCTGCTATAACATATTTTATACTTTTTTTTTCATATTTATATAATTATATCGATATAATTAATGACGATCCGTGTGCACGTAATGTGTAATCCACCGGCGATGGCGGTGGGGCGACGACGACGACGATAGTAAAATATTATTATTATTATTATTATTAATTTATGTTATTATTGGATGCGCAGCAGCAGCAGGAGCAGCTTAGCCGTGAAGCGGACGCGCCATCGCCGCCGACGCAGCCGGGAGCGCGACCAGAAGGAGGCCAGCGCCGAAGCCGAGACGACTCGTCGTCGGGGCGCTGTTGCAGCCGTCCTCCTTGCAGCAGTACGTCCTCGTGCTCCAGGCCTCTGCAACAGAAACAGCGAGGGATGTCACGTGAGGCCCTTTAACATTTTTTTTTTTGCAATGTAGGGGAAGACGAAGAGAGAGAAAAAATAGTTTCGAGGAGGAATCGTCCGATTTATTGTATAGCTTATATTATTAAATTATTTACAGATTACAATTATAATTATTTATAATAAAAATAGCGTCAGTTGTTTCCCGCCAGAGCTTTGGCCTTCTCTTTCAGATACGGCCTCATGATCTTTCCAGTATCTGTTTTCGGCAGCTTTTCCAAGAATACCACTCCACCGGTGAGCTTTTCATTTTCTCCGTTGATGGCCGACAACGTCACGAGTTCCTCCTCCGTCACCTGTGCATGGAAATTTCATTCATTTTCCAGTCGATGTAAAAAAAAAAAAAAAAAAAAAACTACGAAAGAAATGACTTTACGTTGGAGCCGGGAGCTTTTATCACGAAGGCGATCGGCCGCTCGACGTCTATCTCGTGGGGCATCGGCACGACCGCGGCCTCCATCACGCCCGGATGCGTGTGCAGCAGCTGCTCGATGTCGCTCGGCGAGACGGCGTAATTGCGACACTTGATCATCTCCTTGATGCGCTCGACGATGTAAACCTCGCCGCTCTCGTCGTAGTAGCCGATGTCTCCGCTCAGAAACCAGCCTGTATAGAAAATTGTATTTACTTTCTTGTTTTTGGAACTGCTTCAAAATTATAAATTATAAGTTCTGATCTTCACCATCTTCGTCGAACGTATCTTTCGTAGCTTCCGGATTCTTGTAGTAACCGGTCATGAAAGACGTGCCCTTGAAGCAGATTTCTCCGGATTTGTTGGGGCCGAGACTCTCTCCGCTCTGCAAGTCCTTCACTTTCATCTGTATGCCATCCATCAGATAACCTATGGACGAACTGTTTCTGGTACTTTTCAGTTGTGCCGTGCCACAACCTATTTCGGACATGCCTGTACGTGGGAAAACCATCGATGATTAAAACACGAATTTCGGTTTACGGTCGCGCGGTATGAATTAATTACCGAAAACTTGCAAAACGGCTGCGTGAGGTACTCGACTCTTGAATTCTACCAATATACTCTCGTGCATCTTGGAGCCTCCAAAGAGGACGCGTTTCAACGATTTCAGATCGTACTTTTGCAGAATATCCGATTTGCAGAGCAGCGTTATCTGAGTCGGCGTCAAAAATACTACTTCCACCTGTCGAAATTTAAAATTCTCATGATCGTTGCTAATTTTAGCAAAGATAAGATAATTGATTAACGACTGGTTACGATTGACGTAACGTAAATGTCACACGTGTTTCTAAAAAAAAGTATATATCAAACTAGCAAGTAGATCGCATATTAACTGTGTTATTACGTCTAATTGTCATCAGAGCTATCATTACGTCATTTTTTTGTTCACAATCGCCAACCTTGTATTTCTCGATGACTGCGCAAGTCTCCTCGAGGTGAAAACTCGAGTGTATTATTCTCGTGCCGTAGCTGAAAATCTGACGACAGAGAAAGCCGATGTACGTGATCCAGAGCGGAGTGGAGTACCACATAACCACGCCGTCGAAGGGATTGAAGCCGAAGGTGACGATCATTTTGAGCATGTGGCCGTACGAGTGCTGTATGCCCTTGGGATTGCCCGTGCTACCCGACGACAGGACGATGATGGCTGTGTCCGCGGGATCGGCGCGTTGAGGCTCGAATGACGCTACTTCCTCGTCGGTCGACTCGAGCAGTATGTCTTGCAAAGATCGACATCTCGGGTCTCTGCCGTAGACGATCACTCGAGTCCGGCAGCCCTCGAGCTGGATGGCCTCGAGGAGGACGTCGACGGCACCCTCGTGGGCGAATATCACCTTGGGCTCGAAGAATTTTAGGAAGTACCGGGCTGGCTCTGGGAAAGGATCGTACGCGATGTATATATCGATCGATCGATTTCTCATATGTCATTCTTACTCAGGGCGATCTGGTGGCTCCAGCCGTTGTAGGTCGCGCCGACGAAGAAGGTCGCCAACACGGGTATATCTGTGTCGGGACGCGGATAGGTGCAGTAGACCACGATGTCCTTGGGGCCGATTCCCTGCTTCTTCATCCAAAGGGCGCATCGCACGCTCGAGTCCAGCAGTTCGCCAAAAGTCGTCTTCTTTCCGGTCTCGGCTTCGATCTAAATATATACATATCGCGAGGTCGTGAACGATATCGTATTATCACCGGATAATCGTGTTTACGATTTTATATACCTGAGCCACGTGATCCGGTTTGCTCTTGAGCGTGCGAAAAATAGCATCGCCGAAATCGCCGTCGATGCCCCGGTAATTTGCATCCGCTCCCTTGATCACGTTATTCTCGATCGTGATGTTCGGTTCCTGCAAAAGGTGTAAAATTTTTCTCGGTGAAAATTAACCCGAAGAAATTACGTCGTTGGATTCGCACGGATCTGCTTACGCTTTTATTGGGAAGTTCCACGATCATGATGACAAGTAGTTTCTTCGACGCGTAAAGTGGCACTTGTTACTCACGCACTATATAGTCGTAGACTGAACACACGCGCACTGATGGCAGCAGCTTTTCATACATAGGACTGATCTGTCTCTTTAACCGCGTCGAATGGCTCGTATATATAACAAACATTACGAGAGAGAAGAAGTGGGATGCTCGCAATAAGGCGCGATGATGCGTGTAAACTTAATAGGCAGAAGAGCGAAGATAAAGAGCCGCGCACGTATCGCCGTGTGTAAATAAAGTTGTTATAGATTTTTTTCTTGTATCTCGTGAACGTGTGTACGCGAGATACATTATATGAATGTAACAAAAATAAAATCCGCGATAAACAAGCAAAATTAGAAAATCATTGTTGGAGTTGTGAATTGCACTTTTCATGTGCCGAGTCATTCGCGCGATCGACGTCTTGTACGTATATTGCTCTGCGAATTTCGTCATTTTTTTGTTCTCTGACGTAGGAGCTGATTGAGAGATCGCGTGCAGCGGCGAAATACTGCGCAAATACTCGCGAGATGAAGAGATCTAGATCCCTGGTAAAGGTGGTCAATGTTAAGAATGGCCTAATGATCGAGAAATGATCATTAAACATTTTTTTAAATACTTGATTGTTTTTTTGTTTATTTTTGGCGATCTTTTTGTAACAACAGAATTTAAAAAATATGAAGAGCATATTGAGCAATCTCGAATTGAAAATTGGATTGTTTCAAAAAATTTCAACCAGTTTTCAATCACTTTAAATCTATTAGTACCACTTTTCACCGCCAGATGGCAAATACCATTAACAGTAAATCCACAAGCGGCAAAGTAAAAATAATTGTATAAGGCCAAGCGTGATTTCTGCCTCGTAAGTCACTTCTTCAATTCAAAAAAGAATTGTCTGAGGCTTCGCAAATCAAGAGAATAACAAACTAGTTATCCTGTGCAATTATAATTAATGTTTTTTTTGCGAAAAAGATGTGGAGAGTGCAGGTTGACGATGTTTCTCTTAAGGCTCGCTCGACAATGACGAATCTCGTCTTCTTTAAATAAAAAATTATCGATTGCCCGGTGGCCATGGTTACGTATCGGACAGAAACGAATACCTTCATTGATTCCGAATGCGCCATAGTAAGATTCATTTTTAAGTAAAAATCTAATTAACAAATTAAATTAAATTGAATTCTGATAGTTTAAATCTTTTAATTGTTTATTTGCACGAATATTATATAATTAAATATTGAAAAAATTGCTCCTCTGCTTAAGGGTTAAAGGGAGCGTAATTGTCTTTCATTTTTCATTTACAGTATTAGACTGTAAAATTGAAATGAATTGACTCCTTAAACTGTAAATAAAACATGAACAACAATTAAGCCCACTTGTAACCCTTAATGTATGATCAAAAAACCTTTTTCATTAGCCTCAAACTATCGTTGTTTTTTAATACAAGAAGACGATATTACTCACCTTTTTCTACGCAAGTAGGCACACAGTCTCGTACGGTCGAGCCCTCGCTCACGTATTTCTGCAAAAATACAAGTGACCACAGATTAGCATTACGTACATGTAAGCGGTGCAAAATTGAAATATATCATTATCGTTATCATATTATGCAATGTTCATTAATTCGCGCGCCGGATGCAATTTGGCAAATTTGATTTCGTCATTTTCTTTTCTGCGGGAATTTTCTTCCTTTTTTTTTCAAGTATCGTCATATCCCAGCACCTCCCGCAGAGATGTCGTGGTTTAATGCAATCAACGAAGGCCAGGGAAAACGTGACGAAATTTCACAAATCTTCATTACACGCTCGCGCGAGCGCCGGAATTATACACGAGCGATAAATATGTAATTCGCCGAACGTATATAGTATAACATTGGGACCGCAACAGCTGCAGAAGCGGCGCGTCCATAAATACACGAAATAAAATTATTTCAATGCGATTGCGCGAATTTTTGCGTGCACAATGGAAAAGCACTCGGATGGCGCATAATGAGGTGCATTTTGTGCCGCGCGACGATGCGGACAGACGGACGGACGGCGGTGAGATGCAAATCGTCGATACAATATATAATAATATCGTGTCAATTCACGCGGCAGCGAAAAATGTTTCAAACTAGCGAGTTATTTTTATATATGAAAAAAAAAAAACAAATATTATGTCAGGGGAATAAAGTGGGGTAATTATGCTTTTTCCAACTCTCGTAAACGAAGGCATTACATTCGCACGCAGTAGTGGGCGCGCGCGCATGGTCCCCTTCAGTCGAGTACATAATACGCGAGCACAAGCGAATTATCTAAATGTATTTTCAAGCGCATAAACACCAAGGGTAGTTACACAGGGGCGGCGGTAGCAACTGTACTGGCTCTCTAGTGCACGAGAGGGAAAGAGAGAAACTGCACAGCAGCAGCAGCAGCAGCAGCGAGAGAAGAAAATAAAATGAAAAAAAAAACCCACGAGAATTTTAATATTTATATATCTATTTACGTTGGTGCGAGAGAGCGTGGCGCAGCGCAGACCGCAAAATTTTAAGCTGAGTATACGGCCGATTAACGAGGCGCGCATGCACACAGTGTGTAACTGTTTAATATAAGCTTCGCGTGTATGTGTGTGTGTATGTATAAGGCAGCAAGGCAGACCGAGAACACACACTCGCACACAAAAGGGCGACGTATAACGATTGGCCGTAAAATTCGTGCGCTTGCAAGCTCTCTACTCGCTAAAGCGAAAGGTTAATTTTGCGACGATACGTTGCGGCAAAAGCTGCGCGGCTCGTATACAATGGCAGCTCGTTAGAACGTTTACTCGCCTTAGACTTTGGGCTCTCTCTCTCTCTCGGCGGGTGAAAATTACAGATTCAATAGAGATTGATCTTAATCGCTTTTGCTTTATTGTATCGCCGCTCGGCGGCTTATATACACGTAGCTATATACATGCATAGAGAGAGAGAGAGAGAGAGAGAGAGAGAATTGCCGCTGCGGTATATATACCTTATGTACACGCCACGTGTACGTAACAATGTCGCGCTTATAACCGAGCGCGTACGAGCTTGCAAGCTCGGTTCGTCGCAGCCGCGTATCATAACGCATTATAAGCGCGCGTATAATTCACCGGAAAACACCGCGCCCCCGCGTACGCACTCGATCACTCGATATACTGCTGCCGCTGTTACGTCACAGGTGTGCTGCATGGCTGCTGCTGATAATTTTTATCGCCCGGCGTCCAGTGCTACATTATACGCACGCAAGCACACGCGTGCGTTCGCAAATTGTCGTACGCGATACACATATATATGATGCGCGATGTAGTCGATCTGCGAATATTTTTTGTACATGATTTATCGTGACTCGCATGGGGGTACTGCGCGTGTGTACTGGTATTTTTATCGGCCTACGCGACAGAGAGAGAGAGAGAGCTTTTTTTCCATTTGTCAGGTGACTTTTAGCGCGATTCGTTTTGTTTTGCGCCGTTGAGGGTGTGGTTTTTAGGTTTATCGTTATCGCCAAGTCGATTTTTGTATATGCATATCTGGTGGCTATATACGTACGCGAGACTGCATAATCAATGGATTCGTTATTATTATGATTATAATTTGGAAATGGTATATTGTTGTTCTGCCCACCCTCCTAAAAAATTTTTATTACAATTATGTGTCGCTGTTGTGCAGGTGAGTCTTATTTGAGACGTCGTTTGGCCTTGCCATTACTGATACAAATACTAGTTAGTACCCAAGTTACCGCTAGATGGCTTATGGCCGAATCGTTAGAAATCGAAAGAGAAGTAGTAAAGCTCTTGAAATATATCCGTTTCGTTAACAAAAAAAGGTGAAAGTCTTTTTTGCGTGCCCAGCGGCCCTGACCCCCGCAAAATGTTCATAGGACCTCCAGAAGTGAAAAAAAACGCGTGAACATGAAGTTTGAAAATAGTTAATTTTTTTTGGGGCACTTTTGTGTTTTAGACGCCGAAAAGTCATCTTTTCACGCAAATACGACTTATTGCTCGATTTCCAAGTCGTTGAAAAAGTATCAAAACTCATCTGAAAAATTTAACTGACTACTGTATTCGATAGGAAATTTCCTCAGCTTTTTGATTATAGTATCAGATTTCCCGAAATATCCAATTTTCGCAGCGAAAATCGCCATCAAAAAATTTCACCTTTTTTTGTTAACGAAACGGAATTTTATTTTGAGATTTGACCATATATAGGGTGATACGCAGTGATTATTTGCATTAGCTTTTCCACCGAAAGTGGTGTGTGCAACAGAGAGAGCGAAGCGCATTGGTTTAATAGCGCATCGGAGTACGATCCAAAGGCCCCTTTCCCTGTCGCATATCGTACCATAGTTGAAATACTATAATCATGCTAGAGTACAGAACATAAATATCAAGCGTGTTTCTGCAAAACTTTTGGCCAGGTTATAATGAAAAAGTAATTAAATTTAAGTCAAGAAAGCCGCGCGCGCACATATCTCTCTCTTTCCCTCGTCGCGTATATATACGAGCTATAGGTAAGAAAAGCAGCTACACACGCTCGAGAGTTCATAATCGCAGTCGAAACTACACACACGCGCGCGCGTATATATAATATAGCTGCCACAGCTCTTGTATTTCGATCGTAAATCATCAAAGTTGAGCACACGAGAGAGAGGAGAAACACCGCAGCCTCGCGAGACAATCGCGAGTAGGTAGCGAGGATATGAGCAGCTAATGTGTACGTGCCTCGGCGTATAAGGTGCACTACGACGCGATGCGCTGCGGTACGATGCAGCAACCGAGAGAAACTTCCGCGTAAGTTACATTATATCTCTCTGTCTCTAGTCGAGGAAAAGGTCAGAGCTATATGAGGCTTGTAACAGGCAGTACGGAAGAGAGCCAAGTATTATACTAGTAGTAGTATACGTAGTGTATATTTAATACTTGTTACGGGGCTCCGCCGCAGAACAAGGCTTCAATTTACTTTTGTATCGTCATCAACAACATCGCGCGCGCGAAATCACTGACGTTATATATATAATAATAATAACACTCCGATCGTCGCGGGATTAATTATATACGTCGCGGCGCGCGCTCTTCAATAAAGTATATCAGTGACGCACTCGCATTACGTTTGTGATTTTGCGCGAGATGAAAAAAAAAAATGAAAGAAAAAAAGAAATCAACGGTCTAATTGTCGAAAAGGAGAGAAAAGGCGATGATTTATAATTATAAGTCTAGTTCGTTATGGAGGCCGATCACGTATCAGAGCCGCCGCCGCTGCTGCTGGCGAGCTCGAGAGTCAAGTGCGATAATGAGAGTATCAAAGAGAGAGAGAGAGAGAAGTAGCCGCCACTGTATACCGTGCAGGAGGGTAGGTATATATAACGCAGACCACTCGACTTTATATATATCGTGAGTCTCGTATAGACGTGTGTGTGTGTGTGTGTGTGTGTGTGTATTAAGTATATATCCTCTTATTGGCCTATAACCGAAGAATAATGAAGACGAACGCGCGCGCGCGCCTGACTGTGCCCACACCCCCGCACACACGCATTGGTATATATAGTGGGGCTGCTTCTTTGCCGCGCGCGTAATAAACTGCTCGCCCAGCTAGTCCCTCCTACCTCTCGCTGGTTATATACTACTACTGCTACTCCCGTGCAGCTCGTGTGCAATTATCCGACTTTCGACCGTGTGTATAGTAGTAGTATATAGACTTTCCTGGAGTAGCAGAGTTTTTGGGTGAGCTGCAACAGCAGCACCCCGAGACGGTGGCGGCGGCGGAGGGAGAGGGCGGCGCGCGTCATGCGTCAGTGATTCTTTTGAAACTCAATTTTCCAACAGACTGCTGGCGTTGATCGATTCTCTTACTCTTTACACTTTGTTTTTTTTTTTCTGTACTTTTACTCTTACACACTCCCTTGTACTCGTATACGTCCCTTATTTTACGTTCACATATACATACCGAAAAAGCTCGGAGAAGGAGAGAGAGAGAGAGAGAGAACTCAATCCGCAAAATAAATCGTTGTACTCTACGCATTACGTATACCGTGCGTACGTTATAACGCGCGCGCGTCGTTAAAAAGTTTTCATATTAAGTGCGCGTGCGTAGAGCCGAGGAATTACGTATACGAGAAAAACGTCAACTCTTATACTCTCGCGCGCTCGAGTGCACACCTCCTACGCACCGTACCCGCTATACTATATACGTTATATATATTAGCTGCCGGTGCTGCTGCTGTCTGAAACGCGGAAGAAAAATTTGATATAATCTGCGCGTCACGCGTCGCTAATCGTGTTTAATTGTCAGACATTTTATCCCCCTGCCCCCGCCCTTGGCAGGCGGCATACGGGGTTCGTTGGGTATACTATGTAATGTAGCAACATTTGGATGGAGGAGAAGGGCGGCAATTAGTTAAAAGCCACACGCACACGTGCGTGCCCGCGCGGCGATGATTTTTAATATTTAATCATTCGCACGCGTGCGTTTAGTACCGGAAATCGTTTTCTCGAAAGCTCGCGCGTATAGAAAAGCCCTCTCGACACGTGTACACAGCAGTCGCAGAGAAATTTCTCCGTCTGCGCGACAATCGGCTTTGTGTTTTCCACGTTATATATATCCTATATATATGTAAAAGGAAAAAAAGGTTTCGTCTCTACGCTTTCTCTCTCCCTCTTTTTCTCGCGCCTCGCGCAGCAGCTCCGACGTGTCTGCATGCACTTATTTCTGTCGCCGAACTCTCGGTGCCAGTCAATTTATCTCGTTGAACTCTCGCACACAGTCAGGCAGGCAGGCAGGGCAGGCAAGCGGCACAGAGGCAGTGTCTAGGCAACTACTACTACTACTACTACTACCACCACCACTATTACTACTGGTAGCCGTCGGGAAGCAAAAAGATGTTTACTTCGAGTCTCGGGCTGCTGCTGCTGCTGCTACTGCCATATATATGCATGTATGCGCGCTGCCGCCACTCGGGTTTTCGCAGCGCCCCGGCGTTTCTGCCCTTCCTCCTCCATCCCCCTTTGCACACGTCCGATAGACTTAATGAGAATGTTTTCGCGTCAGCTGAATCGATAAATGTTTCCCCGAGATCGCACAGTCTGTGTGTGTGCATGCGGTAAATACCTGTCCTTCAGCTGACTAAACAGTTTTTTTTCTCTCTCTCTCTTTCTTTATTTTTTTTTATACGTACACCGCTTACGGAGATCAAGAGATTTATTATACAGTTATATGCGAGTTTGGTTTCTGGATGTGAGGCCCCCCGGGGTTTACTACTACTACAACTACTACCACGGGCAATTATGCAATCAGCCATGCGAAACGCTTAGGCTGCCGCTGCATTCATCGTCAGTCGCTCGCTCGAGTCCCCCGAATCAATAAGGACATCGTCGTCGCCTTCATTAGCTTTCCGTACGATACTATATATATATATATACGAACGATTCTACACCTTTTGACGTGTGCAGCAGCAGCAGCAGCAGCAGCAGCTCTCGTTATGTAGTAGGCTGTGTGCAGTGTGGAAGCCAGTCTGCTACGCCAACATCCGATGATGACGAGGACGACGACGACGACGACGAGGACTTGGTTCTCTCTCTCTCTCTCTCTCTGTTATGCACGCAAGAGCAAGCAAAGCACGACGACGATGGTTACGTACTATATACTGTGTGCCGCCGCCGCTTCGACGTCCCGAGTTTACCAAGGCGCTCTTATGAGGTATGCGTGTGTGTGTATAAAGGAACTGCTGCGTTCGATCGAGCTTGCACCGTCGACGAGATAATACCGAAATACGTGCGCAGTTTATCGGCGATATATCTGACGAGTCGAATGAAACGCGTGATAATCGATGAATCGATTTGTCACGCGCGACTTCGAGTCGATATTCGTATGATATATCTGGTGGCCGTGCGTATGCGAGACTGAGGGAAACTTTGCTTTCCTCCTCTCTCCGAAAAATTGTAATCACGATTCTGTACTCGGCATAGTGCGGGTGAGTCTTCTTTGAGACGTCGGTTGGCCTTGTGATTAACTGATACAAACACCAGTTAGTACCCAAGTTGACGCTAGATGGCCCGTGCTCGAATTATTAGAAATCGAAAGAGGAATAGCAAAGCTCTTGAAATATATCCACCCTCCTAAAAATTTTTTATAATATTTTGGTATCGATGTTGTGTAGGTGAGTTTTCTTTGAGACATCGGTTGGCCTTGTGATTAAGTGATACAAACACCAGTTAGTACCCAAGTTGCCGCTAGATGGCCCGGGCCCGAATTATTAGAAATCGGAAGAGGAATAGCAAAGCTCTTGAAATATATAGGATGATACACAGTGATTATTCGAAACTGCATTTCCATCAATTTTCTTCGAAGAGTAGCAAGTTTCTATTTAAATTTACACACAATTATTGTGCATTACCTAGCATTGGTGTATGCAACAGAGAGAGAGAGAGAGAGAGAGAGAGAGAGAGAGAGAGAGCGATCACGCGCATTAGTTTAATTGCGCATCGGAATACGTCCAAAGGCCCGTTTCCCTGTCGCATTTCGTACTATAGTTAAAATACTATAATCATACTACAGTGCAGAACATAATATATATTTCAAGAACTTTACCATTCCTATGGGCATGATTATTCATATAGGCTGACTATTGTCCATTTTTATGAGCTGAGATTTCTAGTAAAGTATTATCAATTAATAACTACTGTGTGTTACATTATGTATGTATTTGGTAAGTGGTAGCACAGTGATGGTCGATGAATTTATTGTAAAAATGGCTTGATTTAAAATCATGCAAACATACTCGATGTATCACGACCGAGATTCTCTAAAAATGTGGGCTCTTCATTAGTCCTTTCTTTTTTCGCCACCGAGACAATAACAAATGAACCGAAAGCATACGTGGTGTATCGTACATATACATTTCATCGCTAAATAGCTCGCGCGCACAAATATATGCAAAAAGAATACAAATATATACCAGGCCATGAAACAATGGCTGGCATTTTAAATTTTGGCATACATATTCGTTGCCATTATACTTTGCGAAATAATAACGCGAGCCAATTTTCAGGCTAATAAGGCGGCAGCAAATTTCGACAGCCCCCCGCTATATATATGCCACGCGGATCGTGACATAAAAATAGCTCCCCGCATATTGTATTCCGCTGCACACGCGAGAGATGCTGCTGCCGCTACACATTTATTAGATAAGATCGTGCACTGCAGCGCCGAGACTGTTATACGTACCATACGTACTATTAAAAGTATGACAGCAATAAAATTGGAGGGAAGGTGGCGCGCCTTATCTGCTGAAAAATACGCCGAGATAAAGGTAATTAACGAGCTTTTGTACGCCTCTGGAGACCGATTAACCGAGGCTAAATAGATTTTTGCTGAAAAAGGGACACACACACACGCGCGCGCGAACCACGTATATACGGCACGAAAAACGTGTATGGTACGTGTAAGATGACAAAGACGTACTCTTTTTTCTATCTCTCCTTTTTTTTTTAGCGAAGTCGAGAAAGGACAATCAAGCCGCCTTTATGAGAGGAGGTCGTCCCGCGCGCGCGCGACGGTCAATGCGCGCTTCGCTCCGTTGAAAAACCGAACGAGAAAAAATTGGAGTGAGAGAGAGAGAGAGAGAGAGAAAGAGAGCACGAGGGAGCAATTGGCCACTCGACATTTCGCGCGCTCACGATCCCAGAGGCATGATACGTCAATTGGCTCTACTACTCGCCCCGTGGACATGCTGATCGCGCGCTTCTGCGCTAACGAGCTGGTACACAAAATTTTGCTACTCGCGCGATGGCGAATTCGTCGTTTCGTGATCTAGCCTGCGCGCGTATATTATATATTGTCGTCCCTCGCGGCTGCATACAGAAGCTAAAAAATAAAAAAAATAAAAAAAAACAAAAAAGAAAATGACCGAGAGAGCATGGGGAAAAGCCCTTAATTGGGCCGGCTCGCGTAACAAAAAATGTATATCATCGCAAGAGAGCGGATCAAGGTCGCTCGCGAGAGAAACTTTATGAGTAACTTTAGGGGGGGCGGACGAGAGAAGCAATTAAGCTTCGTGCAGACTAGACAAGGCCGAGAGAGCGAACGATCGAAAAGCTTTTTATGACTTGATTACTCGAGTATGTATACTAGCCCACCCCGGTACTAGGAAACGCGACCTCGTAGTTAAAGTTCTCTCCCTCGGATAGGTCTATAATACGTAAGGGCAGTGTGTTACAAGTTATAAATGCATGTCGGGCCAGTTCGTCGACGAGAAACGCTGAATTTCGTCGGATATCGTGTAGCGAGGGGTAAAAGTTTTTCGAGGCTCGAATATTCGCGCAGGGGTCGGAGGATAATCGATTGCGTACATTTATTTTCATTTACGAACGTGTTGCGACACTATATCGAGCGATTACCAAGATATAGACTTGCATCGATCAATTATAATATGAAATGAATCTATCGCATTAGTAAGTTAAGTTCGACGAGGATTGATATAATTGTTTAAAAAAATTAGAGTCGGTTAGTTTTTTAATTTCCACAGACTATTATAAGCTTGTCGTATTCGTCCATCAATTGCACGATACATTTTATGTAGTTTGCTCATCGACACTAGATGGCGCGTCGCTAACCCCCAAGCGGTAAAATTCTACTTCGATGGGTATATAAAAGAAATTCGTTGATTGTTTTATTATGTACTGTCGGTTTATCGATTTTATTTAATTAAAGATTTTTCAACATATTAAAGTAAAAAAATCTATAAATACCTGTAAAAATATAAAATAATAGTTGAAAATACTTTAAACGTAATTTTTCTAAAACGTAAAGTTCAACAGTCGGATCTCTCTTAAAAATAATACATATTTTCGACCATCAATCCCGATTAAAGATAATATTCCTACGAATGTGGAGACATTTTAATAATGAATGATAGCCTAATAGACGTGTTTAACATTAATAATGACTTAATGACAAAAATTAATTGTTTATAAAATTTTTTGAAGTACATGACCAATAATTGGCTTGTTTTTGGCGATTTTTCTATTACAAAGTACTTCCACATAAAAAATTATATTAATGAAAGGGTTTGGTTATTAAAGGGAAAATTCGTATTTCATTTTAGAATTTCAAATTCCGTTTTCTTTAATGCATGCGAAACTCCTAAAAAACTTGAAGATTTCTAGAATTTCGTGTAAGATTACCTTGCTACCGAACCTTGTTACCGTACTACTTACTTTTATCTTAGCCAAAAGGCCAAGAAAACAAACACACACACACATCCATACATACGGACATTTGTTGAGAATTCAATCTAGTTTACAAATATGTAAACCAAATTGTCCTACGAGGTCTGGTTCAAAATCTCGTTTTCGAGCCTATCACAGAGCTTTCTCTATGAGGAAATCATCAAAATTGTGCTTCAGTGTTTGTGCAGGGTGACTTAAGGGTTGAACCAGCACCCCCGAGGTTGTGACCGTAACCATTGATGTTCTGGAGAAGTGTACGCGACCCTTGTGCTGTAACTCAATCGGTACGCTCTGAATGTTGCGAGAACCGAGGTGCACTTCTTAAAAATTTATTTAAAATGTCAGAAAACGTAACAGAAGAAAAAATTTAACACCCAAACTATACAAAATGGCTCATGGAGACAGTTGTATCTCACTGAATGATCAAAATTTCGAAGTTTCGAAAAATGCAATGAAAAAGGAACAAAAAATCCTTCTCGAAAATGAAATAAAAATTTATTCGATTTTAAGCTACCTTTGAGCCCTTAAGGGGAGGCTCTCATCTAGCGCCTCAAAAATGACATGTTTTTCGTGATTTTTTTTTTCCGGGGAAGGAAGTGAATAATGCAGTCAAATTTTTTTGGTACTTATAAAGTATGTATTCAACTATATTTACAAATTTTTTCAGACCAAAATATCGAATTATTTATCGCCTAGCAGCGTTTGATGGAGGTCTCGTTAAAAAAAGGTACCTCAACGGGCGGCAAGCTAGCGCCTTCAGTTTTTGCCCGAAACTAAAAATGCGAAGTTCCTCTTAAACTAGATGACATTTGCTGGAGGTTGAACCTTAATAATTGCAAAAAAATTAAAAATTGATAAAATGGCGGACTTCGGAAAAAAAAATTTGCCCTTTTTTGGCTCTTTTAAGGGCTGTAAAAAGTAATAATAATGAAAAAATTAAAAATTTTATAGGTTCAACCTCCAGACAATTTAAGTAGCTTTAAAATAAAAAAAAAGCGTATCTCTAAGTGCAGTACTTTTCGAGATATGTTTCCGCCCGATTCAGAAAACATAGTTTCGAGAAAAACGCGTTTAAAGTTTTAGAAAGTGAATGTACATACATACATACATCGTTCCCTCGTAAAAAGACAGCTTCGGTTTTTTGCCTATAATTTTTTAATTAAATCGATTTTGATAGAAAGGGTTTCAGGAGTGTATTCTACGGGACATTTGCTATCTAAGTAAGCAAAAAAAAAAAAAAAATCGATTTTTTGATCGAGTCTCATGAGAGCCTCCCCTTAAGTAGCCAAGGACAGAAATACTTCATGGCTCATATAGCTACTAAGGTACAGCAAGTTAGGTGCTGCGATGCAGCCAATAGCACAATACAACAGCATACATTGAATATAATAAAAAAATTAGTAAACATAAAGAAAAGATGGACAAAGACAGATTAAACTTCCAGCACATGCTGCCGCAGCAATTTCTTGAAGCTAGAACTTCTGAGGCATCTTCTGATATTGCAAGGCAGCCCCTTCCACAGACGCGCGAGAAAGTGATATATAAATGAAAATTCCTTATTAAATTCTTAAACTCTACGTATTTTGTTTCTTAACTTATGATTACACATCCTATTGGAAACTGAATTGAACTGTGAGATGTTTACGTCACCTAATTTCAATTTTCAAGTCATGGTTCGTAAATATTATTGAATTCAATAAAAGTGTGTTTAGAAATCAACACTAGTACAGAAAGATTAGTCGTATATGAGAATCTTACAGAATAAGATGGAAAATAACGGTTCATCCGACGGTGCAGACAGGTAAAACTCAAATAAAAATACGAGAATATAACATAAAACATGACTGTATCGACATTATTACAGGACAAGAGAGGAAGCTAGTGAGGTGCCGCTTATCGTCAATGATCACAATGTGATTGATGATTGGCTCGATACTAACAATAGTCAGCTGTCCCAATTTCAGCAACAAAATAATTCTGTAAGAATTTATTATTTTAACAGACCAGTATTTCTATTATTTCTTTATAAACTATTTCATATTTTATTTCGATTTTCTGACAGACCTATACGCCTCCGGGAGTCTCATTGGACTTAACGGAATTTTTGTTGTTTCGCCCAAGGCCTGGTCCGAATTCACTAGCAGTCATTGAGGACGACTCGCGGAACGACTCACGGGAAACAGATTTCAGCGGAGATGGTTCCACTAGAAACATTATTAACACAGAAACTAAAGACGTAGAAGAAAAAGTTACCGAGGGTGATGCAAATGAATTGGAAACGCAAATCGACAGCGAATCCGTCAAGGAAAATGAAATAGGAACGAACACTGTTATCTTGGACTCAGACGTACCGACGAGCAATTGGTCGCCCGGGGATCCCCGACCATCGACGTCGTCACTCAACTCGATGCCGCGCCACAACTCCTTCAAGTCCACCACGACGAACAATAGCAACAGTCGGAGTGCCCAGGACAAGCCCTACCCCTGCGACCTGTGTGATAAAAGCTACACCCGAAAATACGATCGTACGCAACACATGCGCGAATGCACCGGGAAGGGGCCCTACCCCTGCGACCTGTGCAATAAAAGCTACACCCGAAAACACGATCGTAACCGACACAGGCTCACCCACAACGGGAAGAAGCCCTACACCTGCGACCTGTGCAATGAAAGCTACGCTGACAATCGCAATCTTAAGCGACACATGCGCACCCACACCGAGAACAAGCTCTACACCTGCAAACTGTGCGATAAAAGCTTCGCCCGAAAATATAATCATACGCTACACATGCTAACCCACACCAAGAACAAGCTCAAAAACCCTTGCCCCGAATGCGGCCAACAGTTCATCACGTTCGAAGAAATGATGAACCATCGGCTCATCCACACCGTCCAGAAGCCTTACAAGTGTCAACTGTGCGAGTACGCAACCCATTGCAAAGATGGGCTCAGCAGCCACATGAAGACTCACTCTACGGACAGAGTCTTAGGCTCGTCGTCGTCGTCGTCGGGAGCAATCCCAGCAGAACCTGTTCGTCAGGAGCAGCCCGAGGCAGCCCAGGCTCTAATCGAACTCGCCGGCAACGAGACAATTTTGCCTCGAGACCAAATTGCACCACAAGTAGATCAACACGAAATGTCGCAGCCAGACCACGATGGTGAACCCATTGAACCAAGGTATCACCTATACCTGTGATATCTGCGGAAAGACATGCACAAAAGAGTGATCTCAATAGGCACGTACGATCATCGACACAAGGTATCACTCAAACCTGTGATGCATTCGGAAATAAATTCGCGCATCAAGTCACTCTCCAAACCCACATAAAGCATTTACCTTCACGCTGCGAATGGAAAGAAATTTAAAAAAACCAATCGCCAAACTCATATTAATTCGATGCAAAATGGTATCACTGATAAGTTATTTTATGTGCGGATAGACATTGACACTGGGAGGAGCTCCGAAAACTCAAATTTTTTTTAATGATGAAGTCTAATTTTTCCATTTAATACTGAGGGGGACTGAAGCCTCTTCTTAAATTTTTTTATGATTTATGTATACAAGATAAAACGGACTGTGAGAATAATTTATAGAGCATGTAAACAGATTATGTATAGAATATGTAAATTTTATAGAACATGTAAATTTTCAAATCTATTAAATACTAATTGCAATGTAAGGTTTTAAAATCTAATTAATTTGCTCAAAAACCTGGTCCATAGGTTTTATTCAACACGATATTAAAATTTCTTCAAAATTAATAAGTATGTTATCTGATTTATTATGTGAAAACAACATCTAATTTTGATTTATACTATTGGAATGTTCCTCAAGTAGAGTAACTTACTGTTTTCTCATTAAAAATTATTTTGTTCTCAAACTACTAACAAGTACTAACTGGACATTTATTTTAAAAAGTTTTTCAATTTTTATCATCAGCAACAATGTGTATTATAAAATTGACAATTGACAATTCAAGAGGTTTAGAAAAATTACTATTTAGTTTAGAGTTTAGAGTTCATTCGTTTAAGGGCTCAAAAGAGGCTTAAAATCGAAAAATTTTAATTTGATTTTCGAGTAAGATTTTTTATCCTTTTTCCATTGCATTTTTTGAAACTTCAAAATTTTGATCATTCAATGAGATACAGCTGTTTTCGTGAGCCATTTTCGTATACTTTACATGTTAAATTTTTTCTTCTTTTGCGTTTTTTGTTTCAACAAAGTGCACCTCAGTTGTCGTAACATTCAGAGCGTACCGATTCAGTTACAGCACGAGAGTCGTGTACACTTCTTCAGAACATCAATGGTTACGGTCACTACCTCGGATAAGACGACCGAACCATTAGGTCATTTTCAATCAGTAGATTCATGATAGAGGTCACAAAAAAAACGTAAAATGAAAAAACCGCTGCCAATTCATTGGCAAAGTGCTTCCACATAAAAAATTATATTAATGAAAGGGTTTGGTTATTAAAGGGAAAATTTGTATTTCATTTTAGAATTTTAAATTCCGTTTTCTGTAATGCATACGAAACTCCTAAAAAACTTAAAGATTTCTAGAATTTCGTGTAAGATTACCTTGCTACCGAACCTTGTTACAGTACTACTTACTTTTATCTTAGCCAAAAAGCCGAGAAAACAAACACACAGACACATTCATACATACGGACATTCGTTGAGAATTCAATCTAGTTTACAAATATGTAAACCAAATTGTCCTACGAGGTCTGGTTCAAAATCGCGTTTTCGAGCCTATCACAGAGCTTCCTCTATGAGGTAGCAATTATTAAGTACATTTTAAATGACCTGAAAATAACAATTTAATTATACAAAAATATTGAGACTAAATTTCAAGTTCTAGAATTACGATGATACTACTTTCAGTTTCCGCCGCTAGATGGTGAATATCTTAATTTTTAAATCTGAAAGTGGTAAAGTCAAAATAAGTGTATAAGTCAAGTGCAGTTTAAAAAAATAAACGAATTTATATTGTTCGTTCTTCACCTTACAGCTTAACTTGTTGTACATGAAAAAGAGCCAATTCGGCAAACTGCACGCGAATGCCCTGACAAATTGAAAAAAACATTTTCCAACATTTAGTTTTCGCGTTAATTTAGTAACGTTAATTTACAATTTTTCGTCTTTAACAGCTTTTGAGAATTTTGATTAAAAAAAAAGCAAATAATAATGATAATAACAGTCATAAAAATAAAGTATCATTAAATGAAGCTAAATTGTTGAAAGAGCAAACTTAAAGAGAGGTGGCGAACTCGGTAATTTTTCAAGAGACGACTGCAACCATACCGAGGAGTAAATTTATTCCTTTCGGTGTTCAAGCGAAAAGGGACTTATGCTGCTGTTGTAGCTTCGCGAAGTTGGCGAAGGACGCAGTCTGCATCGTATAGTTAATCGAAACTTCTCGAGACAGGTGCAGACGGACGCAAGCTCGTTTTTACGAGAGAATGAAAATTGTTACTAAGATCGTCTGGTAAGTATTCACTTCAATTAACGTATAACACCATTTGTGGATTACTTTAAATACGGTAATGATCTACAGATCTTACTTAGACTACTTTTATGTAATAGCTTACCCATAAAGAAGCAAAAAAAAAAAAAGATTTAAGGGAAGATTGGGGATGAGCGAGGATAATGGCAATACAGCGGCAGTTTATGGAGACGCTACATTTTATGTATAGGAAAGCTGTGGGATCAGCTATTTTTCAACTACATACAGAAATGTGTCCTTTCAACGAAAAAAATGTATCATTTCGTCAAAGCCCGCATCAGTCAAGTCATGCGCGAGCCGCGCGCTTCGCGTGCCTACACGCGTGATCTGATTTTTTGAAAATGAAATGCTAGCGCGCTTCAGAAAAATAATATCGACTCTCTCTCTCTCTCTCTCTCGCGGTGGCGGCGGCAAGCACAAAATACAACACACATTTTTATATGTAATAATATTGAGCGCGCGCGGGGAGTATAAAAATCGAGAGACAACGTCGTAAAAAGTAACGTCTCTCTCTCTCGAGCGCACCGCTGCCAGCAGATAGTCAATATATATATGTATAAAGAGAAGTTAAAAGCATGCCCGAGCCTTTGGCAGATTTTGCAAAGTGCCGCGGCCGCGTGTGCTGCTGCCTTTTTCTCTATCTATCCTATCTCTCGCTCTTACCGCACCGTGTCGTCGGTAGAGAGAAAGAGATAGACGTTATCCGAGAGACCGAATAAAATCCCTTGAAAGTACACACGCGGCAGCGGCGGAAGCCTTGATCTCGAGACCGCGAGAGTACGTGTGTGTGTGTGTGTGTGATTTTTTTTTCGAGCGATAATAGAGTAGCGAAAGAGAGAGAGAGTTCGCTGCTTGACGTCAAGGTTCCAATTCGATTTGCCAAATTTATCTCTGACTTTTTCTCTCTGTACGTTTTTTTTTCTCTCTGTAAAATCGTTGACAGGCAGCAGCAGCAGCAGCAGCAGTAGTTGTTTCGATGTGAAGCTTACAGACAGCATTGAAATGTAAAACTTTTCAACGAGAGATGTGTGTGTGTATGTGTGCAGTGTGCTACGAATTTATTCCTCGAAAGCTTTACAAATCCATTCGAGATATAATAAATTTCCGATTCGAGTTCTGGGCGCTCCGAGTGCACAGCTTATGTATAGGTAGATAATGTAATGCGTGTATAAAGATGAATCGATATATGCACACACACACATTCATCCATTGAAATTTCATCAATTACCTACAAAAATAAAGCAGCGGAAAACGAGCGAAGAACCTCGCCTCTTCCTCATAATATACCATTGTAAATTCAATCCCTGCAACGCGTGTTCAACGCGTACATATCACTACTGCGTTATACGTTCGAGCCTCCACCCGCGCGAGCAGTAACAGATTATACCGTAGCTGACAATGACAGGACACGCGAATAGGTGTAGGTATGTGTAGATGTTAGCTCGGAGCTACAAATCTTATATTTTAATTCTAAGCCCGCCGCCGCCGCACAGCGATTGCTCTTCGAAATTATGAAAAAGGAAAAAGGGAGCACGTACGATTCGTGAGCTGCTGCGCGCGGAGATTAATGTTTTAGGATTCGGTATATCGATATAGCTGGTGCAACGAAATTGCGAGCGCGGTAGCAGCCCTTTATAAATATAAAAGGGCGGCAGGATCAACAAACGTGACCCAGAAATTTCTTTGAACCGCGCGATCGGAATTATCACTGCTCGTATAAAGCTCACGGGTTTTTTCATTCACATGGACTTTATCCTAAACATACTAATAATAATAATCATTAATACATTGAAATAATTTTGAAACATCTACGAGTCGCGCTCGAGGTCAACACATATTGCGCGATATAAATTAAACGTCAACTAATTATAAGTCCTGCGCGCGCGCACAGCTCGGCTTTCGCCGTATATTAACAATGAATTGAAAACAAAAGTCTATTTATTTTTCTTCCTTAATTAAATGTAAATCAAAAGCCACCGGCGCGCCGCCACGGTCTGCTGGGGATGATTTTACAACGATAATTACTCGCGCTGGGTTATAAGCCCGGTGAAGAGAGGATGAACGAGGAGATTTGTTGATATAATCGACGTAAAAAAAATATATAGTTTTTGAACTCTCTCTCTCTCTCTCTCTCTCTCTCTCGGGAGCTTGAGGAAACAAACTTCTAGAGTCTCTGACTCGTTGCTATATACTTACTTCTCTCTCTCTGTTTTTTAAGATTCCGATCGAGAAAAATATACACACTTACGCTCGCGGAGAGAGAGAGAGTTGACGTTTCGCCGAAGGAATTTAATGCGCGTCGCTGAGAAAAAAAAACTCTTATACCCCCTGCTCACGAGATCATGAAGTACAGCAGCAGCGCGATATTATACAAAATTCAAGCCTCGAGCATCTGCCTCGAGTTTTAATGAAGTTTCTCTCTCTCTCTCTCTCACCCCCCCCGCCGCCGGAAACTTTATCCCTGCGCCGCGCGGTATTGATACTTTGCCTTTCCATCTTTCAGTTATACGCGTGTATTATATATACACATTCCTGAGCCGCCGCCGCCGCATTAAGTTTTGCCGTCAGCCACTAACGCGATTTAACCCAAACTAAAACACGAAGAGCCGCACCAGCAGCATCGCCACCGACGTCGCCTGCCAAGCCGTATATATATAGTTAATATGCGATATAAGGGATAATATGACAGATCGCTGCTCGCGTTAAAACTTGTGTTGCGTTCCACTGTTATATGTATATAGTGCGACGCGACGCGCCAGCTGCGGGATGGCACTCGAGCGAAGGCCGAAAATGACACCCGTTACATTGTCCATGTACACGATACGGCGTGGCATCGATATTCCATCATCGCGTTAATTTTATCGACTCGATGAATAAATTGGCCTTAGTTTATTATTTTACACGTCGGACTCCCCCCTTTTTATTAGCATAAATATACTGGGCATATAAAGTACAAAAAAAAAAAAAATGAAAAAAAAGAGAGATGTTGAGGCCAGTTTTCCACGCGGCGTAAGTTTACAAAATTTATGTTATCGCGGCTCGTATTATTAAGCAGTGGACCGCGTAAAGCTAACACGCAGTATAATATGCATGCATGTATGCACGAGGCTGGTTAAACTTCGGTGGTTAGAGGCCGGCGCGCACAAAGCAGCGCTATAGCAGCGCCGCAGCAGTTGCGCGGGTTGAAATTTTTATAACCGTGTTAACGTAAAACATAGTGTAAGGTCGGGTTCCAACCAATTTCAATAAATTTTTTCTCGAACGTGCTGCTGGAGAAAAGAGTTCGAGACTTTGGCACGACCAGCAAGTGTTTACGAATCATTTCCGTGGTTCATAAAGTCCAAGTCTGTAGGTATGAGTACTTGGAATAGAGGGACTGCTTTGGCTCCTCGTGGCAAATAACCTCAAATATTTTTGCGCGGGTATAGATCGTAAACATTTCGCAGCGTGTATCGTGAAAAATTACAGTGAATACATATATTCGAGGAAGTGATGGAAGGCAACAGTGACGTAGTTAGGTATAATATTTTTGTGTATCACACTGCCATGATTATTTTTTGATCGATTTCTTATAAGATTCGATTGTTTTCAGGGTGAAGGAAGAACCGAGCAATACTTGGATGGACGCAGGTGACGATATTGCTTTCGGTTCGATGGTTACTTGCAAAGTCGAAAACTCCGAAACATCGCCCTTTCTCGAATTTCCGGTGAGTTGAATTGTTTTAATTATGTTATATTAATCGACTATTAAGAACTAGCCTCTAATTATTCATTTCAGGCAAAACAAGCGAATGAGCCCGTCGTTAAAACAGAGAGGTTAGAGGAAAAAATATTTATCGATTTGGAATGCAAGAATGTTAAGCCAGAACTTTCTCTTTTATCTACTACTACCTTCAAAACTGAGTTAGAAAATGTTCAACCAGTTGGGAAAGAAGGAAATGAAAATCGTCGTTTAAAGCTACCCGAAAATGAAGACCTGAAACGTTTTGAAGAAACTGCCGGGAAAGAATTATCGTGCAAGTCAAAAATGTGTCGAAAACCTTATACAGCAAGAGCGAGTCTAAAAAAACATACGAATACGATTCATAAAAGAATTAGACTGTATAAATGTGAGATATGCAATGAATCATTTTCCTGCGATACAGACCGCAAAATTCACTTAAAACAGGTACATGATCGGAACAAACCTTTCGAGTGTGAAATTTGTCACAAATCATACAGAGCCAAGGGTTACCTTAAAAATCACATAAATACTGTACACAATGGTATCAAATCCTTCGAATGTGAGGTGTGTCATAAATTATTTGGTCAAAAAGCTCACCTCAATGTTCACATAAAATCAAGACACGATCGGAGTAAACCCTTCAAATGTGATATTTGTCAGAAATCATTTTCAATTAAGAGTAATCTCTATGTGCACACAAATGCAGTTCATGAATTTAGAAAACCCTTCGAATGTAAGATTTGCCCTAAAACATTTGGACACAAGTATGATCTGAAAAAGCACATAAATGCAGCACATGATCCAAGCAATCTCTTCGAATGTGATATTTGTCGCAAATCATTTGGACACCGTAGTAATCTCAATGTTCACATAAAATCTGTACATGATCGAATCAAACCCTTTGAATGTGAGATTTGCCATAAATCATTTGGATACAAGAGTGTACTCGATAGACACATAAATGTATCACATGATCGTAGCAAATCATTTGAATGTGAGATTTGTCACAAATCATTTGGACATAAACCAAACCTCAATAGACACGTAAGTGCAGTACATGATCGAATCAAACCCTTTGAATGTGAGATTTGCCATAAATATTTTGGATACAAGAGTACACTCGATAGACACATAAATGTATCACATGATCGTAGCAAATCATTTGAATGTGAGATTTGTCACAAATCATTCGCAGAAAATAGTTACCTCAAAAAACACATAAATGTAATACATGATAAGATTAAACCCTTCGAGTGTGACATTTGTCATAAATCATTTGGACAACGTAGTAATTTCAATCAACACACAAAAATAGTACATGATCGTAGTAAACCCTTTGAATGTGAGATTTGTCATAAATCATTTGGAGAAAAGAGTTACCTCAAAAGACACATTAATTTAATACATGATAAGATTAAACCCTTCGAGTGTGAAATTTGTCATAAATCATTTGGACATAAACCAAACCTCAATAGACACGTAAGTGTAGTACATGATCGTAGTAAACCCTTTGAATGTGAGATTTGTCACAAATCATTTGGAGAAAAAGGTCACCTCAATGTTCACATAAAATCAGTACATGATCGTATCAAACCCTTTGAATGTGAGATTTGTCATAAATCATTTGGTTGTCAGAGTAAACTTGAAAGACACGTGAAAATAGTACACGATCGAAGCCCGCGCTTCGAATGTGACATTTGTCACAAGTCATATGGTCGCAGAGATAACCTTAAATCTCACATAACGAAAGCACACGCTTTTATTGTGATATAGTCACAAGTTATATAGTATCAATCATACTTTAACAGCTCACACAAATACATATTTAATTATGATTATGTCGAATATTTTATCAAATTAGGTTTGAACCGGTACATTTAGACATAATAAATAAGGTTTCACAAGAGTATCGTAATAATTGAAAGATTTGACATAAATATTCGTTAATCTTGTAAAAAACTTTGCTTTTTTTTGTACTCAAACTGAGATAAATTAAATTACACGTCTTGGACGTAGGTTTTTCAAAAATTTTGAATTGTTTTTTTTTCAATCATTTAATAGTTTTTAATATCATTTTTTCGAATCCTAACGGATTTTTCTCTTCTTCCTGCGTTTCCTATGCTCCTATGCTCCTTACACGAATTCTAAGGATAACACGTAACGCAAAAGGGTAAAAATTTAAAGGCGGCGCATAAACACCGTCTAAGTGGAGGATTCGAAAACACGGTAAAAATGCAACAGCGAAGGAACGAGCGAACGAACAGGAAGAATAAAGAGGAAGAAATAGAGCAAGGAGAGGATGGTATATACAGCAACGAGAAGAGGGTATGTGTAGGGAAGAAAACGGATAGCGCGACGTGCCCCGCATGCGTACCGAAGCCAAGCAAAGTGTGTGTCCGACTAATGTCGAGTCTTTACTACTGCGCCGCGCCGCTCGTGTATACAGCCGAAGGCGGGGAGGAGATCTGCCACACGCGGGCACACACAGAGCACAGACGTTCCATTATAGTCCACTTGCTGAGCAATCGGCTTACGTGTATAGCTTGGATTTATTTCTAGTTTATAAAAGGTTAATTGAAAAATCTTATTGCGACTTTTCTCGAGCCTTTTTTCGATCGATCAACGCACTGTTATACGAATTCGATGTACGTATTCTTCTTACGTTTAATTAATTTAACCGTATACCCCCCAACAAACCTCAGAAGCCATAACGACGAGCGTTAAAAGTTGAAAAATGTTTTTCGCGTCGCTCTCGAGCACCAAGGATCGCCTAGCAGGCAGGCAGGCAGGCAGGCTCAAACGACTTGAAAAATGGCACTCCTTAATAAATTACCTCGCAGCTGCAGGGCACTGGTAATCCAAACATGTCTCTTTTAATTGCTGCATTCGAGCTTTTCTCTCTCTCTGTAGGTGGCTTTTGCCTGGGCGCTAAGGCGCGACAACGTACGAACTGGACCGAGTTAATACCTCTACGCGCCGCGCGAGCCGCTTTACGACCTTTATACACACATACATTATATTATATAATATATATATAATTATATTCTCGGGCACGAGGTGGCCGTTGGCGGTGGTGGTGGTGGTGGTCACGCTCGCTCGCCTCATATTATAAATCCAACGCGCGACTATAGTCCCCTCTAACACACAAAGCTCTCTCTGTGTCGCGCGAATCCCAGTCTGGAAATCATGCTTTGTTGACCTTTACAGCGCGACGGCAGCAGTCCGCCGCCCTTTTTTTTCTTTCTTTTTTTTCAGAGAGCTGCTATTCTAGCTGCTGCTGCTGCATTCGTCGTGCTCTCGTTTGTGGATCGTTTCAACTGCGCCGACATTTTTCTCGCAGCTCTCTACCTACGTTGCAGTAGGTCCGAGATTCAAAATGTTCGCATAAGCCGTAATTTTGACGAATTTCTCATTAGACTAATGATATCCATCCGACGACGATTGTTTGCGAAAATTGCTACTCGTATATACGAGAGCACGAGAAAATTGCAGTGGCCACCGGAAAATTCTGCACTCGATACTATACATTCGAGTCAAACGTTGCTGCCCGCCGCCGCCGCTTTATTGAATAAATGAGCGCGGGCGGGTTGGTCGGCGGCGCGTGAATCCAGCCGTGAATTTTTGATCGAAGCGATCGATGTCTGCCACACCGCTGTTCTCTCTCTCTCTCTATTCTCAACGGGCTTTCCCATTTTTCCCCCTTTCCGAACATCGCATCTCGCGTCGCTGGGGACGACGACGACGACTGACTGGCTGCCATAGTAGTAGTATACTTTTGACTCTTTTGTTGCACACATTGCGCGTGATACGCACACACACACACACAGATACACATACACAGAGAGTATAAGCGGCCAACACAGAGCTCCAGAGCTTGAGTAATACACTTTGTAATGCCGTAGCCCGCTTTGTATATACACTTTATAATACCGTAGGCTAGGCGGCGGCGGCGGCGCATTCACGACAAAAGTGTCTCTTGGGTTTCGTTTGTTCGTGCGTATATACACACACAGCCACCCACGCGCGCATAGTAGCTTTATATATATACTGCACATAGTCGAGCGAGTCGCACGACGTATACACACACACGCGCGAGCTCGTGAATAATCAGACTTTTCAGGACTCCCATGCACGCAACCCCCCCATGAAATATATAAAAGGCCGCTTAAACTCGGGGGCTCGAGCGCAGAATTATTATGTTAAATATTTACTCGAGTAATAAGCTTGATTCTTTTTCAGCAGTGGCAGTAGTTTCGGATATACCTGCCTGTGCCTGCCTGCCTGCCTGCTTAAATTTCATGACTGCACCGCCCGGGCAAAAGAATATAAATATAATGATTATATGTGATATTTTTTTTACTCTCTTTCGCTCACTCTATTTGGACATGGCTAAATCTAAAAGTGATCGAGTACTGCAGCGAGCGAGGCGAAGCGATCGAGTCTTTGTGAGTCGACCAGCAGCAGCAGCAGCAGCGAAAGCAATCGAGTAAAACGAGAAATCTGTTTCTAAAAACCAATGAAAAGCTCCGCGCACATGAAAGTACATGATTCGGAAATATATATAGTGTATAGAGAGAGATCGACTCACTTTATAGGATATTCAATGGATTCGCCTTAATGGATTTCTCCCGCGGATGTATTATGCGGAATATGAATTTTATGCGTTTGTATGAATTTGCGAAATGAACGAATACGCGATGTGTACCGTTGCTAGCTACGAGCTTGCGCAATTTTTTTTTCAATTCATTTCCTTATCTAAAATATACATATAATATACACAGAGAGAGAGATGGAATTTAAAATTATAATGGCGCATTTTTGCCGTAGAGGAAGTTTGCTGCGAATCGCGCGGCATTACTTCTTCTTTCACCCGGTAATCATCGTTCGGAAGCTCGAACGTGGGGCAACGATCGACTGTGTACTATCCTGGAAAAATCCGAATCTCTGCACACACACACACGTAGTGTTGCCTTGTCTTCGTCGTCCTGTGGCACGTTGTGGATCATTGATTTTCTGTCACCGCAATGGACGCAGAGCAGAGTCCATATATATACCTGACTACACTACTATACACAGCCTTCGGAGGAGGGTTTATTCTAAGAACCAGTGCACATGCTTTTTTTTGCGTTGATGTTGTTGTCTCTCTGCCTCGCTGTATCCTTGCTGCGCGATGGAGAAATAAAAAGGAAGAAAATGGACGTGCGATGGCTAAGAAAAATAGATTTATCTATCGTCACCTCGTCACCTTCCTGTGCGGGTGCTCCTTGTCGTATTTTTAGTCCTCTTTGTTTTATATTCTTTTTTTTTTTGGGCGATTGCGTTAGACGTACGTTGTGATATTGACGGTGTGCACGGCTCGCGACGATTTAACACGATTAATATGAAAATATTTCAGTATCATCCAAGTATTTACTTCTTAATCGACGAAGAAAATCTAATTCTTCTAGAACTATTTCTAAACTTTTATATCTACCGAGTTGAACTTAACTTGGGGTTGGCGACGCGACATCTACATTCGATGAGCTAACTACAAAGCATATACATTGTACCGTATGTAAGGTGATTTAACGCAACAAGCTAAAGTCATGCACTGAGAGAAAAAATTAATGCCAAACAGAATGTCATGTACCACGGCCATTCTCGGACTGGGTTCATAAAATTATTCAGGTCATAAGTTAGACAAATTTTATATCTTCAATAATCACTCATACTATTGCAATGTATGTTTATAGTTCACTCATCGACTGTAGATGTCGCGCCGCCAACCCCCAAGCGGTCAAGCTCAATTTGGTAGATATAAAAGATCGTTATTGTATTTAAAAATTTAACCGCCAATTTCATTTTCTGGACGTTATGATTTCAACGTTATCTTTCATAACGAAAAGATTTCAAGCTTTTTACGTTAAATTAGCTTTTACAATAAAAGTTTCTTCGTGCATTAGGTCCACTACATAATACGAATACTAAATTCGATGACATTAATAGTATAAAGTCATTTAATCTAAGTACGGTTCAATCGATTGCTTTTTATACGACAGCACGTATGCACATGGAATAAGAGTGAAAAGCTCGACGGCCCGACGCGATTAAAAGATGAGCCCATTGTCTTTGATGAATAATTCTCTATTCGCGGCATCCGATCAATCGGATAAGCAGCAGCAGCAGGCACGCCGCAAGTCGTATACATATTTCATCGCAGCCCAGGCTGAAATTAAAGTCTCGATTCGCGCGTTCAATACCAAATCCACCATTCGTAAGTAAATAAATAAAAATCAGCCGCGTACAGGTAAAAAGGCAAGCTTTACGTGTATCGGTAAAAAGATGTACGCTGTTTACGTACGTCGTGCTTGCGGTATAAAGCAGTAGCAGCAGCGCATAGAAATCGGATTGCGAACTCGAGCGAGTGGCGCAGAGCTTACGCATGTATACTTGATTCGTGCGAAGGTTGTGGATATATGTGTATATATTCTGCGCTACAGTGAGAGAGAAACGAGACGAAACGAGACGAGAGATTCGCACGCCCGTACGGCAGTGGTATATACGTATTCGGGCCTCGCATACATATATACGTAAGATAAACTGCGGACACACACAGAGAGTACGCCGCGCGTGTACGTATCGGTATACGCGCGAGGGCAGGAGGCCTCGAGCGGAGGAACGACGAGAGCTAGCCAGTGCAAATATTATCCCTGTCTCTGTCGTATATACTGTACAGATACAGCTTTGGCTGCTTTGGCTGCTGCTCTAAAGCTTCGTCGTGTGCAGCAGCGACAAGAGAGAGAGAGAGAGAGAGATATCGATGCACCATTGACATTTTATCTCTATCTCTCTCTCAGCCTCTCACTCTACTGCCATAAACGAGCGTCGGAACAATATAACGTTTGGCCCACACGCTCGATCGCTGCTGCAGACTTTTTATTATCGCTATCGATTTACAGGAGCTGCTCTGTGTGCGTATACAATGTAGCGCTGCCGCTTCTGCCGCTGTTATCTCTGCACCGCTCTTCGATTCTTCTCTGCTTTTTTTTTGCCGTTGTGTGTTGCGTTCCTCCCTGTTTTTTTTCATCTCATTGAAAGCGAGTGTATAGCATATTATCTATCGATAGAGAGAGAGGAAGAGATCGAGAGAGAGAGAAATGATTTTGATTTATTTTTTCACCCCAACGCCGGACTCGACAAGACTAATGACCGGCTCTTTTTTCCCCTTACTTCCTTTCTCTCTCTCGCCTAATCTACACGCACGTATACTCTGGTTTTGTACAAAAATATTGTCTTTTTTTTCGCGTACCCCTCTCGATCGTTTCGTCATTTTCTTCCAACCAAATTATCTTTTACAATAAATGTTTCGTTTGACACACACGCGCACACGCGTATATAAAAGCGAGGAGGGTGAGCGACGAGAATCGAAAAGTCTCTTCTCCATACACGTGGAACGTATGTTACTTCGAAAGATCAAACGTCGAGGGGGTATAAAAAAAAAGAGCAGCAACGACTGTCATTCTCTGATTGATTACTTACTTTCTCTCTCGCTCACTCGATCGCGAGCTTTTTTACCCCTTTCTCTCCCCCTCTCCATTACTATACTACCACTGCTATCCACTGCTTGTGGTCATATATATGCACGAGCGAGCTTGCAGCTGAGAGCGAAAAAAAGAGGTTTGTATCAAGCTTCCATTAAGCCTTTTCGACGTCTCTCTACTTTTTTTCGTACTCAGAGCGCTTAGGCGTGCTACATATATACGTACGTAGAAGCCCATGGCGCAGCAGCAGCTCTTTTCTCTTTTCGTCCGATCAAGCGAATAATTCACATCCGCCGAATTCGAGCCGAGCGAGAGAGCGAAAAGAGAGCGACTCGTTAATCCACTGTGTGTGTGTGTGTGCGCGAAGCAAAAAACGCGAAAAAAGCTCCGGTGTAGCAGCTGCTGCTATTAGACCAGCAGAGATCGTTTTGTCGCGATTGCCAACTACGTGTGTGTGTGTGTGTGCGAATGAGCTTGCGTGTGTGCGTGTGTTTTTGTTCGACGACTCGTTGCAGCACCAACCCACGCTCACGATTACCCGTGAAGGTATACTTAATGCGCGAGTCATACGCGTCGACGATTTCTTGCTCTCTAAGTGTGCACGCGCGACGTTGAATTTTCGTTTCGAGCGAAAATATTCGCGAGCGATATTTTTGAGCCGAGGCAACAGTTTTTACACCGTCTCTGATCTGCGCATGATTAATGAAGGGCGGCGGCGCGCGTTTACACGATGATATTTATTTACGTGCGTGCAGCAGCAGCAGCAGCAGCAGCAGTTACCGAGCCGAGCTTGCAGCAGCACCGCAAGCACAGCAGATGTTTATTTATCGATCGAAGGGAGGTTATTTCGAATTATTTATAATTTTCGGGGTGCCGATGTTGACTCAAGCAACTGGGTTAATTATACATCACGTGTACGCGTGCAAACGATATGCGCAAAACAAAATATACCCAAAAACGAGAAAATTTTGGTCTCGCTCAAAAAGCTGGAAGTGAGTCGGGAAAAATAAATATATATGCGGTCCACTTCATGAAACTTCACTAATGCAGCGTACGATTTTTGAAGTGCATACCTTATACTGGTTTAACTAAATTATGTGCGTATCATTTTGAATGTGTATAATGAAAATGTGTATAATGAATGAAAGAAAATTGATGGAATTATCGTCATCGTCACGGAATACAAGTTGAGTTCAAAACTATTATTACACGCTTGGTATTGCTTATTTGTGCTTATATAAATGGAAGAAAGAAACGAGGAAGATAATTTTTTTGAGTTTCAACTCGTCCAGATTTAAAAAGTACCTTTAATTTGACACAGATTCATTGTCAGATACGAAAATTAAGGTAACCAGTACCTTATTTTACTTAATGAGCTGAAATCATAATTGAAGTCAGCTTCCGCTGCTAGATGGCGAGTACTCAAAAACTGAAAATCTGCAATCTGTAAATCTGAAAAATTATTTAAATGTTCAAATCAAATTGATTAGAATTGCGTATGAACAGTTCAAGATGAATGTTCATCTTCACGAAGAAAAAATACTTTCCCCCACTTTTACATTAACTTCAATGTTAACATATTTACTTCGATAGCCGTTACAAAGATAATTCCTTTGGAGCACAATGTTTTGTACGCAAACGTTCATACTTTAAATGTATCCCGTGTCGTGCATTTTTATTCGACGTTGCCTCGCGCGAGATCCTCTCTCTCTGTCGGAGTTGCGAAAACTATCCCTCAAGAAAGAGAGAACCGTGTGTATCGCAACACAAAACTTTACCACTCAGAAGGTAAATATAGCGTGCGAGTGGCTTACACGGGGCACGAAGCAAAGTAAATCGCTCTCGCCCGAGCCGTTTTTTGCCCTGCTACACTCGTACGTAGCAAATATATGGCAAAGTTTTTAATGCGTTTCGCTTGGAATTTATTTATTTTTCTTGCTGCATCGAGTTAGATTCGCGTATGCGTATCGTACGAAATGGGATTGTGTACGTTTTTGCACGCGAGAATGACACGGCATTTCGATACATTTATAAATATAAGCAAGATTACGATTAAATAGCTTGCGAAATTGACTCGAGTTCTCGTACACATAGCTTTCCATAACGTCAAACGCATTTACATAATTCGCAAAGAAATACGAGCCTCGCGCGCGGCATTGAATTCGTTCGCAAACTCGCGCCCCGACGAGCTTAGCGAAAGCGAAAAAATGAATTAATCTAATTTTATCGGGTAGGCGCTATATTATAAAGCACAGCTTCGTGATGCTCGCTCGCCGGCCGCGTGAGCGCGAATAATACGAGAGAGTCTCGAGCTACTATGCTACTATACACACACACATAAAGCTCGGAGCGAGAAAAATTCATCAAACTAATGCTCGGCGCGCTGCTTTCGATACATAATATATGCGCTCGTGCGCCACTGTGCACAAAACGAGTCAAGCTCTGCCCACCCTTCCTCTCCCTCCCTCTTCGTGCTTTCTTTTCAAGTCTCTAAAAAATTAATCCGCGTGTAATGTATCGCGAATGAAATTGCCACTCGTTGCCGGCCCTTTCATGCGTGCGTGCCATGAAGAAAAAAAAAGCTCCGATATATGTGTGTGTGTATGTACGAATTTTCTGTGTAACAAGAGTGGAAACTTTGATAATAATGCTTAATGATAGTACGTATACGCGGGATGAAACTTGGCCGAGATTCAAATATTGCCTTTCGGCGAGGATATTATAAAGAGGCACTCGGCGTTAGAGTCAAGGTGAAAAAATGATAAATTTTGTTTCTTCGGCGATATAGCGGCATTGTACGCAATGAGCATATGTTTACCCAAACCTCGACTCAACTGACATAATAAATCATTAATGCACTCGCGGCGGCTTCGAATTCGAAAATGACATTTTATCGCGCGCGTTTCTTTCTCATCGTAGAGAAAAGTTAAATCTTTCGTACGAAACGAAGTTTATCTTCGTTCTTCCTTCTTGTCTCTCGTTTGCAGCCACTCTCGCTCGCTTGGCAGGTGGTACAATAAAATTAAAAGTATCCTTTTGTCCTTATGACTGATTTGCCCCACGCGCGTATATAAAGTTTGTTATCAGTTATTTCAGCTCGATCTCCGCGTGAGAGAGAGAGACACCTTCGTTCGTTCCTGCGTGGAGTAGGAGGAAACTTTCTCTACTTTCTGTTATTCTTAGCTTCGCTCGTCTTCGCGCAAAACTCACTCCTTTGCAAATTCAAAAGTGGAGGATTTTTAAATATAATACATTTATATTCTTTCTTTCTGTGGAGACGAGAACGCCTCGCGGATTACCCCTGCAGGAGCAGCTCACGATTAACTGCAAAAATGTTGGTAAAATAAATATTTAACGTTCGAGTTGTAACGAGAAAAAAGAAGAAGGTTTTTATATACCTCGAAATAACGTCATCGTATAGGAAATCCGTATAAAAGCGGAAATGTTCACGGCGCGTCGACAGGAAGAAGTTAGAGTCCGTCTAATCTTAGTACGATTTTATCGGAGATATATTTCTGGAACGATGTGCTGCTATATGTGACGCAGGAGCAGTACGCGGATAATCCGCGATAGTACTAGGATTTATTTGTGTTGCACTGTACATATTTTGTACATGACATAAGAGGAAGCCGCGAATTCGTCAACATTTTGCGTATGGCTTCAACCCCCCCGTGGAACGTCCGAAAGTTCACAGGATATTCGGGTACTCTATAAAAGTAACCACTGCTGTGATCCGTGCAAATATATAAAATTCAACCCATAGCTAGATATACAGTTAATTTATAAAATAAATCAGGCTATCGACTGTTTGTTTTACGATTGCACCGGGGCAGAGAGCACTCGATATTATATACTTACATTAGATTATACATCATCGCGTCGAGCGCGCCGGACGATATAGCTTAATTAATCAAGTATAATGAATCATTTAAAATCTGTCGAAACAAATGCGCGCGCGAGTGCGTATGCATTAGGAAACGTTAAGTTGAACTAATTGCGATTTTGCTCAGCTGCGTACGCCGCTGCCCCCCCCCCCTCCGAACAACAATTGCGTACGCATATACAATGCGGAGCCGACTCGAAATATATATGAAAGTAACAAAGTATAAATTATTCAAATGCAGTGTATAGCAAAATCATTACGATTGTTGGAAGAGAGGAGGAGGATGATGAGGGGACAGCCGAGCATCGGTCCAATTAGTCAAACTAGGCGCGCGCGCGAGCCCGCGTGCTCCTCGTGATTATAAGTACTTAAATATTAGATGAGAAAGATTTTTTCCTTTTATATCCAAGTTGAATTTGATCGCTTGGGGGTTGGCGGCGCGACATCTACAATCGATGAGCTAACTATAAAGCATACATTGCAATAGTATGAAAAATTATTGAACACGATAATCTAAAGGCATACAATTTTGGTTTATCGACACTACATTAATAAGACAGAATGTTCTGTTCAGCTTACGACATGTATGATTTCATGAAGAACGTAAAAAAATGGCTGTTTTCTCAGTGTATGCCTTTAGCTTGTCGTGTTCAATCATCTCTCACGCAGTACAACGTATGCTTTATAGTTAGCTCATCGAATGTAGATGTCGCGTCGCAAACCCCCAAGCGGTGTAAGTCAGCTCGCTAAATAATACGGTCGCGGTCAAAATACAAAGAGCAGTCAAAATTTTAGGCTCTCTACAACGGCGCACGCATAAAAACTCTCACGGAGAAAATTTTTATCCATATCGGCTTTTCTTCCGCGCCAAGTGCGCTCCTACGTAAAAGCAGAAGATTTCGATCGACGTACGTATATATATGTATATAGTCCGGGCACGTTTCCGAGCTATCGTCTCGCTCTGTCTTTATTCGGGAAGACTGCGTGGGGAGAGGTGCTTGGGATGAAAATGTTGGCGCGCAATTTCTTCGATAGCCGAAAATTTTCAGCTCGTCGCTCGATCGAGACTCCAATATGTGCAGACGAAGGCGCGGGTACCCGCAGAAACGTCGCCTGTTATACATATATAGCTCGCATATAATTTAGCGTCGTCGCGTCCTCGTTCAGAATCTACCGGGATAATTAGATACCATCGATTTACGCTCGAGATCTTTATTGTATCTCGTTCGATCCGATTGCGCCGCAAGTTTTTAAGAGTTCCTATATACGTAGATAAATAGCTGCTATATAGGAAGCGCAATAATAAACGTCGCGAAACGAGTCGAAAAACAACTCGTTAAACAATTTTGCGGGGCCGCTGCAGCTGTGCAGTGTGCAGAACTCTCTCTATCCGCAGCGCGCGATTCGTGTACGTCCGTTGCCACTGCTGCAGTTTGAGCGCTGCGTGTGTATATTTTGCTGACTCATTGCTCTACACACGTGAAGAGAGAGAGAGAGAGTATAACAGTTCCTAATTCGCGAGCGGCTCTCGCTCCGGCTTTTCCTCTTCGTTCTCTGTTTCGTCATATTATACACATGCACTCACACACGCGGGGTATGTATAGAACCGACAGCTGGGGCGCGTTTTACACGCTTAATTAATTTACACGTGTTTGCTTAGCGCCGCTTATGCATTTTGTTAGTACTCGATTTCGCGAGCCCGTGTATGTGTTTCACATACTCTTTCAACGCGTTAACGGATTCTACTGATCGATGTTACACTCGTTATACGTATAGCGTATTAAATAACATTTTCGACCGAAGTCACCGAAAAAAAACATCCGCTTTTTTTTCGAAATCGTGCTCGAATTTTTACAACTATTTTGACTTTGCCACTTGCGGATTTATAGTTAAAGGCACTCGCCATCTAGCGGCGGAGGTTGGCATTAACAAAGATTGAATCGTCGATTAATTTTTTGAACAATTTACCCAAAATATAAATCAATATTCGTATGTTAATTTTCTATCGAACATAAGAGACGAAATAAAGCTCTTTATGATACGAGTGTAATTCGTTGCTCTTCCCATCACGGCCCTAAGAACTTTCGATTAGCTCGGTTCCTTCAACTAAGCACCAATGTAACGTCAAATACAAAATTTCGAAAGTAAAATTCAAAGAACCTTTATCTATACCTTCACCCCTCTGATTTCGGATTTATTGTATCTGTACACTCGCAAACTATTTAGCTCCCAATGAGGCCACCACCCCGGAAATTCACGCAGAAAATTTCCTCCTCTATTCCTTCGCTCCTTCAGCGCTTCGTTTATACAAAGGCATACGCGGAGCAATCAAGCCTTATATATATAGTATATACGTGTAGAGAGCTATGTGAACGATTGTGAAAATTCATCTCCAGTGGATCGGAAAAAGGCAGGATTTTCCTTACAATACATTTTACCCGAGTAGCAGCGCAGTAGTAGTGACACGAGCTTGCTTTTAGTCGCGATCGGCAATGACTAAATCGCGCCCGCCTGCACAGCTGCAGCAGAATTCGCGTGCATTATAGATGCTCGCAGCCGGAGCTCGAGAGAGAGAGAGAGAGCTATTTTTGCTGTTATTTTGCCCAAAAAACTTTCTTTTTTTGCACTTGACAATAAAAAAAAAAATTGCGAACGAACGAACGAACATCCGAAACTTGAGCTCCTCAATTTATCGCCCAGCTAACGTTGAAAATTTGCATCTCCGTGGGTGGGTGTGTGTGTGCGAGTGCGCGCCTGTTCACATAATTCGCAAACACGTTTTCACTTTAAAGCTCCGACTGATCCAAGTTTTTTTTCCCCCGTCGACAGAGAGAGAGAGAGAGTTCCCGCGTTCAAAAGCTTCATTCGGCGCAAGTGCCTTCTCGCCGATCAGCGCGCGGCACACAGCGCGAGTCGTGTTTCATCACGTCATTTTTTTCCCCCTATTTTTTTCTTCATCCACCCGTCTCGCTCGTACCTTATATATACCCATGGTACATCTCATTTTCCTCGATCATCCCTATTCTCCGGGAACTTTTCTTTTTTTTTTCTTTTTTCTTTTTTTTTTTTATACATCCATAATACCTAAAAAACCTCTTCATCTTTTCACTTCCGGTTCACTCGCGCCACTGAATGATCGAAGAAATGCCGCGCTATCTATCTCTTTTCTTTGGGATATATATTCGGGCTCGTTTCTCCGGGGGCATCTTCTATTATTCCATTTTCGGCTCTATCTTGTCTCTCTCTCTCTCTCTCCCGGTGGCTTTTGAGAAAAACGGCATCGGATGAAATGTGTGCTGCTGTTACTGCTACTATCTGCCTACCTGTATGTGTCTAAGTGTACAAGTGTGTGTGTGTGTATGTGGCGTGCAGACACACCCACAACTGCCTCAGCGAGAAAAGAACCAAAAAGTCTTGCTTTTCGCAAGCGGGAGGAGGAGAAGGACGAGCGGGCGGGCGAACGAAGGAGAGGCTCGAGGGTAATAGAGAGGATCTTTTTCATCGAAAATGAAGAGTAAGAGAAAGGGAGAGAGAGAGAAAGAGAAAAAAAAAGGCAGAAATGGTAGTTTTCCTTTCTTTATACTTTGCGCGTGTTCTCTCTCTCACACTCGCTCGGCGTCGACGTCATCTCGCCGATTACATTTTACCGACTGCTTGGATTACAAACACCGGGGCGCGTGCGTTCCTTGAAATTTCTTCATTTTTTTTTTTTTTTTTTTTTANATTTTTTTTTTTTTTTTTTTCATATTTTTTCATGTGTACGAATTGTGTGCGAGTGCGCGGCGCTAGCGCTAAGCGGACTGAGCGCGCCATACTGCTTTATCAAAATTAAATCCCCGAAAGCAGATAAGAATTCAGTCGCTGTATTTAACAATTTTTTTGGGGGGATTGATTTTTTCGACGAAACGAAATTTAAAGCACAATCATGAAACATGAATTTCCCTAAATATATAAAAACAGTGAAAAAATAAGACTCGTTGAAATTCGAGTTGACGTTTTCCATTTTTTTTTCAAATACGAAAATGCGGTGTTTTTTATTTCCTTGATGATTTTTCCAAGTTCCAAGTAAAAGTATTTATTATACGAAAGTGAATAAACTAGTACTTTACTTATTATTATTAAAATTAAAATATATATGCTGCGAGTTTGCTTGGCCATTATGTGAATTTATAAAATACTGGTGTTATTTTATGAAATTTAATTACAATGCTCGCATTAAAAGTGAGCCATTATGCTTGGAAAATGCAAAACTTTTATCTACTAAAAACTAAGATAAACGCGTTAAAAATTCTACGTACGTTTAACTTTTTTTTCATGCACGCAGTAGTTTATAAGTTACCGCTAGATGGCGTACGGCCGAATTTTTAAAAACCAAAAGAGAAAGAGTAAAATTTTAGCATCAAATGAGAGCAGTTTTCAATCTAAAACTAGCATACAGCAGGTTTTTTGAGAAAACAACCCAGTTTAATGACAAGAAGTACCGAGGGTAAGAGAGAAAAAAAATATCCCAGATCGAAAGATGGCGATAAGAGTGCGCGAAACGACAGAAATATAGAGCAAAGTTCGAGTTATACCAGTAGTTATTTGAGTGACATAAATAAGGTATCATTCGTTAAATGTCGACCGGCACTCCCTCTCCCTCAAGCGCGCGGAGTACGTCGGGAAAAGTGTCAAGGGCTATACGTCGTCGAATCGAGTCGCCGCCGCCGTCGCGAGTGTGGTTGGCGAAATCAATTACAGACTCGTTCGATAGTATGTGTAGTAGTAGTAGTCGTCGTCGTCGCGCGGCTTACAGCAGCTGTCGTCGCGAATTTTACATTTCACTCAACAATTACATTCTTTCTTTCGGGCGATGATCATGATCTCGTCGTACGATTTATTTTATTCTTTATTTTTTGTTTCGCATGCGAGGGGGGTACTCGACCGACCGATCGCGCGCGAGGACGACGCAAAAAAAAAAGATGGGCACGATACGATACTCGTTTAACAAAAAAAAAAAAAAACAAGAAAGGAAAGGAAAGGAAGAAGAGAATCGCATATTATACAGGAAAAGCGGAAGATTTTTGAGAGATATTCCGGCGATTGAACTGCGCGGCGCGCGCGCGCGCTCGCAAGGGAAGCGGTGTTTGGCAGACAACCAAACTGCCGCTGCCGCTTCATTGCTTTTTCTCTTTCTCTCTATCCAGTGTGCGTCTGCTTTCGAGCTTTATCGCATATAATATGGCAACTGTATATGAAGGTAATCTATTGTTATGGTTTTATATCGAGTTATTGCTTCCTCCTCCTGCTGGATAGGGGAGGCTGCTCTGCGATAGGCCTCGAAAAAAAACGAGTTTTTCAACCAGGTGTCGTGGGATAATTTTTTTGTTTACAATATCTGTACACAATCGACTTTATTGATTTTCCGTCCACGTTTATGCGTGGATAGCATTTTCATTTCATTTGTCAGTATTGTGCATCTAATGCCCTGTTTAGTCACGTAAGTAAATCAAGAAATGTCAGTCTTGTTACGAAACATTCATGTGGCTTTTTTTATTTTGAAGTTTCCGTTGGGTCGTATTTGTATTCAGATTTTTTTCATGAACTAATTTTATTTAGAATGAAAATTTATAACGTGACAATTTATTTGTTAAAGTATTAAAACAGTAAATGAAACAAGTCACAACAGAAACCGCAAGGGAACGTAACCATTGAATAAAAATAATATGAAACATAACCACATTTATTCGTGCTAATTAAAAATAGAAGGGACGATGGTTTTTTTGATACTATTATTTCCAATGAAACTAAGGATTGTAGATAATTTTTACAATTTACCTTCAGTTCAGCTCGAAAATAGAACCATGCCAAATGAAATTGGTATGGAAGCCAATAAAGATAATTTTATTGTAACTAAAGCTTTATTTGAAAAGAAATTTATCTGGATTGGAAAAATTATGAAAATTACTTTTTAACACTGCGTGCGCGAAACACGGGTTTTCTAACCTTAAAGCGTCAGAAAACCCTAGTTTCTCGCAAGCAGAGTTAAAAAATATCGTTTGCAACTAGTCCGCGAGGAAGTTGACTCACCCAGGAGTCTTTGCACCCTCGCTACGCTCGGGTGAAAACAACTCCTGGATGAGTCAACTGCTTCGCGCACTTGTTACAAAATATACTATTTTTATACCCTTTTCAAAAAAGAAGCATACAAATATGTGGGAATGTTTTTTTGAGTTTATATTTACTAATGATAGTTCCTACTATGGTAAGTGTTACAAAAATTTTACTGGCAGCATGATGTATTCAAATAATTATCATTCATTAAAGATTTTGAAAATCATCAAGTTTTCAAGAGAAAATCTGAACTTAACTATGGTTGAATGCATATTTCAACTAATATGTTTATTGATGATGATATTTTGTTACTTAAACATGCTATTATGCAAAAAAAAGGTAATTAACACGTATGATTATGAAATAAATAAATAGATTCAACGTTAATAAAAAGAATAAAATTTAATTTTCAATCTTAACAAGATCCACACTTGTGCAGTATTGATGGTTCAATTTTGGTCCTCTAATTCTCAAGATGCTGAAACGGTGTTGGAAAAAACATTAATGAAAGCGAACAATATTAGCATTTTTCAAGCAGGTTAGCATCGACATTTTTAACCATTTATTAGGAAATGATTTATTTATTTAAAAATTTTTCAGTGGGGATCGTTGTTTTAGGCACAAGCTTTGCCGTATCATCGATCCTTGTTCCGTCTTTTTTGAACTGGGCACTTCCAGGCAATCAGACATATGGAAAATGTCTGCCTCTCCATACAGAATTACATTTAAACGAAGAAAAATTTTTTAATCAAATTTTTCTAGTCCAGTTCACTGTAACATTTATTTTTGTTTTATTGATAGGCTCAATAAATGCTTTTCAATTTTTCACCATATCATACATTATTGGCCAAATTCGTGTATTGGAGTACGCCATAGCTAGAAAATTTGACTCAAATTGAAAATGGTTTTAATCGTATATAATTTTTCACAGATATTTTCTACGTAAAATGGACTCTGAGTACAGATTGAAACTTTTGGTAGATGAAAATAATGGAAACAAATGGATTTTTTGGCAGATCCAAGTTTTTGTGCAAAAGCATCAAATTTGTATCGAGTAAGTTTTGTTAATGTTAACAGCTTTAAAGAATTGATGAATTATAAACGCATGTATTATAGGATTTTCAAAGTGATTCGCGATGTAGGCAACAAGATGGGATTTGTTATATTATTCGGAGCAAGTTGTGTCCTTGCCTTAACGTCTACTTTAGTATGCTTTGAATTATTTTTTAGATTTTAGTTATTCAATCACTTGAATATGTTCATGTTTTTAGGTGGTAATTTTAATGGAAAAAAATTGGCTGGGGGCAGCAAAAATGTTGTTTGCGTTATGTGTTACGATTATCGTTATAATTTGTGCTTGTTTTCCAAGCCAAATGTTGAAGAATGCTAGTGACGATCTATTCTGTACCTGGTAAATATTGCAGATTACTATTGGTCATTGAATTTTAATTCAGTAAATGATTATTCTTTTCAAGCTTCAAAATAAATCTTCAAAATTATCCAATAAAAATACAGAAGATCTTATTATTCGTTATGCTAAGAGCAATGAAACCTTTTGTTTTAACTGCTGGGCCAACTATAGAGTTAGATTTAGAAACCTGCGGCAACGTAAGCTTTTATTATTTTTTTGAACATGAAATTTTCTTGGAATGTTGTAAAAATATTTAAATTACTTTAAATCGAATCATTGTTTTCAGATGATTAAATCCTCTATGTCATTTGCAATAGCCTTCAGATCTATTTACACTTCACTATAACTTTTTTCTCCCGAATTTGTACCTTAGCGAACGTAATTTAGAAACTGTCATAATTATTCAATTATTGTGTTCATATCATTCGAATTTAAATATGATATTAGACTTCACCGCTGCACAGGTTTTTAGCCACTTTGTAACTTAATTTTTCATTATATAAATTTATTGTTTTTCCATTTTTTATGGACAGCAATTTTATTCTCTGTTCGATCACTCACTTGTTTGGATGCAATATCGATTTAAGTCAATTTTTAAGGAAAAATCGGTGTTATCTTGAATTCGTACTTGTTCATACTAATAATTTTTATACAAAAATGAAAAACTTGATTTAATAATTTTTTCAAATATCTGTATTTTTTTTTATCAATAAAATTATTTTAGTACTAATGTGTTAGTGTAGTTACAATGTAAAAATTTATTCAGTTAGCTTGCTTGCTAAGTTCTCGAAAAAAAAAAGCGATTTAATGTTTCAATTTTAAGCTTGATGAATAAACTAAATTTTTAAATTTGTTTTCTTGTAGTTTCAAACAATAATTTAACTTCATGAAAGTTTTTAAAATATTTACCCAGTCAATATATATTTAAAATGTGCCTGCAAAAGATCTTCAATGAAAGTGACGCAGAATGAAAAAATTGCAAATTCAATTGCGTTATTAAAATTAACTGAAAGTCTGTCACCGATATTCGGTGAGATCAGCTCTGTATTTAAGGTGACAGATAATCCAATCCAGGCGAAAGACATGGAATTGAATTAAACCACTTTTTTAGAATTTAGAACAAGATTTTGCAGCGACTCCGGTATTACGGTGCTCAGAACTCGTGGAAGAACAGGCAGAACCGTTGGATCTGACGGTTCCAAATTCCCAAGTGGAGTTACAAGATTTTGCAACGACTCCGGCACTGCGGTGCGCAGAACTCATGGAAGAACAGACAGAGCCGCAGGATTTGACGGTTCCAAAGAAACAAAGAAAAAATATTGAATCCAGAAAAAGTAAGTTGGAAAGGATATTATACAAAGAAAAGTTATGGAGGGCCACTCAGGCAACTAGGCTTTGCAACAGAGTATTTGGTAAATTGACAAAAATCTCAAAGCTCAAAGCAATTAACAGTCAATCAAAAACAGAAATGGCAAACTTTTTGATAGTGTCCGACAAATATTTAAATATGATGAAGGCTTATTGTAGAAACAATTATTATAGGACGGTTACAAAAAAAAATCGTCGAAAGAGGAAATAGAACGAAGTACGCACCACAAATCAGTGTTTCAATATAAATGATTAAATTACTTTTCTGCTTGCAGATTAATACATAAAGATACTCGCCATCTGGTGGTGGATGCTTAAATGATTGTATTCAAACTAGTTAAAACAAGTATACATTTTTTGCAGCAGTAAAATTGTCATTTTCAAGTCATTTAAAATTTGCTTTATATTTATAATATAATTGTATCGACAAAATTGCCAGAAACAATTAGCTACTCAATAGTCATGTATTTTAAAACTTATTAAATTACAATTTTGGAGTAATTAGGCTATTCGTAATGTTGAGCGTTTTTACCAAAGTTTTACTTTTTATAATATTTACTCCAATGAAAAAATGCACGTGTGCTATTTAAATTTTTTAAAAGTATAAACTTTAAAAAAGTTTAAAAGTTAAGAAAAATGTGTTACAGAAAATGTTGCAGTATTAAATATATCATGTACTAACCGCCACGTGGCGTACGGTTAAGTAAACTAATAAGGAGAGGGAAAATCAATAATCCTTCTAGGTTCAATGCGAATTTGTTAGTAAACTATAAAAACTTTTTCCTTTTTAAAAAAGAACGAGAAGCCGTTTTACTTACGATGTGACTGAAATACCATTATATTTGAGGAAAGATACACCATCAACAAATGATTGTATCATATCGAGAATAATAAGAAATAAAGTAGCAACTTCTTTATATATTTTAAATATTAAGTCTAAAATTCGTTTCGATGCATCATTGCATCGTTCTCTCCACCGCGCTTATATGACCACCTGCCGCGAGGCATCCCACTCGATTCAACTTCAAGCGATACATAAAAGCCATTAAAATCCTTGCTTTATAATCAAACAGATTGCTCCCGCGCGCGCGCGTGGCATCAATAAAATAACGCGTGCGCGACTCGAAAATCTCATCCCCACGCGCGTGCTTGCATCGAAGAATTGCGCGCGCAAATTCCTTCCTGAAAAAAAACTGTTTTCAGGCGCACTCCGTACGCTCCTGCAACGAAATGATATACGCAATATTCATTAAGTTTATTATTCCCGCAATTTTCGGCGCACGTACGAGAGGGTACCGTACAAAAACCACGCGATCGCGTGAATGTGTGGCGCCCGTGTCGGATATCATCATATTCGCGCTATGAGCGTGGAAAATTGCCGTTTTGCGTTTGCGGGGCTGAAAAAAAAAACGATAAATATTCACTTGTCGACGCACAAGAGAGCGAAATTTTCAACTGCGAACGTACACGCGGCTCTCTAGCGTGTGTATACGCACGGGGGGAATCTATTGTTTTTTTTACACGCGCGCAATTCGCACCTACAGCGACGACAACGCGCGAGTGTCGAAACTCCCCTCGCGCTGCTGCCACTGCTGCTACATCGACGCATGTAGGTGATCGTATATGTTTCGGTGAAACGTACATTTCGCAATTTTCGTACTAGCAGTTTTCTAAATTATTATTTTTTTTGCGGAATATTTATGGCTTTATGAAAAAATAAAACGACGCGTTAATGTAATGATATCGTTTTTTCTACTTACGATGCAGTACTCGGAGGTCTTTGGACACTCCTTGAGTTGTGTGGCTGTGTAATTGATGCACGGCGTGATGCTTCCGACGCCATCGTTGTACTGTCCGCATTGGTAGCAGTTCAATCCTTGTACCACGCCTGTAACACAAAAAAACGCAAAAATTAATTTACTTCGAACATAAATGACGTAAGAGAGGCAAGAAATCGATATAAACCCGCTCCAATCTCTCCACGGTAAATCCATCTCCCCAACCGTCCAACATTTATTAGAAGTTTTTCGAACCTTCGCTTCGATTATTACAGCGTGAATGAAACACGATCGCGCGAAGTCGCGCAAAAAATGCTCCGTTGTACACGGTCCGAAGGCAATTGATGCTCGTGTTTGCGCGAGGGCGAATTTTCGGGAAAACGTACCACGGCCCTAAACTTTTTTTTGCTGGAAAACTTACACGCCGATATTATTCATGCCGTTGTTATTCGCGTCCTGGACCGGTTGACCAGTGTTTTCAGCCATGGATAAATCCGGTGCGGATCAATTTTTTTTTCTCGATCGGTTTAGTAATTCATAACTATAGAGTTATACGCAAGCTTCCATTCCTAAATCTGAAAAAAAATCTACAAGTATTACAAAGCGCACTGTAGATCTCCTTTTCCCAAAATCGACTTGTTTTTCGCTACCTCCTCGAGCCTTCGTTATAAAATCATGAAAAAAAATCGTGGAAAAAAAATCTCGGGTACGCTTTTACTTTATTTTCGTTGGATAAAATAAAACTCGCAGGCGCTGCGACAACGACGACGACGACGTGCCCTTGTGTGTGCAAAAGCATCTATCTGGCGTACAGGTAGAGAGACCAGCTACGCTGCACTCACCAGTCTAACCTCGGCGCATTCACAGATTGAATATTCGAGTGTGCCTCGCTCTCGCTTCGAAATCAATCAAATCGATTCCTCGAATGCCCTTTGAAGCTCTTCTATACTCACGCTCTCGCGTATATATGCCCTCGACTTCTCTCTTCGCTCGCAAGAAATAAGGTCAATTTCCCCTCGTCGTCGTCGAAGAAGACAATTCCCTTATATATATTATATGTATTTAAACATCGTCCGCTGCTGCTCTTGCCTTTTAAGTGAATTTCGCGCGAGAAAAAAAAGCTCAACCCGAAAGATATTTCAACCGATACATAAATTAGCCGTATACACACAGCCTTTTTTTGTTGCCCCGAAAAAGTTTGCTCGAAAGAGCTTTTATAATAGCGAAGCGAAGAAATTACATAAATGTTTTATCGCAGCAGGCGACGCGCGACGTGCCGCTGTCCACCACGTGCTTCTGCCTCTGTGCAGTTATTGCTGATGACATCTTTCAAAAGCTCGTAAGCGCGCGCACCGTCGAGGAAAAGTTGCAGTTGGCATAATTACTCTTGCATTCGTTGTTTTTACAATGGGGCTTCGTTGTTATTAGCGCGAAACTTTGTCGCTCGACTTTTTGTCGCAGAAGAGGGTAAGGAGAGAGTAACGATGATGAAAAAAAAAAGTGAGCGGTAGAGTACGAGAGGGCGACGAAAGATTCCCGCGCTGATTGCCGGTTATTTTCTCGTGTTCCTCCTCGGCCCGCGCGCGCGCGTAAGTGGACGCATTATTATACATTGGCTGGTGAACGCAGGGCAGCAGCTAGGTGAATCGAGCGAAAAAAATTGAGGAGAGACGAAAAAAGAGATCTCGTCTCTACGAAAAGGGAAAAAGTCAGAGGTGGTGCTGGCGCGCGAAGTATTATATGAGGCCGAAGTTGGCAGTTGCGCATTCAATGTAACTCTCTCTCTCAGCTTCAACACACACACACAGACACGCTGCAGACGTATAATATACACAGGCGCAGTAGGTTGTAGGTATATATAACTACTGCGCCACGCGCCCGAGGGCTCCGCAGATCCAGATTAGGCACGTCACGGTCTCTCTCTCTTACTCTCGTTGTCGTATAGTCGTCGACGTCGTCCAATTCACTGGCCCTGGACGCTGCCGCAGCAGAGAGAGACCGAAAGTACCCACCCGCGCACATTTATGTCTTTCCTTTATCTTCGAACTCTCTTCTCTCTCGCCTCGTTGATGGATTTTGCAACTGCTAATTTTAAACTTTCTCTCGTGCGGCCAGTCGTGTTATATATAATGTGTGTCTGTGTGTGTGTATACACGTTTTTGCTGGTTCTGCCAAAAGCTGCGCTCGAACGCGCCCCTCTCATCCCACTTCTATGACGTCTACTCGACTGACTCGACTGACTTCGAGTCTCTTTTGTTTCTTATCCATCTTCTTTTCATCTCGTTCGCTCGAGAATAAATGACATTCAAATGTTAATTTGTTTCGTTTCCCTCCCTTCCCACCTCCCCCAGCTCTCGGCCCCAGGAAATTTATTGAATTTGTTCTTCGAGCTGTATATAGCTCTCGAGCCAACGCGAGATCTCTACCGCTTGATATCAACCGTTTCGTTTTTTCTTTCTTTCTTTCTGGTTTTTAAATTACATTATTTTACAAATGATGTAAGGGGAAAAAGGGCACTCGATGTAATAATGAAAATAACGTATACGGATTAACGGAGCATATACATAGTAAAGAAAAACGAAGGAAACGGACTTGGATATTTTTTATACGAGCTTTGGCGCGGAAATACGGCCGAGCTGCTTAAAAAGCTGCGGCGTAGACACCTCGGCAGCACCTCGTGCGAAGATTTTCATTCTGCCTTTTTTTTTCTCACGCCACCACACAGTGTCGTCGTCGTCGTCGTCGTCTTCCCTTTTATATTACACGGGCATTTTGAATCTCTTATTCTCTAAGCAGCATAATAATGCTTTGCCATTGTCTCTCTCTCTTGCGGAGCTCGGTGCAAAATTCACGCTCCGATGCTTTATACATCGCTCGTTTCTGTGTTTATTCGTTTGTTTCTTCTTTTCAACTCCTTTCTTTATCTTTTTTATTATCATCGTGGAAAGATATAAAATTCATTTGCTTAATACGTTAAATAACGACTCGTTCTGATTTGGTAAAACCACCACCACAGCAGCAGCAGAGAGAATACGAACATCATCAGGCTCGTAAAATATGTCGTCTATATATAGCATAAGCGCGTGACGCGCAGTTTACTCGGGTTGGGGGCTTTATGGGACTATTTCACGGGCAGTTGAAGCCAATCGGGCAATCGGTGTGAACATACCACCGCCCACCCGCGCGGCAGCGGCGCTATATAAGCTTTACACTGCAGCAGTGGCAGCAACCCTTCGACCTATAGAGAGATACTATACTGGTGCTCGTACACGCTCATAAAGCTCGTCGTCGAGCACAAGACGTTTTCAGCCGTTTCTATATGCTGCGCTATATATATCGCTCATTCCGATGAATCCTCTATATATATTCATTATGTGTGTGCGTGCTATACATCACAGACTCGAGCTATGCTGCTATATAAGCTCGCGGAAATATCCGAATCGCTTTTCGGGCTCATGGAAATGAATGTTTCAAACTTGATTTCAATCCCAGATTCGTATGTGTATATATGTATATGTGGAAGTTGATTTTACGATTCTACCTCGTCGTAAAAGACGAGAGAGTCGCGTTTCTGTAGGATCAAACATATTCCAGATATAGCAGTATATATAATGAAAATTTATTCCTAACAAAAATGAGAGTAAAATCCCCGCGTTACACTTTTGGGCGAAATTCAATTAAATCGAGCTTCTGACGTTATATCGGCAAAGATCGCGAAGAGAAGTCTTTGTTTCTGTATATAGGTACCCCCGACGAACTTCGATACTTCGTGTAATTTTTCGCGCGATTCGAATCTCTCTCTCCCGCCTCTCGTCTTGTATATATCACCAAAAAAAAAGGGAATACACAGTAAGAGAGAGAGAGATAAAGACAGTGTGCGCGCCACGAAGCGAGACACGCAAAAATTCCTTCTTGGCTTGACTTCAAGAAACCGCGCGGCGCGACGGGGGGGGGGACGATGCTTCGTCTCCGGAAATTCAGCAATATTCGGCGATACGCGACGCGCGGCAAAAGAGCTTTTCTGAAAAGTGTCGAGTCGACGTGATTCCTCGAGCCCGCGCGAACGAATCGTTCTCTGGAGACAATTAAAATCACGCCACTTTTCGTATATATATATATATAGAAATTTGCTAGGCGCAACGTGACTTCCATCTGCGTACATAAATGCGAGGAGCGATCATTAGTAATATCTAAATTATACATACGTTCGCTGTCGCGCGTAAGCCGAAAGTGCGAATGATAAATTACTTTCTGTATTATTACGTGGATTAAAAGCTATACCGCTGGAAATAACCTTAATTACAATGTTAAAATTATAGTAACGGATCTTTGTTGAAAATAATTACATTGGAATTGATTTATTTATTTATTTACGCAAATTGCGAAAATACGTGAAAATTCAATCACGTGCGTTACTTTCAACGCAAAACGAATTAAAAAATTGAATCTCATACTCAAATAATGCACTTTGATTGCAAATATAACGCTTTAATACTGATTTATTTTTTGCGCCGATTGCTTCGAAAATTTATAAAAATTCGATCACAATTAAATCTAGCTTTCCCCGCTAGATGGCGAGTACCTTGATCTGTAAATCTGCAAGTGACAAAGTCAAAGTATTTGTATAAGTCAATCAAAGAAGTATAAGTCGGTGTACATGGAAAAGATTTGGTTGATTTTTATAAGCTCGTACCCGGCGAGACGCATCTATAGTCACATCGGAAATTATCGCCTACAAGTTGGTCATTTCGAGGCGTGTACAACACACGCCCGCTAGGCTCGACGACGACAACGTACTTGCCCCCTCGAGGCATTATATGTGCTCCGTGTGTGTGTGTGTATGTGTGTCTGTGTTATATAGTCTCTGTGTCGTCGTCGTCGACGCGTTGAGATGATCGAGCTTATACGGCCGAGCAAAGGTCAATTTGTTGGCTCGTTATGTGTACACATGTACGATATATAGGCGTGTGCATGTGTATATATATGTGCGTCGAATAATGCGCGCGTCCAGAGCAAGACAGGAATCTGTATACACGTATGTAATGCAAAGCTGCACGAGCTGAAATATCTCTTGTGTAATAATATAGTCACGAGACGCGCGCGTATGCCGCACACCGCTCGAAATTCCAGTCAATTTGTCTAAAAGCTCGTTACACGTGGTATTTATAACGTTTCGACCTTTGACTCAAACGGACTTTTCGCGCGCGAAAAATAATTCATTCATATACACGTGCTTGTGAGAACCTTTCGTTTACGTTAATAATACTTATTGTATAATGAATCGCGCGTCGGTATACGTGTGCATCATTAAAACATTTCCGCAGTGTGCCTCGTGCTGCACAATTAAGAACTAGCCCCAAATACTTGGCCAAACGTATTTAAAACGATGTAACGAGGCAAAAAAAAAATAGCAACTAATTATAACGAGCTTGCAGCGGTGCGCACGAAGATATTTAACGCACCTTTTGCGCAAGTGTAAATTATGTATGGAAAAATGTCGAAGCAATTGTGCACGATGCAGCGTGTACGAGTATCATCCGATATCGTCATAAGTGGAAAATTCCGACAAGTCGAGAGGAAAAGAAAAAAACAGATATATATATATATGTCACGCGTTTGTGCGAGTCTTTTTCTCGTCAAAGACGAGAGCTGTGTGCGCTTCTCTTTCTCCTTTTTACCTATATACACACGACGCTCAATCGTCATTCACCGTTTTGAGGATAAAAGTCGAATCTACCCGAAAGTATATATATATATATATATATATATATATATATGATCTGACAAACGACTGCTGCGACCGAGAAGAGCGCGAGACGGATATTTTCCGAGCAGTTCAATAGAATTCGAGTGGAGAATTCCAGTATGCGTTACACGTTCAACGAGGATTTAGCACAGGGTGGGATGGAAAAACTCAGTCGTTCTTTGCAACGACGGATTTCCAAGCCGAAGATTGATTTATTGGTTTATAACAATTTGGTTAACATAGTAGCTTGTTTATCGATGGGATAATTCGCTCGAGGGCCTTTACGCAAAGGAAAAAAAAAAGAGTAAAAGAAAATAATACATATATTGTAAGGGATCGCGTAGTTTATTTTTCCGAATGATTGGGAGCTTATCGAGGCGCGTATTCACAAATATTTACAAGTTAAAGAACTTTTGGGTGCGCGGTGGAGGGTTTAGCCGCGTGTATGCAACTTTTTTAACCGAGTCATTCGACATTGTTGTCATCCTCGTGCGGAGCGGGAAGAGGCAAAAAAAAAAGAAGTCAAAACTTTTCCGTGTATATATTTACAAGAAAATAGGGACAAAATAGAAGTAAAAAAAAAGCCCGACGAGAGGCAGAGAGAGAAAGAGAGAGAGAGAGAAGGGTTCAATGTTGTAGGCGCGTCGGAGCAGAGGAGATGATGTGCTGCTGCTGCTGCTGTGTCTGTGCATGTATATCAAGCGCGCACAAGTCGGCCAAGTTGGGCAAACTGACCCAGATTGAAGGAGAAGCAGCGGCAGCAGGCCACAGTCTATGTACACTATCTATTCTAAATGTGAATGTTCTCTCGGTCGCATCGGCTCGCTTCAGTTTCTATATTTCCCTTCGTTGCATTAATGTCTCTCTCACGGCGATTTTTATTCAATTTTTCATTCACGTGTTTAAGAATTTACAATAGGCCAATTAACCCAAATGGCATGGGCTTAAGAGATATTATGTAACGATGATTAGGGGATTAATTATCGGATAGTATTACTGCGACAGCAAAGATTTTAGATAATGGAAAATATCACGCCCCCCCCCCCCCCCCNCCCCCCCCCCCCCCCCCAATCGAATGAGAATTTCCAAGCGGTATCAATTAGAAAATTACGTTGCTGCACTCGTCAATGTCAATTTTGCTGTATTACAAATTTTTATTCGGTATGATTGTAGAATGAAACGTCATAGAACGCCTGCGATTTTCGGAATAAAAGAAACGGTCTGAAGAGTTTATTAAAAAAATTTCATTTTTTTCGTTTGTTTGTGATTAAATTCATTGCAACATATAAGTATTATTATCTTTCAATTCATTGACGAATCTTAGCACATTTATAACGCTATATGACATTTTAGTGTGCAACATGAATTTTTCCACAAATTATATGCGATTTTCAGTGGAATTTCGTTAAAGCTTAACTTCTAACAGCTGTTCTTATACAGGTGCTTATAAAAATGAGTTATATTTTGATAGGAAAATGAAAGGTTAATATTCGGTTATGAACTTTTTGATTTCATCAACAGATGGAGTATCGTAAATTTGAAAGTGGAAAAATAGTTTGCAAATATAAAATCAAGACTGCCAGTTATTTGAGTCACCATCGCCGATATAATTTTTGTATTTTACTTTATTTTTAGTTGAATAATTAAGTAATTTTTAGTTGAACGTTCAAACATCGATTTTATTGCGTCAACTTCCATATTACCGGATGGTTCATATGATTTTGTGAGGCATTCTCAGTTACTAATGTGATCATTATGACACTCTTCGAATTCTGCTCAATCAAGTTTATAATCCTGTTACAATTATGTAACATATATTAAATGTATTTTGAATGGCTTAAAAATGACAGTTTAATTGTTTCCAAAAATTTAGACCAGTTTTCAAACGCTATAAATACGAAAATATCATTTCAATCTACCACCACTAGATGGCGATTACTTATATCTGCAAATCTACAAGTGACAAAGTCAAAATAATTGTATATTTAGCGATTTACGAAAATAACAATACAGTTGACTTTATATCGCGGTTGTTTACGAGTAAAAACACACATCATCGAAGCGCCGTGAAAAAAAACACACCTCTTTGGATACCATGAAAAAAACCACACCTCTTCGGAGCGCTGCGAAAAAAAACACACCTCATCGGGCGCTGTGAAAAAAAACACACCTCATTGAATGCCACGAAAAAAAACACACTGCATCGAAACTTGTTGCGTTTTTTTTCTGCTCTGTTTCTTTTCGCGGCATCCAATGAGCTATGTTTTTTTTCGGGGCATTTTATCAGTATGTTTTTTTTCGTAGCGTTTTTCACTGTGTTTTTACTCGTAAGCAACGGCGATATATGATTTAAGTAACAGATACTCCACAAATGAAATTTCTACCCTAATCCGAGCCATTTCTGTCACGCATGAAAAGTTATATCGCTTAAAAAATGCAGTTAACAATCTGGAAAGTTTGGTACACAGCTCGTAAACGCAGTTGTCGTGCGGGTATCGCGACATTGTTTGTGAAAACTCTTCATACTTGCAGATTTTCTTTCTTCCACCCGAGCTCTCCGCCAAAAGACGAGTTTTTAAACAATTTTAAACATTCGCGCTTATTTAATTTTCCCCTCGCTCGAAATCGAGCAAAGTTTTTTTTCGAGAGAACCTCGAGGTAAACCAGCCAACTAAGTTTGGTACATACCGAGGAGCGTTATCATTTCATCCTCGAGGAAATAAACACTTTTGCAAACGTTTTTATCATCGCGATTCGCTATCGTAGACATTTTTTCTCTCTCTCTCTAACATAGCTTCGCAACAACAAAGTATATAATAAGAATGAAACGCAACAATGGCAAGCTCTCGAAGAACGCCAAGTTTTTCGTGTATATAATGCATTTACTGCTCGTCATTTATTTCACGAGTAATAAAAAGAAAAGGAGGCGAGAGCGAGGCAATGAAGAAACTTAGCGATAATTATATACTGACGGGCATGAGGCGTTGAGCGGATCTGAAAGGATATTAGCTCAACGCGCTTCAGTTTCGTGAAAATATTTTTATATAAAATGAGGTTTTTATCTCAAGCTTGACCGAAATACAAGAATTATTTTGCTTCATATAATAAATAAAAAATCAGATAAATAAACAAACTGAATTAAAGTTTACTTATGTTGGTAAACATGCATCTTAATTGCAAACATACACACGCGTGGCATCGAGAACTGCGAAACGTCGATCGAGTGTGTACTTAGATGGCAAGCAAAGTAGACGTCTATATATGCGCTAATCGATCATCGCACTATTAATCTTCGGCTATTTTCCGACGTTTTTTTTTTTATTCTCACGCAGCACGACCAATGAAGCGAATCAAATTCACGAGAAATCCGTGTATGTACTCTTCTTGGCCCTCGTGCACAATGTTTTCCAAACTTGGCTCGCGCTCGAGAGTCCACGAGCGTAATTTCCATCTGATTTGATTTCGGTGCCATCGCGCGCGCGTCACCCGCCCAACAAAAAAGTGTAATAGATTAAAATTTTCTCTCTTTTTTTTCTCTAGCGTATAACTCCAGCTACGCGCGTCGATGTATATCGGTGCCCCGCCGCATCATTCTGGGCGTGTGTCGAAAATTTATTTTCGCGAAAATATAACGCTCGCGTCGCTTTGGAAAGTCAGAGAGAGCCTACTGCTCCGAGATCGTTGATAACGATACGTTGAAATATACACACATTACTGCAGCGGTATAAGTTCACTCTCCAAAAAGCCTGATTATTTATTTAGTTCTTTTTTCATTAACTTTGACACGTAAAATTCATAGCGCATATAATGTAGAGAGAAGCGCTTCATATTCATGCAGCATGGAAAAAAAAAATAATAATATATGTACTTGGCATATAGATAGTTGTGAATATTCAACGTCTATCTTTCTCAACTTTTTTTTTCTACTCTCTATCTCTCTATACGTTAGCGCAGAGAGGGCCACACGGCGTGTCATCGTTCGTTTGATTCCATATCGCGCTCTATATGAGCTCGCAGCGGCAGCGGCAACGGCAGTAAGGTTTATATTAAATTTTGACCGTCTTGCATATATATGGCTTACAATGGTTGTATATAACTATACATTGTGTGGGTGTGTGCAGCAATATATATACACGAGAGCCAATCTAAATGTGCTACGTATGGAGCAGTGCGCTCTCTGGTCCGTGTATATATACGTAGAGAACTTCGAGAGACTCGTGCCGGTGCACACGCGAGTGCGAAGTTCCTTTGAAATATGGATGTACGACGAGATATATAAGCGTCGTATCCGTCGGTGTACATATGCCGTAAAGTAATATAGAATTTGGGGCAAAAATCGACGATTGAATTTTTTTGCGGGTTTTAATTAGAAATGGTATTTACTCGATGCTGGATGATCGTGCGTGGGTTTTTCGATGATATATCTAAAAAACGTTCCTGGTAGACATGCTCGAAGTTTATAATGACAGAATGGCCGGGAAATTATCATATATAATGTTTTAAAGTATATTAACATTAATTGGCTTGCTTTTGGTGATCTTTACCTTATAATTATATTAAAAATATTAAACGCAAGTTAAATCATTTGAAAATGACTATTTAATTATATCAGAAAATGTAGACCAATTTTCAACCACTATAAGTCGATGATACTACTTTCAGTCTCCATCACTAGATGGCGAGCATACCTGTATCTGTAAATCTGCAAGTGGCAAAGTAAAAATACTTGTATAAATCGAATCATGATGTTAATATTCCTTGAATATACTTTTGAATTATGAGTAATTTAATTCAATTGCCGTTTTACGTTACATACTCCACCGCTAGATGGCAAGTACCCTTATCTATAAACTTGCAAGTGGAAAAGTGAAAGTATTCGTATTAGTCTAAGCACGGGTTTGAAAAAAATGATATTTTTCATGAGCTAAAGTTTTCAAGTTTCATTTCAAGTAAAGCTAGCTGTAACATGGGCTCCTATGAATCATCATCATAACATGTACAAGATTAAAGTTATACTGCCCACACAATTGTAATTTATCATCATGATAAGGATGGCATATAAGCCAGCTCAAAAATGTCGAGAATTTCTGCCAGAGATTTCCTATTTTACTCATTTTAATAGTCAAGATATCCCGATATCGAATATAATCAAAAACATCCCCGGTGAAACAAGCCGCGCCGCAGTTACGCGCTCGGATCCGCGAACCGAACGAGTCGCTCGAATTTCTCAAGATTAGAATTCCCAATGACTGCGAAGAGATAAGACAACTCTTTATGCGTCTTTCTCTCCCTTTTTTCACTCGGGGAAATTTTTTTGCATCTTCGTTACTTCCCAAGCTTCTTCTTTTTCTTCTTCTTCTTCCTGCCGTCTGTGTACTTCAACGCAGCAGCGAAGGAACGAGTTGGCACGATTTTCCGTACGAAATTGCTTTCTTATATCAACGAAAGTAGCAGCAGCAGCAGAAACTAAAAATACTCGACTGCTCTCTCGCTCTCGCGTCTTTTTAACGAAATATTTTTAAAGTATAATCGTTTCAATTGTTCGTTCACGGAACGTCGGCGGCGCGCGCATTGTTGTAATGTAAAAAAGCTGTAAATGCTTTGCCGTCGGTGCCGAATTAAAGTAAAAAAACGAAGCTAAACGTCATCCTCGAGTCAAAAATAATAAATTCGACTCGCGAGTGCCGCGAGTTTAAAAAAAAAAAATAACGCGAACGGCAATGCTCTAAAATTTCGAAGTAGAAGTTTAATAGAACGTGTACATTATACAGCTGCTTTATATATATATGTGGGAGAGAGAGAGAGAAACAAGCGAGAAGAGCGGCAAAGGAGATTAAGTCTTTGCCAGTAGTAGCTTTATGCGATTTAATCTCTGCAATGGAGCTCCCTCTCTCTCTCTCTCTTGGCCTCTCCAAGCCATTGGCTTCGCTCATCTAGCTATAGCCGCCACTGCCACCGCCGCCGCTGCTATTAACTCAATCGCGCTCGAACAACTACTACTACTGTTATATATATATGCTGCGGCGTCGGTGGTGCAGGAGCTCCATAACGCTGCGGCGCACTTTCTTATATGTGCACGCCGATACTATAACTGTACACTTTTGTGCAGTGGAATTTCTTAGCTTGGACATTTTAATTTTACGTTTGCTACTCGAGTTTTTGCGAGTTACCACTGGGTCTAAGTGCATAATTATGTTTATATGGAACTTATCCTTGTTCAACCACTACTACTACAACCAGCGCTCATGGCTTTACGCCTCGTTGGGGGTCGAAAATCTTTTTCGAATCGTTTTAATAATAAATTTTCGCTCTCTCGGCGGAGCGGCGGAAAAAAGCAGCTCGCGCGCTCGTTCAAGCTGTTGGGAGCGAAGAAAAATATGGCCCGCGCGAGCCGTGCAACAGCAGGGCCTTCGAGCTCGGTGCATCAACAAAAAACTTTGGTGTGTGCTGCATCGAAAAAATGTGTATGCGCACGCGCGCCTCAACTGGCAAAGCAAAGCCCGCGCGGGAGAGAGAAAAAAGTTAACAGTAACGCAAACACTCGGCGGCGGAGGGGTAAAAAAGTTCGGCATACATAATTTCAAATGCGCCCAGACGAAACCATCTGTGAAGAAAAAGTAGGTACGCGCATAGTTATATACATGTGTGGGTGTGCGTATGTATGTGAAAAGGCCCTCGCGCACATACGCACATCCGTAATAAAGCAACTCAATAAAAGTCGAAATATTTGCACCACCCCGCCGCTCGAAACGTTTATACGCGCGTACATACGCGAACCCCCCCCCCCCCCCNCCCCCCCCGGCAGAGGGTAGCAGCCAATCGGCGGTATTAAAAATATATATACGTACGTAGAGCGCGAAAAAATTCTCGAGGAAAATAAAGTTCTCCCTCTGTAGCTACCTATACCTACCTACCGCGCGTATACATTATCCTTGTTTGCTTAGCTATTCAGAATGTGCGCGCATTACGATGAAAATTGCAGTCGGTTATCCAACAGAGAGTCAGAGTCAGAGGGTGAGCACAAATGAGATAAGAACGTTATTAAGCGCGGAAGCTTAGCAGCTCTTGCGCGCGAGAATTCTTAATACTCGAAATGATAACGCGGTAAAATGTATCGGTGGAATTAAATGGAATATATATACTTGACTGCTCGCGTTTTCATTTACAGAATAGAAAACCTGGTAGCAATACTCTCAATATTGATCAGTATTGTAAATGTTATAAAATACATTGCCTGTTAAATTGGTTTGTTCTTATAGAGATTTTGTCTATTAAAATTAGAATGGCAATATATGACTGCTTCGCAAAATTTAGATCAGTTTTTAACCCATGTATGAATACAATGATTTAAGCATCCGGCACTAGATGGCGACGTACCTCTATCTGTAAATCTGCAATTGACAGAGTGAAAATAGTTGCATAAGACAGACAGCATTCACAAGTTTGATCAATTTCTGGTTATGAATTCGATTTAATCGACGTTCAACATTTTGAATGTAGAAAATTAAAGATAACTATCGAACATGAGATACGAATTTCATTTATTCAAAAAATTATGATTTAATCATGAAATAAAAGTAGAGCATAAGGTGATTATGAATTCGATAAATTTTCCTCATCTTTCAAATCGTCGTTTATTTACGATACTCTGCCGCGGAGTTTTATTACCTCCCGATCAATTGACGACACGGGCAAAAAAAAATGTACCAATGGAACATCGCTTACACATACATGGCCAAAACTTGAGAATTATCGATGTTATAATACATACACCCCCGCAATAAGCAATTAAACGCAATGAGTTTCGCAAGAACATTACTAGAGAGAAAGATAGATAGATAGAGCTGGTGCTTACATACAACAGCAGCAGCAGCAGCAGCAGTAAGTGCACAAACAATCGCACCGCACGCAAAATCGACCACACACATATCACGCTCATCCGCGTTATAAATCGGGTATTTATTACTCAAATACAAATGTTTGTCATTTGCATACTTTTGACTGCGGCTCGTATATAATATCGTTTGGACGCGATGGCGGCGGTGGTCGGTGGTGGTGGCAAGCGAAAGTTAGCCACATCAATTTCGCTCTGTCTCTCTTGGCTTGGCTTGGCTGAGTGCACGCGCGGAGCGCGGATACATCTAAGGGAAGATTCCGCTGTATACACACAGCCGAGCAAACGATAGCCATTTCTCGACGAAACACGTATTTATTATTCTAGTATTGCGCTCGTGTAGCAACAATTTTCAGCGGAAAAAATAAAAATAATAATCACGAAACATTCGCTCGTTTTTAAGACATTTACCGATGGCGCTCATCCCTCATAATTATACGCTGGCAATCTCTTCTCTCTCTCTCTGCTCTTGACTCGAAATTGGGGCTTCTAGCTCGTTGGCGTGGCAGTGATACTTCACACTTCTCACGCATGAAATTTGTTGTGCAGCAACGAGAGAACTTCACACACAGACATATACCTGTACACGAGCTATCTCTTGCTCCGTGACGTTGATGATGCTACCACCCGCCACCACGGGATGCTACGTTGGAGAAAGACAAATTGTAGTTTTTTTTTTTTCGCAGTTGCCTCTCCTTTTTTTTCCAGCAGCAGCGTACACAGCTCTCGAGGTACGTAACTATGTACCCTACACGTCGTTGTTACATAAGCTGTTATTAAAGCCCTAAGTGGCTGGGTGGTTAGTCGGTTGCACATAATGCATTTTCAAGATACGTTTTCAGCTTTCATAATGACGGGCTATTTATGTTCCCGCGCGCGCGGTTATAGTAGTAGATACGCGAGAGCTCCGAGCGCACATTTTCGAGGCACGTATACGTACTCGACCGCGCGCGCGCTGCCGACGAAACTCAGACGTAAACTATTTTAATCACCGAATTTTCTCCGACTTTATTATTGTTGCATCTGCGTTGCTAACAACTTTTGTTTGTTTTTTTTTCTTTTTTTTTTTTAATTTTACTTTTAGCCGTCGAGTGTGCGAGATATGGTCCAAAGGTCGGATGACGTAATATACCAACAACAAAAAAATTAATACTACTTTACAAACTACTTTTGGCTTTTTGGAGGGTATAATAGTAACGATTATGAACTTTGAAATTTTATTCTTCTGAAAATAACGTGATATCACAGAAGAAAAAAATTATAAAAGCGCGTTAATAATCATGGAGTACGCTAAAAAAAAGATAAAATAAAACTAAATTCTAAAATAGCTCGAGTGCCGTATTAAGTGAGCTTAAAATATTGTCAATTGATTCCAAAGAATAAAATACGATACTTGCATCCATCGGTTTTGTTCACATGCAAGCGCGCGACGCGTCAAACTATCGCGCCAGTTGAAATTGTCCCAAAAGCAGCAGCAGCAGCAGCTTTTTGGTAACCGGATCACGTTTAGGCAACAGTCCGGATATATGAAACGCGCCGAGGTATAACTGAATATAATAGAAAAAAATAAAATACGTCTTGCCATTATGACCATACTTGCTGTGTGTGTGTGTGTTGCTTCTAGCTCGTTCCGTGATTTCTAAAATTCTTCACTCTGACGGTCCTCGTTAAAACGTGCAATCTTATCTATGTATCGGTATTTATACACGAAATGAAATTTTTTGCCACTTGCGAATTTACGATACTCCATCTGTTGATGGAATCAAAAAGCTCGTAATCAAGTACAACACCGTTGATTACAATGTATCTGCTATTAATTATTATTGTGGCTAACTATTCCTAACATTTTCCTACTAAATACTAACTCAATTTTAAAAATTAATGAATAGCTGTTATAAAAAATAAAAAAAAAAAAAAATGAACTTGGATTTCTGTAATTGAAACTTAAACAACAAAAAAATCGTAGATTGGCAATTCACGACGGTATATCTGTATTTTTATTTTTCCGAATATTTCGCTTAGATATCTACGCGTACAATTGCACATATATGCAGGTACACACATAATTCTACAACAGCTTCGAAATTTCAAGAGCACTAGTCTCGTCAGACTCGAGGTTCTGTCTGACTATCTTTCTCTCTCTCTCTCTCTCTTCTTCCTTTTCTCTCTAATAAAGATCTCAAGACCTGGGCTACTCGAAAAAGCAAGTCATACTTTTCAGCCTCGAATCTGCGCTCAGCTACAAAGTATAGAGGATAGACCCCATCCCGTATCCCCCTCCTCTCGCGAACTCATCGAAAAAGCAGATAAATAGCTCTAGCTGCGGTAGCCGGATGAGTATATATAATATATATATACACAAGCTCGCCCACCCCGGTCGAAATTGCGCTGGGCGTACATAGTTCTTTATCCTCTTTAGAATGCAATACGAGCGCCGAGGAGGGCCAAGACTCGACTCGCTACTACTTACTGCTGCTGTAGCGCGAGAGAGAGAGAGAGAGGCTCCTGATGGATCGAGAATTCAGGATGTATATAGACTCATTTTTCTTTTTTCTCCTCGCACGCGAGTCGAGAGGGCAGAAAAAAAAGGAAGAGAGCGAGAGCAAAGAGAAAAAAAAAGGATTCGAGATAACCCTCGGCGTATAATAAACCATTATCGATCAATGAGATCGTAATTAGTTGAAAAGTATGGCGATGTCTGACTAGATACTGATTAATCTACTTTCGATCCAAAAGATTACAACGGGATTGAAGCCGTGTCAATGCATCTGATGAAATTGTGTTTTGACTTATACGATTATTTTGACTTTACCACTTGCATATTTACAAATAGATGCGCTCGCCATCTAGCGGTGGAAAGTGGTATTAAACGCATTTAAAGAGATTGAAACAATTAGTCATTTTAAGGTCTTCTAGAAAGCGCCTAATAATTGTAACGTCATTCTAACAGAAAAATCGTAAACAAAAAGCTAATATTAATCGTAATGAATTTAAAAACATTTTTAACGGTCGTTATATTTATTTAATATTTATTTTCCAAGTTATATTTTTTATCGAAACGACTCGCGCACGCGATACGCGCATCCTGAAAGTCGAAACCGCTCCAGGACTTGTGCATCTTTTTTTTCACCAAGTCAGCCGTGTCGTCGTCGTGCTACAAGCAAACGACGCATCATAAAGAGCGCTGGTGTAAAATATTAGACGGCTTAGAAAAAAAAAAAAAATAAGAAGAAAAGGAGACGACAAAAGAAGGACGCGGTGAGAATGAAGTGCGGCGCGGTGGTGGCCCGAAAGAAAGGAAAACTGATTCGTGCATCCAACGGCCCGCCGTTCTCCTCTTCACACGATCATATTTCAGAAGGGCGTCAGTAGCAAGTTCATCGCTTATATAGATATATACGCATTAAACATGCATGCTTATATAAAATACGGCGAGGTTCGATGTGATTTATGCCTCGAAATACAGCTGCTGCTCCGATTTAAGTGAAAATTCCGCCCCTCGCTGCTTACATTTTTACATAAATACCACGTTCTCAAAAGCATCACGTGGAAAGCTCGATACAGGTGGAAGTATACGAAATATCGAGCAGTGGGACGGGATCGGTGATTAAGACGAAAAATAAAGCGAAAAGTCTATCTATCGAAAAAAATAAAGCCCTACTCCTCCTCGCGGGCCCGCAGCTCGTTACGAGCCCTTCGAGCGTCGCGTGTGAAGTAGATCGTGTATAATGTCTCGTCGCGATGTTGATTTTTAAAAACTTTTGGTACAGGCAAGAAGAAGAAGAAAAAAAAAATGTAAAAACCCAACGGCGTTTGGGTTAATAATCCACCCAACTACGAGTCAAAAGCGTCTCTCTCTCTTGAGCCGCACTACGCTCCGGTAGTCAAGCCTCGGGCACCGCAGGCGCGGTTTTTTCTCTCATTCTCTCTCTCCTATATATAAACATACCCTTTTTTTTCACGCTTTACTCGTATAAGGAAGCACGTAAAAAAAATAACTCATCGCAAATATGTCTTGATGTAAAAGTGAAAACAGAGGGCTTATTAGAATACGTAACACTTCTTAAAGCGAGCGTGAATTTTATAATCATTTACTAAAAATAATATCTTTCACGAAGAGGATCAGTTTTATGAGATACTCGAAGAGGAATATTTTCATTTTATTTCATAATATTATAACATTTTTAGCATTTTGTGTTACAATGAATTCATGTAGATTGTATGACTTAGCCTTTTTACAAATATCAGATCATACACACCGAATTATAATTGTAGCTAATAGTTTATTTCTTAACTCACGTGCTAAATTAGAATTACAAATTAATTAATGGATTATGAAATCAGATATTTTCATATGACAAATTGATGGGCTAAATAGTGTAAAAAAAGTTTTAAGAAATTCTGATAGATTTGTGATTAGTTGCGTTTCAATGTCATTCATCAATAAATTATAATTTTTCTGGTAAATTGTCAACACTGTAGCTCAGTAAGTTTGGATATCAATATTTACTGTGCTATTTAGATCAATAAAATTTAGATCGATTTAAAGTGAACAATATATTACATTTTTAAAAAAATTAATTTCTAAACTTATACCTTGTTTGCAGAATAACGAGATACCGTAAAAATTGAAGGAACTCGAGATATCATTGTCAATGAACATTTTTAGATTAGATTCAAGATGACTCTTTCGTTTGAATATGTATACCTTATGTTTGCATTAATATAATTTATTATATACTTAAGCATTACGATTGTGCGACGATTTACGGTGTTTATGAAGATTGTCGCGATGTAAAAATACCTTTCCGCAAACATCGCATGTATGAGTGATATCATTATGTACCGAGTTGGTATGCTTTTTAAGACTATCCTTATAATTAAACGTCTTTCCACGTGTATCACATATTTAGATGATACCTTAGTGCGATGATCGTATGTGACTATCGAGACTACCCTTTTGATTATATGTCTTTCCGTAGGTATCACATGGGTGGGTGATACCTTCATGCGATGATCGTACGTGCCTTCTGACATTACTCTTATCTGAGAATTTCTTTCCACAAATACTGCAAGGATGGGTGATTTTATTATGTACTGCATCCATATGGGTTCGGAGATTTTTTTTATGTGAAAATTTTTTTCCGCATGCATCGCAGGTGTAGGTGATACCTTGGTGCAATGATTTTACGTGCCTTTTAAGATCAGCTTTTCGAGTAAACGTCGTACCGCATGTATCACACGTGTGGGTGATACCTTGGTGCACTGAATCGATATGCCTTGTGATATATCTCTTATCTGAGAATTTCTTTCCACATATACTGCAAGGATGGGTGATTTTATTATGTACTGCATCCATATGAATTCGGAGAGTGTTTTTTTGTGAAAATTTCTTTCCGCATGCATCGCAGTTGTAGGTGATACCTTGGTGCGATGATTGTACGTGCCTTCTGACATTACTCTTATCTGAGAATTTCTTTCCACAAATACTGCAAGGATGGGTGATTTTATTATGTACTGCATCCATATGGGTTCGGAGATTTTTTTTATGTGAAAATTTCTTTCCGCATGCATCGCAGGTGTAGGTGATACCTTGGTGCAATGATTTTACGTGACTTTTAAGATCAGCTTTTCGAGTAAACGTCGTACCGCATGTATCACACGTGTGGGTGATACCTTGGTGCACCGAATCGATATGCCTTGTGATATATCTCTTATCTGAGAATTTCTTTCCACATATACTGCAAGGATGGGTGATTTTATTATGTACTGCATCCATATGAATTCGGAGAGTGTTTTTTTGTGAAAATTTCTTTCCGCATGCATCGCAGTTGTAGGTGATACCTTGGTGCAATGATTTTACGTGCCTTTCAAGAGCAGCTTTTAGAGTAAACGTCGTGCCGCATGTATCACACGTGTGGGTGATACCTTGGTGCGATGATCGTACGTGCCTATTGAGATGACACTTTTGATTGTATGTCTTTCCGCATGTATCACATGTGTGGGTGATACCTTGGTGCGATGATTGTATGTGCCTATTGAGAGCACTCTTATGATTGTATGTCTTTCCGCATGTATCACATGTGTGAGTGATACCTTGGTGCGATGATCGTAGGTGACGATTCAGATAACTTCTTGGAGTACATGTTTTTTTACGTTCATTGCTGAGTTCATAATTTAAATTCAATTCCTTTTTTACTTCGTCCACAGCTTCTGTTTTAATTTTCTTTTGAGTTTGATAATAATTGCTATAATTCATATCTTGCAACTGACTTGAATCGTCGTCTTCGATTTTCTTAACTACTAATAAATTCATGCCGGGCTTTACGTCTTGGCATTCGAGTTCTATTGCCAAGTCATTGTCCGCGAATACGTAATTTTCATGATTTTCGTGAGTCATACGAGCCTGTAACGAAGTTAAACTTGAATGAAAATTTTCGTACGATAAAATTTTGTTAAACGAGTCGTAAATAATTATCAATTCTTACTGAATTTTCTCGCGAAAATCTTGGAAACTGACTATTTTGGGTATCGAGTATCTTGTCAATGATATTACAATTATTTTCAATGAGCGATACATCTATAGGTTCATCTTTAACCCTGAAATAATTTTGATAAGATGGATCGTTAGCATATTTTATTTCTCGCAATGCTTCAAAAATTACCTGACCGCACAGTTGAATATAGGACTGGTATCCATCTTGCTAGCTTGTGATCTCACGAACGATCGATCTCACTATGATTCGAACAAACTAACTTGTATTCAATTTGACAATATTTACTAATTACGACACGAAAATTTGGACGAATTAATTTGTAAACATAGCACAATCAAGTAGTTACATTAGTTTCTGCCTAACGAACAATGAATATTTTTATACAAACGATATTATATCGCGGAGAAATTCGTAATTAAAAAAGCTAATAATTTGCATCAGCGTATGCAAAGCCTCCATACAAGTAGCCTGGAAAATCGATGAATGATGAATGAGCCCGCTACTCTTTTTTTTCTACCCCCCTACTGTTTATATCGTCTAAAGGATTATAATGCATCATCAAGGCATCGCGCGCTGTTTACCCGAGCGTCGAGAGAGTCGAGCGAGACGAGTGCCCGCGGGAGCGCATTCCCTTTTTGCTATACATACCGAGCCGCATGCCGCCAGAGTATTCCATCCTCGCGACTACGACGACGACGACAGCTTCGCGCTCGCGTGCAGACACAAAGGCGTGTCTCGGGCTCACAAAAGATTTTTCGGCGGAACGGCTGCTGCCTGATCCGCGTGTGCAGCGGCGAACGACTTCAAAGCGATATGCTTTATTATACACACGCGTATTAATAATGCCGAAAAAAGAAGTCGCGATGTGATGTATGATCCGTGCAAAAAAAAGAGCTAATAATGTAGAAAAACACACGCGCGCAAATAATCAGCAACTCTGCTGCTGCAGCAGCGAGAGAGAGCATGTAATTTTTCACTGACACTTACACATCTTTCGCGCAGTGTACACATTATATATATAACGGGTTAAGTGTGTCTGGGCTTTTTCTCTCTCTCTCTAGTTTTCTTTCCTCCTCGCGTCTTTTTCGAGTGGAGGGCGCCTAGGCCGCCCGAGCCGAGTGAGGATTTTAACGCTTTATACCCTCGACTCTCGCTTGGCAATCTAGCTAGATGTTGTTCTATTTTTCAATGGGGCGCATGTATATACCCCGCAACACTTCTATACGCTTGTTTTCATTCGGCATATATATTTCAAAGGCAGGACGCTTGGGGTAACGTGAAAACTGGCCATTTTTGAGTTTTTAGCTGCGTTATAAAATGCAACGGAAAATTTCGAATTAATTCAGTGATCAACTCGGCGGTAGCTTACTATTTTAATCGATTAATGCTTGATTAATCTTGAGAAAAGAAATAGTACGGTGTCTTCATTTGACACTATGAAGCCACATCATAAAGTACCAGACTTATTCGGAACACGTTGAGAATGGTTTTTTTGATGAGTGCACACCATTGTGTCCTAAGAAAAATAGTACTTAAAAAGCTTCAAAACAAGAATTCTGCTTGTACCAGAGAACACAATACTCAAAGCAAGAACGGCATAAACCAAAGGTTGACATAAAGAACTAAAGTCTAGATCTTGCTTCATCGCTTTGATGTTTGGAAAAAAAGAAGAAAAATTATTCGAAACGAGAAATTTCTTACAGGATAATAATGCAATTTTTTAAGTCCGTAATATAATTATTCACTTTCCTTCGCGAAAAAGTCGTACACGATTTATCATCGCTCGAAAACACGTAAACACATAATACAAAACCGCGTTGAAAAAAGTTCTGATCCATTAATTTCGATTTAATCATCGTGTAAAATTAAAACGTGATTACGGGCTACTACTCGTAACGCGATTTTCGATAGTAATTTTCGGTGTTATGAATTCGCCCGCTGCGTGACGTTGATTTAGTGCAGAAATAAAAGCTTTGACTCTTCATCGAGATTCAGAGCTCGCGTAGTTCTGCTGCGGGATTTATTACGTAAGGCAGTTCATCAATTTCAATTACGTATACACATGTATATACGGGCGAGTCTCCAGGAACGTGGCCGACTTGCGGTTGCGATGCCCAACACATCGGTACGTATGCCATCTTTAAGTATGACTTATTTTGAAAGTTTTCATCGATTTAGAAACCGATCGCTCTTCTATTTCCAAAGTTATGGTACATTCATCGTCGACAAAAAGCGGACATTTTCATATTTTCAAGGCAATTATCCGAAAAAGTAAAAAATTTAAATGCAGCAATAAAGTAATCAAATTGAAAAATTGAGTGGGCTTTATGCATAAATATACCTTTTCACTACAACACAAAATTTATACTCGTCGTAATTGAAGCACTCGTTTTCATTTCATACAATAATTAAATTGAAAAGTTATTATAAAAACAATTGAAAATTCGTTTGAATTTGATAGCGCAGCTTATTTTTCAACTCTCACGACGTACTCAACGAAGTGTGAATTATCAACCTTTTTTTTTCAATTAATTCAAAGCATCGACGTTCTAGAGATTTGCCCATATACATTACGCGCATATTATATATATAGAACCGCGTGTACACCACGCAGAAATGTCGACGCGGGGGAGTAGATTTCGTAATGAGGCTTGTCATAACGAGCGTTATATCGGCCGAGCACGACCTGTGTTTTTGTCTTTCGTTTCGCTTCTTTATACGTATATATATCGGCAGAGTAGTGAGAGAGAGAAAGAGAGCTCCCAAGTCATTAACACTAAGAAACTACCTGTAAATAAAAGACCAAATAATCAGTGCCTCGAGGCTATATAAGGGTCAGAAAACAAGAAGCCTCATCATTTTCTATCGAGAAAAGCTCGAACTTTCAATGAAAGAACAAATGGCATCGTTCCTTGCCTGCCTGCCTGCCTGCCTGCCTCGAAAGGGAATGTGCTGCACCTTGAAAAGTGAGAGAGAGAGAGAGAGAGGCAGGCGCGCGCGCGCCAGTCCAGACTTACAGCGTTGAAGGAGTTAATTAACGCGAAAGAAAGTTCTATACGCGATCGAGATAAAAACAAAAGTTTTTTTTTTCCCTCTTCCCTCGTTTTTGAGCTTTTTCGAGCTTGCGAGGCATTTTGTGTTTTGTAGCCGACCGTAGTAGTAGTCGTCGTCGTCGTCCACGCTGTTATTTTCGTGTACAACAAACGCGCGGGATGTGTTCGCAAATATATAATGACTGAGGGGGATGAAAAAAAAAAAAGTACACTGCGCTGTCCACATCGCAGCCGAATGATAACGGCTTGGGATGGCAAAAAAAAGAAGAAGAAGAAGAGGACGAAAGAAAAGAGAGAGAGAGAGAAAAATACTTACGAGAAAGTTAAGGAATACTCTCAAAAGTCTCTCGCAACTCAGCCGGTCTCTCGACACCACAACAGCTTCTTTCCACTGTATACTGCTATGTTTTTCAAGAATATAGATACCTCCTCTCTTCGACGAGTTTTGAAGATTTCCCATCGACTTTTTACTTTTTGTACGTGTTGTATAGGTAGAGGCTATATAACTATGGTTATTATCCACCTCTTGACAAATGACGTATTTCGATTTTTTTTTACTCCTACGCCGTCGAAGATCATTTTTTTTTAAGGGTATTCTTCAAAAAAATTTTTCAAAACGCTTCTAATTGCTCTCTGTTTTTGTCTCCATTTATGCACGGTTGTGAATTATTGTACAAAGGTCCGTGACTCTATGAGATAATATAGAGATTAAAAAGGTTTCCAACGACCCGATGAACTTTGAGCTTCTTTCTCTTTCTGGCCTTAAAGTCTTTGATGACAAGAGACGGAATGAGAAAGAGAGAGAGAGAGAGGAGAAAGCTGCATAGGCCAGCGAGACACTTCTGCCACTTATATGAAATGAAAAAAAAAGGAGTAAACTGCATCAAGGACTTGTACTCGTAGCGCAGCAAGAGTGGAAAATTCTGAACTTTGTAGTTTGACACAGCTATACACATTTTTAAAATGAACCTTGTTTCCCGAGGAAAGAAAAGAGGCTTTCGGCTTCTTTATTACAGTGCATGTGCGCAGTCTTTTGTGAAACCCTCTGGAGAGCCAATGCGATGTGATGCGATTGAATTCTTCATTTCGTTCACGTATCTAATTATGAAAAGCGCCAATTTGTAGGTATTTTTTTTTTGGGAGATTGTTGATGAAAATTTTAAATTTTCATTACTGACAAACATTCAATTTTCAATTTCATTTCAACTCTCTGATGATAAACAAAAATTTACCATTTAAAATTTTTTAAATTGCATAACCATAAATTGGCGACTTTTCTGTTATTAATTTATTAGGAATATTAAGTTGGTTTTAAATTATTTGATAATGACTATTAAATTATTTCCATAAAAAAATTAGACCAGTTTTCAATTTCTTTGAATAGGATAAGACTAGACATTTATGTGCGCGCTACGCGCGCATGGAACTCTTATGAGTATGTAACTTAATATATGAAAGATATTATTAAATACAGAGGGCGTATATAGATGACACTAAAATATTTCTTGTACTTATTACATGAAGTTGGCTCTAAGAGGGTTCAATTCAATCCATAATCGCAATGGCTCTTATATTAATTAGATTACTACTAGTAACCACCACTAGATGGCGAGTAACTTTATTTGGATAATCTGCAAGTGGCAAAGTAAAAATAATAATATAAGTAAAGCAACTATATTCATCATAGGTAGTTTTCGTGACGAAAAATATGGCATAGCCAAGACACTTTGGCAGGTCGATACGTCGATACTCCTAATTTATCGATAACTACACATGCACACTAACGAAATTCGCAAGGAGAGAACACATTCGAATTCGTGTCTGTGGAGAGTCACCTCGGACTCTCTCTCTCACAATCAGGCCTTTGACTAGTCCACATCGCTCACACTGGTAGTGTCTCTGGAGAAGATTTCCAATTCAAGGTGTCGCTTGTCATCCTGCCACCATGCCAACCAACATCGGGTGGACCTGGGACCGTACACAAACACACTAACTATCTCTCGAGCCATATCGGTATTCGCGTAGTAAAATCATTTCTTAGTTAATCGGATTCTTTTGCCATCGACATGAACTCGCGTCCCCGAGATTATAATCGTTGAGTCTGCATGCTCTACATGCAGTGGCGTCCCAAGCACCTTGTACATTGACTTATCTTGAACCAAACAATATATTTATTTCTTTATTAACACATTGCATTAATAATTTATTTATTCATTCACCCCAAAATCCCTCATATTTTATACAGCACATAGTAAAATTTTCGTCGTAAAAATTAACAAGCAAAGGCACAAATCACTTATCAACCAGAATATAAAATGTGGATTGAAAGGAGGATTTGAATACGTGATTGCTTTTGAATTTTACTTAGAAAAATCTTCTCTTCAACTTGAATGAGATTGAAAATTTCAAATGGTTATCGATGCTCCTAGAAGTAGTTCCGCCTTTTAAAACTAATGTAGATACATTCAAGAAAGAGAGAGAGAGAGCGAAAAAAAAATTACAAGCAACTTTGAGAGCTCTCAACTCGAGTTTCGCTAAAAAGAAAAAAGTTTCTTTCTTTTTTTTTTATCATTGGAACCAAATCATCGCCCGAGTACTTATGCCACGGGTGTACGGACCCACCTCACTCAGTCCTATACTCGGCATCTTGGCCGATTAGTTGAAAACTAAATTACCCCACCGCATAAATTACAGGCCTGAATAATTCCTGACGGTCCTTTGGCAACGATTCGGAAACTTTCGCCTCACACAGAGAGAGAGAAGAGAGAGAAAGAGAGAGATTTCAAGGAGCAAAGTACTTTACATTTCATTGTTAAAGGCCTGCCTTGAATACCTTTGCCCATCTTTATACGATCAACTAGATAGAGAGAGAGAGAGAGAGAGAGAGAGATTTTCACCAGATGAAAAAAAAGTCTACCGCGCAAAAATAATTTATGCGCTAGGCTCGTTATTAATTCGCTCGAGTTTTAAACAAATTCTTTTCACATAGCGCAGAGCGCGAAAGAGTATATGATATGCATTTTCGCTGCTGTCCCGACGGTTGAAACTTTGTTTAAATTCTCACTGTCGTATTATTTATTTTTAATCAAGTCTCTCGGAGCGAATATAATTCACACAGCAGCGATACACAGAAAGCCAGTAATACCTAAAGCAACCGAGAGCTCGCAAAATTTCTCACAAGCTGCCAGACTGCGACGTTTTATTCTTTTGCTCCGTTTTTGTTTCTCCCGACGTAAAACAAATTTTCTCTCGCCCGGATAGAAAATGTTACTTTGTTACGCGGCGGCGGCGGTGGCGGGGAATGTAAGTGCATTAGTGTGTGTGTGTGTGTGTGAGCGTTGGGTCGGGTGTGCATATGTCTAGAATGTCACATTCGTTAAATATTTCGCATATGCTCACTAGCTTACTTGCTCATCCAAGTAGAGAATTTTCTCCACTGAGCTCTGAGGCTTTTCGGAAAATAGGTAGGGCGAAAATAAAAAGAAAAATATTTATTCGAAAAGTGTGAGGGAGAACGCGGGAGAGGCAAGTTGTATGTCATATCAGACGCGCGCGGTTGGAGGTTGGGTTGGAGAGAGAGAGAGGGACTATAAGCGCAAAACCGCACACGGTAATGCGGCTCGAAATAAATTTCCTACTTCATCTTTTGCCCTCGGTACCGCACGAAATTAAAAACAAAGTTCGTTGGAAACAGATATATGATATATACGTTTCAAAGTGTGCCGGGCGCAGATTGCGATACACCCACTCCCGCACATATACTCGTATCTTGTATTTTCGATAGTGTAATATTATTTTTCGGGGATATTTTCGCGACGGCTTACGAATGTAAAACGAAAAAGAGTCGAAGAAAAAAAAATGATTCCGAATACACGTATTATATATATATTGTATGCGCGTGTTTGTCGCGTAGACCTCTCTCCAATTGCAGTCGGAGCTCGAGAGCGGATATGCACATAGCCCGCGGGCCGAAGCTCGATGTATATGCAGCAGACACGCCCTATATATGACTCGGCTGTCTGTGGTTTTCCTTGACTCTCTCGCTCTCTCTCTCTGTGATTGGCTCAAATATGCACGTATATAGACGACGACGAAAGAGAGAGAGAGAGAGATTGTAGCGGACCGATCGCTTTACTACTAGGTCAAAGTGCAGCAGCAGCGGCATACGAGAAAGCTCCTGTGCCCCGAGTAAGTGATCGGTCCGAAAGTTGTATCCTATAGCGCACACAAGAGATGTTAGCCCAGCTATCCCTATGGTATATACAGAGAGAGAGAGAGAAGAGCAGCCCCCCGAAAAACTTTGTGCAGCTCTTTGTGTCGATGGAACGTACCTACCTATACGTGTACGTAGGATATTTTTGAATACAATGGAGAAAACTGATATATCCCAAATATTTGCGACCGTGGTATATAGTAGGCCTCTTCTGCGCTTATTGTCTCTGGAATTTTTTGGCAGGAAAAATCTTCGTTTTCATTTATATTTCTATTTTTCTCGTTCCTACCGTTCCTGTTTTTTTTCTTTTTCATTTTTTCTTCTCGAATGGACGACGAGTCGTGTGGGAAAGACGCGCGGGCGCGAGAGCAGCTTGCGTTGATATCGAGGCCTCGGTGCGGGCGCTAGTTTTTATTATTTCGTCGTTCATTAATCGATAAAGATTTTTTTTCTCTTTCCACGACTCTATGCATTCATTAGTATATAATACCTTTTCCTCGTCAGAAATTTTTTTTCTTCGCTCTCACGCGCACTCACACCTGAAACTCTGAATTATTTTTCGATAAATTTCACAATGACAAATACTTTCCCCGGTGACATAATTTATCGATCAAAGAGTAAAAGTCCGATAGAGAGCGCAGGAAAAAGAAGAGGAAGAAGGAAGAGGCCTTAAACTCTCGCGCGCAGGCACGAGAACGAATATAATCGTATAATATATGAGCTTCGGCTATAAACTCGCGGACGAGTGAGAAGTAAAATTATAACTGAATAACTCACTCACGCGCGGGGGCTAGTAGCTTCTGCGAAATTAGTCGTATCGATCATCCGATTAAATAGCGCATATATTTTTATCACACGTGCGCGTTCGCGCTCTCTCGCAGCTAGACTGAGAGAGTAGAAAAATAATTACTTTAATTTAATCTCTTCGATCGATAAGAGTATTTCGTTTGAATTTCTAGAATTTAGATGAGACGTTAAAAAAAGTTAGTTTGATATTAAACGCTAACAATCTGCAATTCCAAGTTGACATGAAATGCAAGTACAGGTTAAAAGCAATTTAATTCTTTGGAAAATGTGTATACACAACGGCACGCCTGCAATGTCGCAGTTGCATCGTAAGTACATTCATTAAAAGGCAGCAGGAGTAACATCGCATACACACACACACAGAGCCCCTCGAGTCTCGCGTGCGGCAATAGAAAACGAACGAGAGAATAATCTGGTATTTAATACTCGAGGCTGTAAACATACACAGTATAGAGGTAAGAGGACTCTTTAAGCGGACTCCTCTCTCTCTCTCTCTCTCTCTCTCCATTGCAATAAGAAACTCGCTTGTTTTTGGTCAACTTAGCCCAGCAGCAGCACAGCTCCGCAGACCCAAGAGGATTCGAATGGATTTAACTTGAGTGTGTAGTAGCGCTTTAATCTTGCCATATATAGCTTTTGAACTTGCAGCAGCGGCGGCGGCGGCGGCGAAGAGTGGCAAAACATATTTAAACCTTGTTACCGCCGAGGCTTAAATCATATTACCTAATACCACTTAATGGTGTAGCAGAAAATTATAAATGAGTTACATAGTTATTTAATCACCCGACTGAATTTGATATTACTCGATTTATTTCTTTTGTTGATTGAGCGAATTATTTTGTAACTGTACACTTTATTAATAATTTCTGTAGCGCGATGTACACAATGATGCAACAATGTGTAGATAAATGATATTATCAAAGATAAAAATAGCTCCGACTTTCATATCAAATAGTCTTGGTCTGGCAATCATCTAAGGGGTTGTACCCCGAGTAGTGTGCCAGAACTCTCAAGAAATAGTGCGCAATTACTTTTACGATGTTTGACAATTTTTACGAGGCTCCTGCGCAGCACACCCGCAATCCAATGGAATATAAGATTCGCGCTTATATTCTCTCGAATAAAAGGCCGTTATACATACACAAGAGTATAATTAGCAAGTTGTTCATCGAAAAATTAATTTTATTCAGTTTCCTCGTCGAGAGCGAGAGAGGCTCTGAAAAGTGCATTACGCAGAATGTTTGTCTCAATACTTTCTGCATTAGCGGCAATAACGAATCTTGCGCGCACCGGCTGCGCGCGCGTTTAATTTCGAGTAAAGTACCTTTCACACGCCCGAGAATTCGTGGACCATTACACCGGTGCGAGCAGTTGAAGCTTTATTTTTTTCTAATTCGTTTTTTATGTAAAAAGCTACGTTGCTCCCTTAAAAAAAAAGCCCCCTGTAATTGGATTCTGCTCCGAGCTGCGATGCCGTGTAGGTGCATTTTGGTTTTATTTTTAATTGAATAATGATTAATAATAATGATGCGATTCGCTCGCGGTTCGAAGCGCCGCATCGATAAATATTAAATGGCATACAGCGCGCTCGCAGCTGCTGCGACCATCGACGCTCTCTGAACTATTGATGTTTCGAGACTGCAGGCAGGTCGTAATGTACACGCGCGCAAAAAGACATTAAAAATCAACACGACTCTCATACATACATAGGTCGAATTTACCCGGTGGGCGAGAAAATTGTACCAGCGCGAAGAAAAAAATGTCGAGCAATCTTCATTTGTCTTTGGCGCGCTTCTTTCTTAGGTTAGTGCAATTTCCTGGAAGTAAGTTTAATCCTGCTTCTTCTCCTAATTCTTCTCCTTTTTTTCTCTCTCGTTCTTTTCTTCTCCTTTTTTTTTTGTTAATTATACCATTCCGTCTGCAGTGTTATTTTTTTCTTCTCCCCCTAATTTGTGCAATTTTTTACTGCCGCTCGTGTGTCGACGTGCTCTTTCATCCCCGGTTTGATGGATGGTTTCGAATTAAATTCCGCCGGGGCAACTCGCGCGCATTTCATATTTTCAACTCGTCGTGCGACCAAAATAACGCGGAAAATTATGCATAAAAACCAACGCGCGCGCGCTGCAATCAGATCAGAATTTGCACTCGAGTAATGACACACGCGGACCGTATCTTATATATTATCATACTTGTGTGTGTGTATCGCAGCTTGTTAATTATCCTCCGTTGAATTGAAACTTTGGCTCCACGCGACATTCAATAATAAGGCATAAAATATTCGTAACGCGTAGCAAAGTCACCTTATGCGTTATTATATCAATTTCAAGAAGTTCCCCGCGGCCGCAGCTGTGGGAGATGAACGTTGTATTAATGACATTCCGCTCCACATACACTGGTCAATTTGTACGTGCTCGATACTTATGTTTTTTCATTCCTTAACGCAAGAGAAACATAGAGTGAATTAACGCTGGGAAATAAAATTACAAAAAAAAACAGAAGCATATTGCAAATTGGAAAGTTTTCTCAATCGAAAGTTTTTTTATCGCCCTCGCGAACGCAATTTTACGAGCGGTCATGCAAAGTGTACTGTGAAACATTAAAACCGTTTTAACGGTAGCAAATATAAAGCCGAAGCATTCAAAAGTTTAGCTCTTTCTCTCGCTCGCTAAGGCGCGCGCTACGGAACCGCTGTTAATAAACGGGTATATAATCAGAGAGAGGTCGTTACAAGTTCGATAAAAATGTCATCATTAACTTATTAGCGCGCAGCGCACTGAAATACCGGTGGCTCGTGTTTACCCCTGCGCGCGTTTTACGATTCTTGATAGTCTCGATCCCGATGATCGATTTTCTCGTGCTTTTTTTCATTGGATGACGATCGTTTACGCGTTTGGCGAAGTTTCTTACGAGCGGTGGAAGCGAGAAGAGCAGTGTGATTTACAAATATCTTAGATCGCGTCCAATTAATTTCTCCGTACCGGGTCAGAGACAAACGGACGAAAGAAATTTATTTTAGCACCTAGAACGTATAATTATTCGAGCTTTAATTGAATTTGCCGTATTAACTTGGATATTATACTTTTGAATATGCACAAGAGCATATTGAAGTCAATCGCGTCATCGAATGGCAAGTGCGAAAACAAGTCGAATAAAAGAAAAAGAATTACTCGACTTAATTCGGTACCTTTGAATTTGAAAAGCGATCGAATCATTAAAAATGTGCCTGGGATCTAGGTACGTATACGTTGGCGCGCCACATGCTAATGAAGTCAAATTGTGTGTCGAGTCGTCTTTCGTCTTCTTCTTCTTCTTCTTCATCTTCTTCGGATATATATACGCCAACTGGCTTCAAAAGTTTTATATATTATTTACGATTGGGCGCGCTGAGAGACAAGTGAGAGAGAGACACAAAGCTTAAAGCGTGCCACGCGATAGTGCGGGTGTAAATGCGCGCGCGGCGTGGAAAGAGGCGAACAAGCAGAAATAATTAATGAAGGTTACACAACTGAACTGTGGCAGCAGCAGCTCTGAAACGTCTTCTTGCCGCGTATATACATACACGGATATAAAGGCTCTGAATTGCAAATTACTCGCACGACCGCGAGAATAAAATAACGAATGAATGAAGATGGAGTAGTAGTAACGGTGTGTGCAACTTTAAGGATGTGTATAATGCGACAAAGACGACGCGACTCGGAAGCGCGTATTGCAATGAGAGAGCGCAATGTGTCGCGCGATTAACTCGCGTTTCTTGGCGTCGGTGTGGCGCAGCTGTGTGCGCGTCGATCTTTTGACTCAGCGCGCGACCTGAAACAACGGCACGAAGGCTTTTCCGAAGCTGTTGAATTTTTGACGGGTTCGTTAAGTTTGTGTGTGGTTATACAATGCGGGAAAAACTTTCGAAATTTTAATCTAGTTCTTGAATTAATTACTCATAAAATGTATGAAAATCCCATGACAATTAAAGCCAGTCTCTACCGCCAGATGGCGAGCACCTTTATTTGTAAATCTGCAAGTAGTAAGTAAAAGTATATATGAGATAAATACGGTGTATGTATAGGAAAGATTATTCTACGCGGTCTATCGAGATTCAAATGATCCTACATGAATTTGAATTCTTCTATGCGAAGAAAAAAAACTTCTGTTCACTTTTAAATTAATTTTAATGTTAACATTTTCAACAGTTTACACAATATGATGAAGCAACGGTATTATTTAATTTAAAAGGAAAAATAGATCAAGCATTATCGAGACTCAAGGTCAATAACACAATCGTATATTCACAATTTTTACAACTTGCTCGGCGTTTCAGCCCCTTTTTTCTCCTATCGATACAGAAACACGTACGCGTTACGCGCCTTTACTTATCATCTCTCGAGACTCTCTATCTCACTATCTCTCTCTCTTTTCCTCTAGCCCTTCGCGGCAAGTGGAACGAAGAATGGAGCATCGCTCTCTCGTCTTTAGATGCGCTTCGACTTCTCTCCGACAAGCCGTACACATATACATATAGATAAAATTGCTCTCGAGTGCATGCTGAAATACATCATACTTTTTTCTATCCGATAGATGATATATACCCGTTTTTTTTTTTCTTTTTTTCCGACGAATCCGTACGTGGAAACCTTAACGTGTGCGTGCGTGTATGATATATATCTAGTTACAGCGTATACGCATACCCATTTTTCCAAAAAAACATCGAAAAAACGAGAGGATAAATAAATTGGAGAAAAATGAAAGTAGAGAGGAAGCGTAAAAATGGTACGTTCCATACGCAAGAGGTCTTTTTGTAAAATTAATTCCACGCGAGATACATTTTTATTGCGAATCGCGCCGACGACGACGACGACGCCCCCTTATTACACGCATTATGCATCGAACATTGAATTTTCAATGAACTTGCGCCAGGCGCTGGAGCGTAGCACAACACAGCAGCAGCAACAGCAGCAGCAGGGCTATGTGTACTCTTTTAAAAAGATTGTACACGGCTCGTGCGCGCGCTCTACAAAGAGCCTACGCTACGTGCTGCCGTACAGCAGGGGCGAGCAGCAGCAGGCAGGATTTGAGATTCAGCTGCTTGAATGGAATAAATAGGGAAAGCTTTCAAACAAGCTCGCCTCTTTCTTTCTCTTGCACTCTCTCTCTTGGTGAAAGGCCATTGCACCGGTCAAGTCTACCAAAGTATCGGGAAAAGAGAGAGAGAAAGAGAAAGAGGCTACTTGCGCGAATGGACATTGTCAATAGCCACGACTACGACGATGACGATGGGGTAACGATTGGAAAATATTTTTTTTTTTTTCATTCAACGCTCCAATGTCATCATCAACGACGACACAACTATCGCGCGTAAATAGCGCGTACGTAACGCGCTCGACCTCGGCCTTTTCACCCTGTAATACGCGTACGAACTTTTTCATACTCGATAATGTGCAAATCATAAAGTGCGCACACGTATATTGTAGCCGAGATTTCACTTCGATCGCTCATATACTTGAAAACTCTGAATTATTCGCAGCTGCCGCGTCGCAAGCTCGATATATAAAAAAAAAAGAACCTTTTACATAGCTGCGACCGATTGGCTCGATCAGAAATGCGCTGCGCAAGCAGCAGCAGCAGTTGAAAGAGATTCAATTTAAAAAAATTGTCACACGTGCGTTTTAATTCGTATACATCAGTGTCAATTCGATCGTCGCGTGTCGCGTCGCGGCGAGCGACACTCGAATCCCGAGAATTAGAAAACAAGATAGACCGCGTCGCAGTACGTGCATGCAGCTGCTGCTGTTGCTGCTGCTGCTGCTGCAGCGATATCTCGTTCGCGGGAGAGAGCAGCAAAAATACCCAGAAGTTAAAGTAGCCTGCATATATTTATGTATACATGTAGTTACTCGTATACAGCTAGTAGACTCTGACGCGGGTGTGCGCGCGTTCGACCTCGCTCGCGTACATATATATAATTTTTTTTTCACTTTGCGCCGTTAGTGTGTGTGTGTGCGCGATGCACAAGTTCGTGACCTCGTGCGGGGGGATACACACTAAGCCGAGCGAAACGAACGAGCCGCCCCTATTACCTCCGAGCCTATCCTTCTCTCTCTCTCTCTTTTATATATCGCGCGTATATATAGGTGTTGTATAGATTGACACTAAAATGTACACACAAGGAATCTTTGGGCATTCATCGTCGTCGTTTCGCGTGCAGACTGCTTTTTTTCTCTTATTTTTATTTCATTTTATACCTGCTTTTTTTCTTCCTCGCTAGAAAACGAATCACTGCACACACATACACCACCCCTACGCACGTCTCCTCCATTTCGCTTTAGTATACACGAGACGCGAGCATTATTGGCGGGCGCGCCTCGCTCGAGTTCCTCGAATGTGTCGCACGCGCCGGGCTAATACTATCCTTATATCGTTTCTTTTTTCTTCTTTCCTTTACCGCGGCCGCCCGTGCCCAAAGTTAATGGGCAAAAAATTCCGAAAAATAGAATATAAGCTCTTTGCCAGCTGGTAAAAATTTGTCCGAGAGTCGAGAGAGAGAGAGAGAAGCGCGGATTTCGGACGATAGCTCGCGCTCGATGTCATAAATCATGCGCAATCTGGGCCGCGATATATTATATATAAGTACGGGCGCAGCAAATAACTTTCGCCTCTTATCCCCTTCAGAAAGTCAGCTCTCTCTCTCTCTCTTGCCTCTGACGAAGATCTTCATGGACGTATTATATATTATCGTAAACCCGCTGAAAAACTGCTTTAAGAGAGAGAGAGAGAGAGAGATAGAAAGCCGCCCTTCTCGCGTCGAAAGCATTTCGTCGTCTTGCTGCTGCTGCTCTTATGTGTATATCGATAAAAAATCTTTATATCGTATCGGTATGTGTACTTTTTGTGCTGAGCTTTCAACACTCTGGTCAGCATTTTTTCAGCCTCGCGAGCTTACGCACGCACCGGGTTCGGTGCAGCGCGCGGTATATAATTCATCGATAAGAAAAATCGAGCGCGTCAAATTTTTTTTCTCTCTCTCTCCTGTATTATTCAGTAGTACGAGTCAATGGCCTATCAGCCTCGAGGCACGATGAGGCAATAACAACGCGTAAACGAAATGAAGTCACCGAGGCGCATAAATACCATCATGAGCTCGGCGCTGTACAATTATAATCATTGAAAATAACACAGTCTATCGCGTGTATTATAGATGTATATATACGTTCGTGTGCCATTAAAGCCCAAGTTTCGATTTTCGAAATTGTTGCAGCTAGCAGCTCGACGACTCGATGCTGCTGCTGCTGTGTGCAACGATGTTGATGTAGCTCGGGCCGTGACATTTATTTCGTTCCAATCACTGGCCTGAATGAAGCTCGGTGCACACGGACACACACACACACACACACAGATATACCGGGATCGAGCAGCAGCACTGCCGCTGCAGGAAAATTGAAACAAATAGCTTGAATGAAATCAGCAAACGTCTGTGCAGCGCTCACGGCTGTATATATATGTAATACGCGCGTATTTGACGCTGCTCAATTGTGCGCGATTAATCACTCGGAAAGAAAATTATCGAAACCCTACTTCGGGCACGGCGAGGCTCGAGAGGTGAAAACAATTTTCATCCGAGAGTGTATAAAAATAAATAGCTCGAATTCTCCGGGCTCCCGGGGGATTATAGATAAGAGCTCGACTGCAAGGGTATCTGTCCCGAGTTTCGATCAAGTTTGAATTTCATAATCAAAAAGTGTTTAATGATTTCAGTTTTTATATATCTTTTTATTATGAATGGTGTAATACATTTGCATGCTCAGCACGATTTAAAGCAATGTACAAAATTTTTGTAGATAGTGTAGGGCGCCCATGTTACCACTAGCCGTAATTGTTAATGTATATATTTGCTTTAGCCTTGCTGTGGCTAGTTTTTGAATTTATTTACATTTGTTGATATTATTTTAAGATTATGGAGAAAATAAATATTTTTTGAAAAAACCATATCAATAATCTGCCATAAAACTAATAAATACTCTTGATCTAACTATATACAATACGTTTAGTAACGTTCAACTATCTTGAAACAAAGATTTGGTGTATTGCTTGGTTGAGAGCCATAAGTTTTTGTTTCATGTAATTAATATGTGATGTGGTAACTTATGTTTCACTTTAAAGGGGGCGTTTGTTTTATTGTACTTTCCAAGGTTTTTTAATGTTTCATGGTTTTTAATTTGATGTTCAAAGAAGTTTTTAGTTAAGGTGTATATATATGTGTTTTAATTTTGTCTACTGTTGCATTTGTTATGAATGTCTAGGTTTTTTGAGCGCGATTTGGCTTTTGTAATCATCCTTAGAGTTTTATTTTGTATTATTTGGAGTTTTTTGATATTGGTAGAGCAAGTAGAGCTCCAGACAGATTATGCATACGTGATAGTTGGTCTGATTATAGCTTTATATAGTGTAAGTTTATTTCTTAGATTTAGCTCGCTTTTCCTATTAATTAGATTATATAGTAATTGCTCTGTACAGTTGTCAGTTTCTATCGTATGCTACTATTGTACTATAGTATGCTACTTCTATCCCTAAAAGCGCTTTACCACTTGCGCGGACGACTTTATTGGGACTGCGCCATCTCGCGGCACAAACTCCCCTGTACACAAAATGGAATTTCTTTAGGAAAAGTTTCACACAGCCCTCCGAGCAGCACATCGCGCGTATAAAGCACACGAGACCGATAAAAGCTCGCGGCGCTACGACGACGTGTACGTAATTTACCTCCGTGGCGCCACGACTCATCGTAGCGCGAAGGTCAGCTCGGCCTTTTTTTTCGCAATTATTCGTAACGCTCCCAATGAGAAATAATTATTATTCGCGCCGTTAGCGAGCTAATCGAACCACGATCTTGGCTGCGCGTATATAGAGACTCGAATTTTCAATTTGAATGTAAATTAAAGGTACATGTAGTATAGAAGGTTTTCCTTTTTTTTTTGCTCACATTTCACGCGCGATGAAATGGTGTATCGAAAATATATGTGTCAGCCGCGTCGATCGTCGCTCCTGTGCTGTATCGTGTATGTATCGCGCAATGAGCGCTACTGGCGAACACAGCAGCAGCAGCAGCACGCTCGGCAGCTAAAAAGAAAACAAATTCCGAAATATTCCGTAATTGCTTTTCAAAAAGGCGTGACAAGTCGCGAGCGAGCGAGAGAGAGAGAATAAAAAGCAAATATACTAGCATGTAGTATTGTGTCACGCTATGTAGGCTATCTTTCTTTCTTTCTTTCTTTTTTTTTTGTTTCGTGAAAAATCGAAAAATTTGCTGCCTGTCGCTCGCTCGCGTACGTGTGCGCGCTATAGTGGGGCTCGCGTTGTAAAACACCGAATGTTCCCCCCCCGTTGTACTTCGCGCGCACTATGCAGTGTTTTCCACGGCTAAAAATAGTCATTCTTGCGCCAGTATACGTGGAGGGGAAGGGTATAGGGTAAAGACTCGATATATATATCGAAACTCGATTGGGCGTGGACAATCAATTCGGTGACTGGATGTGTGGTGGTGGTGGTGGTGGTTGTGCATCACTTTTGTTTCGCTTGAAACAACATATCCACACACTCACCTAGATATATGCGTGAGTGAGTGTGTGTGTGTATGCATCAAGCTCTGACCTCTATACTCTATATCGCTCTCGCTCTGTCCCTGCTACACGTAGCGGATGAAAGGAGAATTGAATGAAAAAATTGATCCGGTAAAGAGCCGCACACAACACGACTACTGCAGCAGTAGCAGCGGCCATGCGGTATATCGGACGCGTTTCGAGCTCGCTAATTTTTTTTCTTTTTTTTTTTGTATGTGTGTGTGTGAAAATTTGGCCTTGCCTCGGCTCGAATCGACGCGATGAGAAATATCATCCCCGATCGTTTCGTATACTATTTACTCTTGTCTCGAGAGATGCATAGTAATTGTTATGCTGCTGCGACTCATTTTTCTATTTTCGATGTTTCATAAAGCTCTCTTTTTTCATGGTATATTGTTAATCTTTAAAATAAACAATTTTAACAATAACTCGATATTCGCGTTCGATGATTACACATCCGTGCAAACGTTTCAAATTTTGTTTACAGCGCCGCGTGCGTCCGCATATCGATGCGGCACACGTACCAACGCGATAAATATAGGAGAGTAAAAAAAAAATAACTCGTCAGCCGCTATACGAACGATGAAAAGAGTCCGCGAGCGAGCGAGCGAGAAAAATCAATCGCGGCTGATTTTTCATGCGCGCGCGGACGAAATGGATGGGAGAGAGCGAGCTTGGGGCACGCAACATTATTCGTCGTGTATACAACAACGCAAATGGCCGTTTTCCGCCCGTCTATATTCGGTACAATAAGCGCAGAGAAGAATAATATAGCTCATTACTATCCATCGGCCGTCAGAGAATGAGAGAGAGAGAGAGAGAGAGAGAGAGCCTATAGACTGCACAGCGCTGGGCAACGTTCATATATACTCTTGACATTCGTGCGCGCTGGCTGCATACAGATATATATAATATCTGGTTGTTCGTTTGCTCCCCAGCGAGACGCGGCGGCGGCGGCGGCATACGCAGCAGCACATCGAATTTAAGCCCAAGAGAGAGAGGAGGACAAAGCCGAAACGTACGACACTCGTTATGGCACGGGGTGCTCGGCTGTGTCTAGCGCACACACACACACGTACATATATACAGTGCATAATACGCGGACGGCATTTAATGAAGATAGAATCATCAGATATGTAGGTATATATATAATACAAGCGAGAGCTTGCGGATGAGCTGCTACTGACAGACAACTATATCTACTGCTACTACTACGGACTGTGTGCCGCTGCCACTACTACACTATATACAGTCTCGCATATTATAGCATATATAATACGAATTGTGACGAGCCTTCCACCGAGGATATTCGGGTATATAGCTGCCACACGTATGTACACGGCGCGTGTATAATATAGCGCCCCGCTGCAAGCTCGCGCAAGCTCGAGTTCCATCAAATATCTCTCTCTCTCGGCTGCTGCTGTGTTGCACACGTGCGCGCGACGCACGCGTGATGTATCATCATTATCATTATATAATACGTATAATATCGCGCTCATTTTCCCGCGCGCGCACTTACATCGTCTATATGCGAGGCGCGCGCGGGGGAATTGCGTGATTCGGCCGCGATGTATATAAAGTGTCACGCGTATCCAGTCAATTATTGCAGGTATAATATAATGTATGTACGAGTTTGATGTTTGCGTACAGACCCCGGATCGCGTGCCATACGAATATTTCTATATCGTTTTTTTCGACTTTTCCGTGGACGATGGAGAATTCAAGAAACAACTGCTTGGCAGTACAATGTAAAAATTTATAAGTCTAACAGTGATATAAGAGCGCCTATGTACTATTTATATTCTCGGAACTATACTTTGCCGCTTGCGCGAGCGACTTTCGCGGGATACGCACCACCTGGCGGTCGGTCTCCAACTTTAAAGTCGTATACAATCAAGTCCGAGTTTTTTCCGTGACTATAACGTAGATTTGGAAGACGAATGGGATCCACGTGCGTTTCGATGGGCCTGGTATAATTCTGGAATGTTTATCTACTCGTCATACTTTTAGAGATGGCATCGTCGCTACGATGAGGATTTGAATGTTTGAGCAAAGCCTAGTGCCGTTTGAAATGTTTTTAAACCTAAATTTCATAATCACTCATTGTTATTTATTTGTGCCACAAGCAGAGTCTTCGAGTTGTTTTCGCGCGAAAAGCCATTCGCGGTTTCCCCATTCCCCTAGCCTGCGCGTATCTCTGTCTCTCTTTCTCTTATTTCGATCGCTGCACTCACCTGCCTGGTTCGTACCTGTATACATAAACACACACACGCACGCGTACGCGCGACAGATCGTATCGAGTGTGTACCAGTGATACACCTATTTAGTCAGTATATATACGTCGATCGCGGGCATCGGCCGCGACAAGTGATCCAAAGAGAAAAATATATCCTCGTACTTTGCAAGCGACCGTGTGCCGGGTGCGAAACGATGTCCGACGACGAACTCGACTTTGACGCATATTTACACAAACTCAAGAGTATACGTACTATGGTCATTCAGGATATGGAAAAAGATGAAAAGGACTTTGCCCCTAGATTTAATTCATTAGTTAGAAATCAGAAAGGATATCTGAATTTTCGAAATATGTTCCGTGCCGAACAGATGGATTGGCTTCTCTCAAAGTGTATAATGGACGAAGTTGTGATCAAATATGTGATAAAATGCGGCTACAAAGACGAGCCCGAGATGGATGATGACCGCAAGCCACTGTTGGATCGCATGACACCACTGCATTATGCGGCTAGATACAATTTTAATCAGGAAGTCGTGCTTGATCTGTTCAAAATTTACGACAAATTCGATGTGAATTACATCGACGAGTTCGGCTATACACATTTCCACGTGGCCTGCCAGTATGGCTTGGCCGATATCGTCCAGAAATTCCTCGAGCTCGGACAGAACCCGAATATTCTCGCGCCAATATCAGTTGAGAGACAAATAGGCGAAGACGAAGAAGATGAAGAAGGAGAAGATGATGAGGAAGAAGATGATGATGATGAAGAAGAAGGATATGGAGAAGTTGATGATGATGATAAAGAAGAAGGATATGGACAATATGGAGAAAGATATGGAGAAGATGATTATGATGATGAAGAAGAAGATGATGATGATGATGATGATGATGAAGAAGAAGAATATGCAGGAGAAGATGATGATGATGAAGAAGAAGAAGATGATGATGATGATGATGATGATGAAGATGATGACGATGAAAAAGAAGATGAAGAAGTAGAAGATGATAAAAAAGACAAAGAAGGGCTCAGTATGCAAGTTATGCCTCCGCTTCACTTAGCCCTGGCATTGAACCGGAGAAAGGTGGTGAAATTGCTGCTGAAAAACGGCGCCGATCCAAATCTAGCCACTGCTGAGGGAGTGACACCTCTGCACCTCGTTTCCTGGTCAAGCGACCGCGTGGCTAAACTTTTTTTCGCGATCAACTACGACAAGGGACAGACCTTGCTTATCAACGCTCGAGGCAAGAATGGCAATACTCCGCTGCACTGGGCTCTGTCTCATGGCCACAGAACCATGACCAAGTGGCTGCTAGAAAGGCGGCTCATCGATCTAGAGTCGAGGAACTGTTTGGGATCGACGCCTCTGCACATGATTTCCAAGAGAACAACGGAAGACGACACGATGGAGCTATTCTTCGAGATGCTCGCTGTAGTTCGGAAGAAGACGGTGAACGTCGACGCCCGAGACGAGAGGGGTAGAACCCCACTGCACTACTCGCTGAAAAACTGCCATCGACTCTCGACCAAGACGCTGCTGATGAACGGAGCCGATCCCAATGCGACCGACGAGGAAGGATCGACGGCTCTGCATTTGATTTGCAAGCGTAAATACAGCTTTACCCATGAAACGGCGGAGGTATTCTTCGAGGTCAACGACGAAATCGGACGGACGGTGTCGATCGACGCTCGAGACAAGAAAGGCAATACTCCGCTACACATAGCTCTATTTTGTAAACACGAAGATATGATCCAGGTGCTGCTGAAAAACGGAGCCGATCCTAATTTGGCCAACGAGGAAGGATTGACTCCTCTCCACATTATTTCCAAGAGAGACGAGGACGACGGCTCAATGAAGTTATTCTTCGAGATCATCGATGACGTTCAAAAGACGGTGCAGGTCGACGCTGTGGACAAGTCGGGCCGTACACCCCTTCAATGGGCCGTGGCGAGTTTATTACCGAGCACGATCGACGTTCTCTTGGACAACGGTGCTGATCTGTCGCGGCTGAACTTCGTTTTTCCCACCGTCGGTCACTTCGACAAGAAATATAAACTTCGAAATCGTAATCGTACTATTTGGTTCAAATTGAAATTCGCGTACGACACTATGGCCGTTGTCGAGCGGTTGGAAAAAAGAGGATACGAGCTGGACCGAAGCGGCGCCATGACGATCATGAACGCATTCGTTAAGCACGAAATTTTCAAAAGGACGGCGAATTTCGACGAAAGTCGATACGACGACGAGGAATTCGTGAAAGAAGCCAAAGAAATTATGATAAAGCCGAGTCTATCCCTCTACGACCTGATTCGGCAACGACCAGAAGAATCAATCACTTTAAATGAAATGCATGAATTCTTGAAGACATCAACATATTACCGATTTACTAAAATTTATCACGATGCGTGTGATCCGTACCTGTGCGAGATACCAACGAGAAGATTTTTCCAAAAGTGGGCACCGGATTGTCTACGGGAGCTGATGAACTCAGCTAATCACTTTAACGCAGATTTGTGGCGTATTTGTTTGGCAGCTACAGGCCGAACCGAGGCTCAAAGTATCGAATTAATTGCCTAATTTTTTTTAAAGCAAATTTGTTTGCATATGAATCATAAAAATGTCGTTTTATTTCCACTCCTCTTATTGTGTGTGAAGATTCTCGACATTGAAAAGAAATAAGAAGTCAAGAAATAAAAAATTATGGGTTCACTCGACTGACACGAATAATTCATAAAATTACGAGAGATCACGGATCTTGATGACTATTGGTCGTTCAAATCAGACTGTGAATAATGAAAGTATTAAGTATTGTACGAGTTTCGAACAATCATATTCTCGCAGTAAATAAAAATAATTAAGATTAAAAGCATTTGAAATGTACCCGTGTATAAAGTCTTGCCCTTAAATAGGGATGTGCGAGTAATTTTTCAACTGCACTATGATATAATTTTTTTTTTTTAATATTTATATTTTCGATGTACGCGTATAAATAACTTTGGCCTATTGTGCCGTAATAATGAAAACAACATTTGAGATAATAACTGGGGTTTTTTATAGATTCATTTATTTGAATTACATGAAAAATCTACACAGCTGAATGAAAATATACATAACACAAAAATTGAAAATATGCTTATTAACGTTACGAGCTTTGGCCTGCCACCGCCAAGCAAATATCCTACACATCATCATATTTTTCTCTCTTTTTACATTGATTATTTCACCATTCAATTTTTACCCTTTTTCGAGCCCTTCCAGCCCTTCCAATGAGTCTTATTACATATTCGATATTACATTTCCTTTCAAATCCACCCGCCACGAAAATGTTAAATAAATCTTGGTTCATCAGCTCGTCAAGAATTAATTCACAGCACTCAAGGGGCAGCCGATAGTGTATTAATTTCCAGAAGGGATCCAGCGCCCAACTCCGGAAAAATTTTCTCGACATCGTCTCGCACAAGTGCCCGAAACGAGCGTGTTTTGCTGCTGGCATTTTGGAACGGATCCACCATACATTTTTCTGTCTCGCAAACTCGTAGTAGTCTATGTACGTCAGTCGCTTAGCTGCCTCTTGGGGCCGTAAATGGATTAGATCGTAGAGCGACAAGTCCGACTTCAACATTTTCTGTCTCGCTTCGTTTGCAAGCTCCTCGTCGTCGTCGTACCACAAAAGTTCGTCAAGAGTCCATGACTCCTGGAACAAATAGTGATGCTGGAATAATATCATAATCATCAGGGCGTCTCTTGATTCCAGCTCGTATCCTCTTTTCTCTAGGCACTCGACGACGGCTAGAAAGCCAGATGCGAATAGAAATTTACCTCGAATATCTTCGTAGGACTCGAAGCACTCGTCTAATTGACTAATAGTGGGAAATACGAAGTTGGACTGATCGGCGCCATGATTCAGCAAACTCTCGACTGCGTAGGGCAAGCAGTGCATCGCTGCCAATTGAAGGGGTGTCCTACCCAATTTATCGCGGGCATCGACCTTCACCGTCTTCTGGACGTCACCAATTACCTCAAAAAATCTCTCCATCAAGCCGTCATCGTTGTCTTTCTTGGAAATAATATGCAAAGGAGTTAATCCCTCGTCGTTGGCTAAATTAGGACTGGCTCCGTTTCTTAGCAGCACCTCGAACACTTCCGGTTGGCCTTTCTCCAAAGCCACGTGAAGCGGTGTATCGCCCAACTTATCACGCGCGTTAATCTGAACCAGCTGATTCAATTCGCCATTGATTTTGAAAAAAAATTTCACAAATTCATCGCAACGATATATATCTCTTTGACAAATAATATGCAAAGGAGTTGATCCCTCGTCGTTGGCTACATTAGGATTGGCTCCTCCTCTCAGCAGTATCTCCATTATATCACTGCCCAATCCTGCGTATTTTAAAGCAATGTGTAGTGCTGAATCACCCGTTTCTGGCCAGATACAATTGGGATCTTGTCCGTGCTCGAGGAATCCTTGGACGACTCTGCTGCAGTTAAACCGACAGGCCGCGTGAAAGTGTGTGTAGCCTGACTCGTCGGTGTAATTCACATCAAACCTGCCGCATATATCAAAAAGGGCAATGAACAGTTGTCTCCAGTCACGGCCGATTTGTTTGGTGTTTTTAACCGCATGGTGTATTAATGTCGTGCGACGTGGCGATATAATTCCATTCTCATCAACTTCGGGCTTGTATTTGTAGCACACGCTAGCGTACACAATGAATTGGTCGCCTGGTTCATAACCAAGCTCTTTGTCCTTGTAATTCATGGAGTCCCAGAGAAGACATTCGATCTCTTTCGGGTGCAACAAGAGCTCAACCAAATTGGTAGGAAATGCATTCATATTATGAATTATTCTATAGAAGTTACAAAGATAATTATATCGCTCTTCTTCGTTGTTCAAATTAACTTCTTTCCGTAAGTCTATCAATTTTTCTAACATTTGTTGGTCCTTGAGCGTAAACATCGTTTTTCGCGTTTTCCCACACGCACAGATTTTCACGGATACTTTTTACTTTTAAATCACTTATTGCAGTCGCTGCGACGTCGTAATGTGCACTGAAGCACGACGATACGTATGTTGCACACTTTATGAAACGAGTAAAAAACACGTGGCTCGACTGTACGATCAAGTGGTCGTATAATTGACAGTGTCGGAGCCGGCACCAACGAACGCACACCGGGAGAGAAAAAACACGACTGAGATACGTGTGACGCTATGTACTATAGAGCTGTGGTTGCGTACTTACGTAAGCTACTTTCACCAAAAAAAAATTGGATCAACTGCGACTGCGCGAGAACTACTGCAATGCAAGCGTCGCAGTGCGCAGCAATCGTTTCGAAATTTAAATCGAAACTTTCTTATTGAGAATCCGATAATTTGAGCGATACTATTAAGTACATGATTCTTACCGTTGCGATAGTTTTTATAACGAAAAATCAAGTTTTTGAGATCATTGTCAACTGGTTCGATTATCGATTATAAAAATGATCCAACCAAATACCTAATATACTCAATATTAGTACTTCAAAATGTTGAGAAGTTTCCAGAAATAGCGTATGGCCATTATCAAAAGGAAATTGAAGAAGGCTGTAACGTTGAATAATTAGAGAAGGTAGATGAAGGAATATTTAAGAACATTAGTCAAGAGCCGAGTCAAAGGCAGTTGCAGAAAATACCTAAATCTGCAATTAAGGTTTTTAATGAACCACCAGTAATACCCGAAAAAAATTACGAATGGAAGTTCACTGCACTCGTAATGAATGAATTTTTTACGAATCATCAAACTCGAAAATTTTATAACCGGGATATTGAAGATCCAACATTGGAATCCAGCGATATTTTAGGAAATATAAATTCGAACATAAGTTTAAATAACATAGGAGTGAAAAGGATGCCAGGAATTAACATATCCATGCATTATATTGGAATGGAGAATAACTATACTCCAATGCATGAAGAAGATGGAGATCTGAGGAGTATAAATATACTGAAAGGTGGGGTTAAAATTTGAATAATTATTTCCAAAAGTAACAGAGCTGCATTTAAAAATAAAGTTTTTGACGCTTTAAAGAAAAAAAGATTGACCAAATGCTCTCAAATAATGAAGCATAAGACGTATTTCATAACTCAACGTTTATGAGACGAATGAGAAATAACTTATAGCATCGTGATACAAAAAAAGGAGATATGTTTTATATCAGGGCTGGTGCTTATCACGCAGTTATAAATTCAACAAGAAATATTTCGGAATCAATTAATTATGGCTGCAAAGAATCCAACGCCAACGACGAGTCGTCCGTTTGCGAGCGCAAAGATTCTTGCAAAGTAAAAGTCCCTCAAAACACGACGATCGTTACTGGATACAAAATAACGCGAAAATTATTTCAATGTCACACAACGAGACTAGGGGCCGGCTCGAACAAGTGCTCGATACTTTCTTTTTGAGAATCCGATAATTCATGCGATACTTTTAAGTACACGATTTTTACCGAGTGGATAGTTTTCTCACGAAGTATCGAGTTTTTGAGATCATCGACAGCTCGTTCGATTCTCATCCATCTGTAATGAGTTTCATTTATTTTCGTGCCTCTGATCTTATTTTTTAGTTCATTCATGCAAAGACGAATGTTCAGTTTAAACAAAATATAATTAAATGAATAAAAAGATATTCACCCTACGAGCTTATATGCTTATATGCCAACGGCTTGACTTTTTCTCTTGCGAGAACAGCATTGCCTCGAATCAGCGCCACTCAGCGGCAAAGAAACTAAGCATAATTGCATATTTGTAACGAACATGTGTCCAGCGACGGTAAGACATTGGTTTTTATAATAAAAAAGCACAGTTTTCTATAGACGCTTTTGAATATCATCGGTAATAAAAAAAAGTTGATACTTCCAAACTTGACGTTGACTTGTTTTGTTTTGCGGCACGCTATATGCTTCGAAACGTGTCACATAATGAACGTGTGCTTACTCTTATAAAATCAGAGTAGTTTTTTCGAGCATAATTGCACCAAATGTGAAATATCGATGCTTGAGTTGGGATTTTCTCAGTTTTTTTCTTGTTTCTTGATTTTTTAGCTACTAGTTTGGTTTTTTGTTTTGACTATTGATTCATGTGTTTGAATTTTTTTTGTTTTTTACTTATTTGACTTTTTTTATGGTTACTTATTTGATTTATAAATTTTCTTGTTTTTATTTCATTTAACTTTGAAATTTTAATTTTTTTTTTGCTTCAGAAAGAAATGAAATATCATTAAAATATTTTCATTTAATAAAGATCTACCAATATTATTTGCGATGCTCAAAAAAATGCCTTACTCGATTGTTTTCTGTACACTTTCATGTAAAATTGACCGCTGAATCGGAATTTGCCGAAAAACGTGCCTATAGAATTGTTTAAACAATTTTATATGTAAAAATAAGCGTATAAATGACAATTTTCACATGAATAACGTTTATGAAAAACGTTCAATGACGGTACTGGTATGTGCTTGTTACGCTTCGTTGCAGAGTCCCACTGAGCTTTAAACGTTATTATTTCTTTGATAAATTATCATCAAAAGTCAACAATAGTAATTAATAATTGTTTAACAATCGAAAACTCCAGCAGTACACCGTATCTTCTTGGTAACGTCTTGTATCTCTGCATATTTCTCTCGCCGCGTATTTTTTCATCTCTCTTGGTCAAACGACACACACACGTATAATACACATTACACATATATAAAAAATTGATTTGAATTACTTCCTAATAGTCTCGAGCTACAGTCGTATCTCTTACAGCTTCGGCCTATACGCGTCTATTACTTTCTCTAAATAGAGATCGTGTATAACGTATACAGTCTCAGTGCTCGTTACGACTCCGCAGTGTGAACAGCTTCGAACGGTCGCAGCGAGTGATACTCGTGAAAAAAAAAAAAAAAAACAAATTTTAATTATTTCACAAAACAAGCCGTGTGTGAGTACGCGAAATGTATTTCGACTGCGAGTACGCGAGCGACGACGACGGCTGCGAGGCCGATAACAATTACCACGACTCGGACGAAGAGGCGATCAGCAACGAGGACACGGAATCCATCGAATGTTTCTACGACGAGGAGCAGGAAGGCATAGGCTTTTGGGAGCCCGACTTCGAGAACGTAGCAGCGGGCAACGACGACTCCTGTAACCCAATGTTTTTGAGTAGTTTGAAGTCCCTACGAGAAAGGGTCCACGATTGGGAGAGCGCGGAAGCCCGAGATGATTTTCTGCGCAAACTCGACGACTTGCTGCGCCAATGGCAGGGCCCGTATCCGAGTCTCCGTGAGGTCTTTCAGCCCCGGGAAATCGAGTCTCTCCTCGAGGACACCGCGGACGAGGACAGTTGCGATCGCCACGAGCGATTCCTCGACTTCGTGATCAGGAGCGGCTACAGGGACGAGGCCCAACTGGACCAAGAGGCCAAGCCGTTGCTGCGGCGCTTCACGCCGATACATAGTCGAGCCTTCATCGACTTCGACGGCCGGACGCATTTTCAGAGCATCAGGCTGATCGGTAAACTCTTCGAGATATTCGACGCCGGTATCAATTACGTCGCCTACGACACCGATTTGAGTCACTTTCACGTGGCCTGCCGGTACAGGTGTCTCCAAGCCGTGGAGAGATTCCTCGAGCGAGGCGAGAATCCCGACAGCGTCTTCGAGGGCGAGACGATGTTGCAGCGGGCCATGGCCAACGGCCACAGGGAAGTGGCCCGACTGCTGCTCGAGCACGGAGCCGATCCGAATCTGCCCAACGACGAGGGATTGTCGTTGCTGCAGAGCATCGACGACGACGACGTCGCGGGGCTGAACTTGTTGTTCGAGCGCCCCGGCGGCGAAAAGTCGGTGCCGCTGCGAGTCGACGAACGCAATAAGTCGGGCGACACGCCGTTGCAGGAGGCCATAAAACGCGGCCGCAGAAACTGCGTCCGAGCGCTACTGCGAAACGGCGCGGATCCGAACTCGCACGACGAGAAGACGGCCTCGAAGCCGCTGCACGTCATCTGCAAGACTAGTTACTACGACGCCCACGAATTGGCCGAGATACTCTTCGAGGTGTGCGAGGAAAAAAATCTGCGGGTGGAGATCGACGCCAAAGACATTCGGGGCGACACGCCGTTGCACTTGGCTCTCGAGCGGCGCAACGAGAGGCTGTTCGAGCTGCTGCTGCGTAAGGGCGCCGATCCAAATGCCACCACCGAAGCGCGGGGCCATCTATCGACGCCTCTGCACGTCGTCGGCCGTAATCTCAAGATGTACGAGTACGCGAGGCTGCTGTTCGAGATCTGCGAGGAGCAGCTGAGTCGGCGGCCGGTGCTGGTGGACGCCCGGGACAGGCACGGCAACACTGCGCTGTACCTGGCCCTGGCTTGCGGCCGCGAGAAGCTGGTGAGGCTGCTGCTGGCAAAGGGCGCGGATCCCAACCTGGCCAACGAGAAGGGCCTGACGCCGCTGCACCTGACCTGCATGGAGTCGCACTGCGAGGAGGCCTGGACCGAGAGATTCATCGCGATGTGTGAGGAGGTGGGTCCGCCGGTGCTGATCGACGCGCCGGATTACAGGGACCGTACGCCGCTGCAGTGGGCCGTGGCCCATCATCTGACCCGGAGCGTCGACGCGCTCGTGGATCACGGCGCCGATCTCGTCACGAGGCCGGCCTTCCCCGACGAGACCTTCTTTCTCCGGGCGCATCTGCTGAATCGGAACGACGATCGCGTCAAGCTGAGACTGACGGCCGACCTGATGCGCTGCGTCGAGCGCCTCGAGGCGAGGGGATACTCGCTGAGCCGAGCCGACGCCCTGCTGGTCATGGAATTCGTCCACCGGTACGGACTCCACCAGACGGCGAGGACTGCCTGGCACGAGGACGAGGAGTTCACGAGCTCGGCGAAAGAAATCGCCATCAAGCCGGACCTCGCGCTCCACGAGCTGGTCCGGATGCGACCCGAGCGAGCGGCCCAGCGAGTCAGCTACGAGGACTATTACCGGCTGGAGGACGAGGTGGAGACGAAGAAAAGCCGCGATTATATACCCGAAAAATTCAGGGTGCCGTGCACTCGACAGCTGTGCGAGACGATGACGCGGAGATTTTACAAGAGGTGGGCCGCGCACTCGCTGAGGGAGCTGCTGCTGCTGCTGCGCGACAGCAGGCTGCCGCTGGAGTGCTGCGAGATGATCGCCGACGAGCTGCGGAATCTGGATCTGCGCACGATCGTCTTGGCGGCCGAGGGACGGAATTAATTGGGGAGGACTTTTTTTTCATATTTTTATTTTTATATTTTTATCGTTGAGCGTTACGTTAAGGAGCGAGGGATGGCGATGTATGTAAGCTTATTACGTGTGTCTGTATATAACATTATTCATTCGAATAAATAAATAATTATAAAAATTGAATTTATTTGCTTAGATCTTTCTGTGTCTTCTTCAAATCCAACACGAGCTTCTCCGATAATCTTTCGATAGAATCGCAACGATTTACATATAAGCACCGACTCATCGTCGCCTCGATATAATGCACACACACGCCGACACTTTCTTATATTAAACACCGCCTCACGCGCCTCTGATCAAAGCTCGCGTGCAAGCTCGGCTGGGGATATCCTCGCGCTCGAGCCTACCTATGTATCGAGAGAAAACGCGCTCGAGCGAAATATTTATAACGTCGATCGATATTTAATCGGCGCTCGTACATATATTATTTGCGCGCGAGCTTTTCGCGCGCGATCAGCTACGACACACACGTGTTGCGGTCGCTGCGAGCTCCCTTACACACAGGGATAGGTAGGTAGGTAGGTAGCAGTAGCGTGTGTGTATATATTTTATGTACACGTTAGCATTCGATAAAAAATCTAATTGGTCACGCTCTAATTAAGACTGTACATACACACACATACGCACACACACACATGCTGGCGCCGAGGAGGAGGTACACATAGTAGCATACATAACGTATAGAGCGAGCTCGAGGCACAGCATGGATTCGTATATATGTATAGCGGAGTCGCGCGTATACGTACGCTAATTGGGGCCATCGGAATAGGCAACGCACGTACACATACGCATACACACACACAAGGGTGCAAAGGGGGGCTGTTGCTGCTGCAACTCTTTGCCGCTGCGAAACGGAAAGTGTTGTGCTGGGAAGCAACAGCCCCCGAGACTATATAGGTACCGAACCGTCTCTCTGCGACGACGACGACGAGGCGCTGGCATGCAGGCAGGCAACGACTCACACGCACACACACAACAACGATTTTGCCCCGAGGCCAGAGAGAGAGACAGAGAGTCGAGCTACGTGGAACGTCGCAGAGAGAGAGGGTGGGTTGGTTGCCGAGAAGAGAAAGAAAGTAAAGCCCCGCAGCCGCCGCCGCTGCTGCTGGGATAATTTTCAATTCCTTGCGCGCCATATAGCAACATCAGCCCGGCACCAGAGAGCACCGATACCAAAGAGCTTTGTTGTACGAGCGGCTACACCGAGTCGCGCGCTAATTAATATTCCTGTGTGATTTTTTTTTTTTTTGCGCGCGCGCATATACGCCCCTAGCCCTGCTGCTGCAGCCCGACATCATTGTTGCACCACCTTTCTAGCTCTACGGAGCAGCAGATAGCACAGCTTTTTTCGGGAGGCGGATCGCAACGACGCGATGCTGCTATATGCAGGGAAAGAAACAAAAAACGTAAGAAACATATTTCAGTTCGAATATTCGTAGGACATCTATATCGTCATTAATCGGCGTATAAATGCAATTGCCTTATACATATATCACGTTTCCGGCACATCGATACGTAGAATGATACAATATATAAATAAATCTGCCTCGCGTTACACAGTCTAGGATATTGTACTTAGCAGGAAGGGCTGCGCAAGCAGAGATAACGTTACATCGCGGGCTATATATAATTATGATAGTCTCTCGTCGAGTGATAGGTATATATAGATACGTTCGAAAACTCGATTTGTGCAGCTTTCACGATCACACACACACACACACACATAGGCGCGACAGCAAGTGCGCTGTTGACGAAGAGAGAGAACCTCGCTGAGAAACGGGTACGATCGGGTACAATGGAGAGCGTCTCGACTCTATGTATATATACGCTGCACACACACTCGGGATATACAAAAACAAAGTCGATGCGTCTTATATAGGTACGTATGAAGCAAAAGCTTCTCTCGGCGATACACACACGCAATTAGACAGGTGCGTTTATTACACACGGTGTACACTTATAGGACCACCCGTAGAGTCTTGAGAAAGTTGAAGTTACCAAAAGTTTCGCGAGGGCGCGAATAATATATAGCACTTCGAGGCCCAACTCGTGTACGGGTAATGCCATGTACGCCGCGTAGCGGCGGCGATGTTTAACTAAGCCTCTTACGGCGGTATTACAGACTCGCGAAGACGTTTGATACGTGCACCCGCGTAGGATTATGATGATTCGCGCGATACTCTCCGCATCGAGTATACGGTAGTCTCGCGCTGCGAAACTCCCATATCGTATAGAAGATACGACTCGTGCGGAGAACTTCGAACTGCGAATAAACTCGAGAAGCTCCGAGCTTTTGGCGCAACTCGCTCGCGACTGCATAATAATAATAATAATAACGTGAGGAACATTTGGCGAAAAGGAATAAAAGCTCCGCGGCGAAACAATGACGCGTGTGTCTAATCGGGCGACGCTTAGAAAAACCTAAACTGAAAAGTGTACTTTTTTTCGCGATTCATGTTTTTATGGCGTATTTAATTCTAAATAATCCATTCAATTATCGTGATGTTTTTTACTCGGAACATGCGAGTATCTTTGCCTTTATAATTATATCAATATTAAACATGGGATAATGTAAAATTTTATCGGGTGTAAAATTACATGTACATCACCTTCAACGCAGTGAAACTCAATCTCGATAAATAATATAATTATAAATAACTGGTACTTCGCCTTTAACAGCAGAGGTATATAATTTTACAGCGAAAATTTGGATTTAGCACTCGTTAAAACGAGTCCAAATAGTTGTTTTACCGATACATCAACAATTTCGAAGTTCTAAATTTCCAAATATTCCAATGATCTCGATGCGATGAAGTATTCGACGTTCACTCGGTACTCTATATACAAGCATTAACTCGTTCGAAATAATTTGAGTATACAATTTAATTTACGCCAACTTTCACTACAAATATCCGAGCCTATTTTTATCCATCCTAATTTGAATAATTTTTCGTGTTTTCTCGCGCTTGCATCTTTCAATTTATCTAGGGATATAATTTGATATTTAATGAACGATTTCTTTCTATCGATGACGGCAAATTGTGAAACTTGATGTTATCGCAAATGTTTATACTTAAAAAACTTTAGAGCTAATCAGTTTTATGTAAATTTTGTTTTGTTCCGATTTTCATCCATTTTCTTGAATTGGAAATCGCACGATGACCCTTAATATATTTCACGAAGTGGCGCGAAATTTCACCAATGGAGACAATGCATTGATCGACGTTCGAGCTTGCACAATTTTTCCCGACGGTCTGCGCTTCGCCGTAACGAGCTCGAAAAATTGCCAGCTTGAATAATTTTCTCGGGGTTTTTCCAACTTAGCGCGTACTATATTCACTTCAGATTTCTTACATTCCTCACGGCACACCACATGGAAAAAACAACTCCGCCGTGCGTAGCGATTTTCGAGCGCGCGAGAACGCGGAGAAAGATCGAATTTCGACTTACCGATACAGGACAGCGCAGCGAGCAGGAGCAGCATGAAAATCGATTTGGTATCAACGATCCAAGACTTCGCCATGGCTCTCTTGTTTTCCTGCTTTAGCACACTGGACAGTTCTCTTTTTTTTTTTTCTATTATTATTATTCAACACACGCGTAACGTAAGAGTCCACGTGTAAAATGCCAAAATCACATCAGATCTCACACCAATATATATACCAATAAATCGATTTCACTGGGTACGATTAAACAACTACGAAGGCAAAAAATTTACATAGAAGAAGAAGAGGAGGAAGAAGAACGAATGTAAATCGGGAAAACGGATGATTATATTATATCGATCAACAAACAACGGGCAATCTCGGCGTATATATGTATGATATATACCGTAGAGCCGTGCTCTCGAACGCAACAGCAGCAGCAGAGAGAGAAGTGAATCTGGCGCGCGTCGTCGTTACACTGACTGCTGCCGCCTTGCCGAGTCGCAAGCTCCCTCAGGACCCGCCTGCAAGCTCGTCGTGCGCACGCCTCGTCGGCATCGTCGCTCGCCGATATATAGCGCGGCAGCAGCTGCCGCGTCGAGCGAGATACCAATATACAATACTCAACGCTGCCCTTTTTTTTTGATGAGAGGAACATTAGAAGATTACGTGCGATAGATTTTTGCAGTTTTTTCTTGTTCGATCAACGAATTTTCCCCCAAGATATCGCGAAACTTTGGAGAACGGCAACAACGACAACGAAAAAAAATCATTAAGAAAAACATCGACTCACCGTGTGTCCTACTACTGTCGCAACTTCTGCGCGAATCGCGCAAATTAATTTGGAACTAACTGCACGCGCGGTGGCTTTCGCGTGCACGATGACACTCTCCTCCCATTTCCTGACGCAGAGAAATTGTTATTAATTGTGGTTGGTTAAGCTCGACGGTGTAACTGTGAGAAACTTTCACCCCCCCCCCCCCCCCCCCCNCCCCCCCCCCCCCTCGCTTTCCGTGCGAGTACGTATACGAAATGCAAAATCAATGATGTTTCTGTATACGAGAAGAGATTTTGTACCCGTGTACCCGTTTACAAAGTTCAGACCCGAATGTAGTACCGAAAATTAATTTGATAAACTGATCGAGTGAAGTAGTACATCGCGATAGACAATTAAAAAATTGATGAATATTTGGCTTGAGGATTTAAAAAATTAGCCTCTCGCAACTTCACGTTTGACAATAATCGATGAATATTTCGAGACTGTAATCATTACTACCTCAAATTAGTCTAGCCATCCAATCTCTTTCACTGGGAAAAAAATCTATCCTTCAAACCGAATCTTGCCGCGTACTTTCTCGAATCGGCCAACCCTACATTACCGACTGCCCCCAATGTACCTTTGAATTTGCCCTGTTACCAACGATTAAAAATGTCAATCAACTGTTATCGGAGTAGCTCCGAACATAAGAAATAGCTATAAGTAAATATATCCCAACTGTAAATGTAAATGTATTTCTTTTCCCCGAGAGGTAGCTGTGTGGTAAGCTTAAAAACGAATTTTTAAACTGCTCGTTTTTGAATAATTTAATTTACATATTAATAAACGAGACTGAATTCTCGGAAAATGTTTTTTACAATCAATATAGACATTTTTTTCATTTTTAACGTTTTATTTATGTTCGAAAAATATTTTCGGTATAAAGTAGAAGTAAAAGGAGAAACAAGGAATGATCGTTAAAGAATACACAAATATAAATTTTGATATAATTAATATCACTATGGTTTCATTATCAATTTTAATGAAAAATTTATTTTATTACTTATGGTACACTTACAACTTATTTTTGGAGTTGCAGATATTTTTGAAATTAGAATGCTAGTACTTGCAACTATCACACTATGTTTATTATCTCGTGTGCAGAATCAAAGTGGATTTTGAAATGCCCCTTTCTGAAGAATGGTTTTTCACAAATGTCACTTAGCTAAGTAATATGATTACGCATCGAATCCATATGACATTTCAGATCGGTTTTTCGAGTATATGATCTTCTTCTTACACCGCAGCTATGAGGTTTTCGACCATTATGCAATGAATCAATGTGTAATTTGAGAGAACTTTTGCCTTTAAATGACTTTTCACAAATGTCACATGGGTAAGCAATACCATTATGCACCATATCAATGTGGATTTTCAGAGAACACTTTTGAGAAAATGACTTTCCACATATATCACAGTTGTAAGGTTTTCGACCATTATGCACTGAATCAATATGGTTTTTGAGATAAACCTTTTGTTTAAATGTCTTTCCACAGATTTCACACGGGTAAGCAATACATTTATGTATCGAATCAATATGAGCTGTCAAACTTTGCTTAATTCCAAACGACTTTCCGCATAAATCGCAGTTGTAAGGTTTTCGACCATTATGCACTGAATCAATATGTGACTTAAGATAAGCTTTGCTTTTAAATGTCTTTTCACAAATGTCACACGGGTAAACAATACGATTATGTATCGAATCAATGTGAGCTGTCAAACTTAGCTTCAATCCAAACGACTTACCGCATATATCGCAGTTGTAAGATTTTTGACGATTATGCAATAAATTAATATGTGACTTAAGATAAGCTTTGCTTTTAAATGTCTTTTCACAAATGTCACACGGGTAAGCAATACGATTATGCACCATATCAATATGAGTTTTCAGAGCACACTTGAATGAAAATGACTTTCCGCATGTATTGCAGCTGTGAGGTTTGCGATCATTATGCAATGAATCGGTATGTACTGTCAGATAACCCTTATTTGTAAATGACTTTCCACACATATCACACGGGTAAGTTATTCGATTATGCACCATATCAATGTGTAATTTTAAAGCACCTTTTTGTGCAAATGACTTTCCGCATGTATCGCAGATATGTGGTTTTAGACCATTATGCAATGAATCAATGTTTAATTTGAGAGTACTTTTGCTTTTAAATGACTTTTCACAAATGTCACACGGGTAAGAGATACATTTATGCACCATATCAATATGTGTCTCCAGACTTTGTCTTAAAGAAAATTTTTTTGAATACGACTTGCATTGACTGGATTGTTTTCTTTTCTTTACTAGAGAACACATTTTCATTTTCTGTCCGTTGAGTTTGCCTCCAGTATTTAAATCTGTACTTTTTATGGTATCGCTGAGGAACTCTTTCTTAACTATGCTCTCAGTTTCTATTTTAATTGAGGAATGATTTAAGAAATTATTCACATCTTCGTCCTCAAATTCTGCTTTAATTTCTTTGTTAGCATCAAATCTAAAAATTCCTTCATTCACTTTATCAGATACTAATATATTCCCATTGAGTTTCACATCTTTGCACTCGAATTCTATTTTAATATCACGATTAGGTGGAAATTCATAAATTCCTTCGCATTCTTTCCGTATATGAATCTGTTATAAAAGAAAACACTCGTGACAATTTTGTTAAAAGATGATTTTTTAATCAATGAACTTACGGTATTTTCTTGCAGGAAGCTGAGGTACTGGACATTTTCAGTATCAGATGTATGGCATTTCGTTCTACCATTATCACTTTCGATATAACTCATATCAATGGACTCTTCTTTCACTCTGAAAATATCGATAAAATTAATAAATAAACCCTTCGTTATTTTGCTAATTTATTTTGCATAACGACAATTACTTGGTAGCGTAGCTGAATGTACCACTAGATTCCATTTTATTAAATGCAATTAAAATTGGTTAGTAATACAAATCGTGAAATCGAAATGGCGACGAGTCAACGCAAGTAAAAGAACAAGAACTGAGCAATTCTGAGTACTCGAAATGTTTACAAGTATCGAACTGAATTGATACCAGCAGATGAAGTCAAGGTGGTAGAAACTGGATCAGCAAACGTAATAGACTTGACGCTCGAGTATCGCAGCCAAGAGTTGCATTTGAAATTATTCAATTTTATATTTGAACCGAAATTCATAAACTGTGCAATAAACAAAAATAATAAAGGAAATAATAATAATTCAGGTCTCTGAAAAGGAGTCTTAGAAAATCCCGAAGTTCAAAACAATTTGTTGATATTTCTGACACGAGAAACCGTTTGTTTTTTAGATATTTTAATTAATCTTGAGGAAATAAAGAAAATAACATATAAGTCTTACTTTTTTCCGAAACACTTTTGAGGCAATAAATAAAAGCTGGTTTTGCATCATGTATTTATTTCAAGATCTTCAGCTGTTTTTCATATACTCGAAAGACTATTCATGTATACATTTCATTACCTGATATAGTTTTTTTTTAAATTCAAATAATTTTTTCTAGTTTTGTAATGGATATTTGCAGATTAGCAGCTTACATTTAAAAAGATTTGAAGCTTTCTTTTAGTTTTCATCAATGAATATATTTTTTTTAAATGACATCTCACCATTATTCATTTTACTTTAATAACTTTCAAAAATACAATAATTTTTTCATAACTGAGATATACTTATACTATCTATTTGTTGGATTTATAAATCATGAATTCTGTTCAATTAGCCAATCGTAACTGTGTCGTCTCATTTGAAAAATGTTTTTTGACCAGATTCGGAAACGGGCTTTATCAAAGTTTACATCAAAGTGTCAATTACCATGATTTCGTTGTCTCGAGAATAAGAACGTCAATTTTTAGTTAAATATTTTAAATTAATGAATCTATGAAAAAGGAAGCTCGTATAAAATTTCATTTGTTCAAGTGGAAGTGTTGATCGAACATTACAACATCTCATAAGCTTAAAGCTTAATTAATAATAGGAAAATACGTCTAGTTAAAGTATTTAGTCTCAATTGCTTTAGATGGAAATTTCTACATAAGACTCATGGAGAGTGTACTATGACGAAGTTTCAGAGCACTTTTAATGTTTCATATTAGTTTTCTATAAAATTGGATTTATAATTACAATCATTTTAACATTTTTTAATTCATTTTATTGTATACAAAACGAAATGAACTAACTAACTTTATCGAAACTCTATTTATAGCATACTAGAAAAAGAAAAATATTGCAAGATTGCAATTTACATTTGATATTTTCTGTGAATAAATGCCACCTGAATGAGTCTAAAATGAGTGAAAATGATTATAAAACACAATTTTTGATTAAAAAAGGGATAGCTATTTTATTTTTACAAGCTAAGGTTTGGTTAGAAGATAGGATACTCAGAGCAAGATAAAAATTTGAATATACATCAGAAATTTTTTAACACTTATTTAATTCTTTTTATTTGCCTTTTTTAATACGGAGAGATATAGAAAAACATAATGATTGAGAAATAAACGATCTTATGATGCATATTTTGATGCCTTGATGATAATAATGATCATAATTTGTTTTCATGGTATTCATCGTCTATATATAATAATACCCCATATCATAAAGTGCACAGTTTATATTAAAACTATAAACGCAATTGTATTTGATATAATTTTGCGCACATGCACTTTCAAAAATATTTCCCATAGATTTTATAGTTTAGATTTTCTTTCAATTTTACTTCCTACTTCCATACTCATTTTTTTTATTATCGCAACATTCACACTCTACTTTTCTCTCTCACTTGTTTATATCATAATTATCATTATTATTTATATTATTATTATCATCATTGTCTTTTCCTAGTTCTTGTAGTTTTTCTTCAATTTAGTTCGTATTGATGCTGTTATAAAGGAGAGCAGAATAAAATTGAGCTTTTGTATCAACCAGCAATCTAATTTCAAATTGTGTGTTGAGAGTCATGCGCGTGATTAATTTTTTCATCAAATGTTATGAGAAATATGTCGAATGAAAATAATATATGCTTTCTGAACAACCAGTATATTGACCATTGTATTTTACATTGAAAAATATATTATCGAAGACTAATAAAATACCATGCTTTCCGATTTATCTAAATTTTTTACATAAAACTACATAACCTGCGAGCTCGGTACTAGGGCCATTTTTCAACATACAAAGCTTAATACATTATAAAAACATTATTACAAACGATACATGCAAGTACTCCGACCTCACTCTCCCCTTCAAAAGTTCATCTACATCTCGTATTATTTTAATGACAGAAATCTTTTAGCCAACTTTTCTTGATTCACTTTCGAATTTGGAAAGATTCTTCGTTCGGCGATCAATTAATAGTATCTCGTAACCTTCTATTTAAAAACGTTTAAAAAAATGAGAAAAAAAATAAACTGTAGCCGAAGTAAACAGTCGCTAAGAAAAAACACAATTAAGTTACTAGCATGTTTATTATGAGTTTGGATACACATCATTTATTAAATGGAAAAAAACGAAAAAATGACACTATCTAATATAAATTTTAGAATGACACATTTATTCGTTCTTCTCATCATTCTCATACGTTCCACTCGACGTTAGCCCACCACATATAATAAAATCTCAATTTGTGCACACATGCCTTAATGCAGCGCGATACTCAAAGTTAGTTTCGTATTATATACAAGACATATTCATAAAAAAACTTACGAGCTCACGAAGAGTAATGATTTTTCATTCATCCTTCGATACACAGCGAAGCAATGACCTCTCGTACTTTTTTCTCATTTAATCTTTCTGTGAACATTTTAGCTTTATACTTCCTTTCGGATTGGGATTGTTCTACATTGTAAACACCCTGTGCAAGCACACACTTTCCAATTGTCATATTTTTCTCAAACTCGTCTACATACAATTTTTTTTCTCTTACGTATTCAATTAATATTTGTGTACAAATGCTGAAGTGTACTTAATATGTATGTGTGTACGTCAATGGTTGAAATCAGCACACGTTCTCAACTATATAGTGTTTTGTCGCGTCTATTCCAAGGATATCAAAGCATAAGGTATTCGTTAGTTTATTATCGATTTTTAAATTATTTTCACTCAAATCAATTATTTGTTTTTCCCTTTATAATTTTGAATTTGCTCGATAGTTTTTTTTTGCTTACATGCGCCTTGAATACCCGAAAATAAACGCAGTCTCGGTATTCATTGGCTCTGGTATTTTATTTTTAGCTCTCAATTGTTTTACTTTTCTTTTAATTTTAAATAAAATTAAATTTGTTTATATTTATATATATATATATTTATATGTATATAATATAACTTCTGTTTTCATATCCTTCACTTTTATAATCATCTGCGGCTAAGCTTCTTCATCTTGGATTTGCAATGAATTATCTTTCTTTCGAGAAGGCGAGAGAACGCTCGTCAGAGAGGGCACCTCGGACTACTTTACAGCACTATACACAGCGATTTCTTTTTCTGCTTCGTTTTCTTTTCGGGAGACTTTTTGTTGATTTGCCGTACCAGATCGAAGAATATCTGTGGAGGAAAAAGAAAAGTAACGTTAACGTGGGGTGGGGCTCTCGTAATGTAATTGAAATTATATAGCGCGACGATATACTAACGTCATAGACATTGATTTTCGCTTTGGCAGATGTTTCCATGAAGGCGCAGTTGTATTGCCGGGCGAGATTGACGCCCTGATCCTTGCCGACGACTCGCTCGTCCTCGAGATCGCATTTGTTGCCGACCAGTACCATGGGCACGTCGTCCGTGTCCTTTACTCGCAGAATCTGCTCTCGCAGATCGTGCAGGTCGTTGAACGTCGACTGGGCCGTTATCGAGTAGACCAGAACGAAGCCCTGTCCGTTCTTCATGTAGAGATCCCTCATGGCCGTGAATTGCTCCTGCGGATGGAGGGAAAAAAAATGTCAGAATTGATCCAAGTGGTATACGTGTGTGTGTACCATATTGCGAGCGCGTGTCATTTCTGACGTCAACGATAAAGTAATTGCTCTTGTGTGTGTGTGCTATAGTCAACAACGGAGGAGCAATTCGGAATTTTCATTTTAATAAATTTGCGATAGCACCGCTGCTCTACGCGCGCATATGGTGCATAGAAAGCGAATGCGCGTAAATACACGTACTATCAATAATGTAAATACCTCGAAAGGAAAATTAGCTTTTTCCGCGTAAGAATATAATATAAGCCTAGAAAATACATAAATAGTTGAGCATCGAATTTTACGACGCGTTTTAAAAATTTATTCAGGCCAGTGGCTCGCGCGATAAATCCAAGTCTGCTTGATTTCGCGAGTGCTCCAATCTCGAGATGAAAAAAAAAAAAGAAACCAACTAAGATGATGAAAAGTAATCTATAATTATGATGGTACACCACCAAAAATACACATACCGTGCCCGCGGTGTCGAGAATTTCGAGCATGCATTGTTGCCCGTCGACCTCAACCTGTTTTCGGTAGCTGTCCTCGATGGTCGGGTCGTATTTTTCGACGAATATGCCCTGGACGAACTGTACGGTCAGGGCGGATTTGCCGACGCCACCGCTGCCCAGAACTACGATCTTGTATTCGCGCATTTTTTCTTTCTGATGCTGCTACTGCTGCTCGTGCTTGTTTCAATCGGAAGTCTTCCTCCTTGTGCCCGCGTCTTGTCCGCTAAATTCGTATCTGCAAAGAATAGAAGGATTTTTTTGTTAAGTACCATTTTTCTGACAATTAAAGTCTTATTATCAGAGATGAATCGCAAACAATTAAATGTATAACGAATGGTCAGTTATCCGCAGCTTTGTTCAAAAGTGGCGCCGGAAACACCCATGAAGAAATGATTCGTGCACTTCCCTTCTTTTGAAAAGAAGAAGCAAAAATAAAACAAAAACGTATATTTTTTAGCTCAAATAAAGATTCGAAAATTGGAGTAATCGAATTTTTCTTCGGTACTTTTTCTTCGGAATAGGTAAAGTGCAGGGAATCATTTCGTAACCGGTGTACACCACGAATATTAAAATTGAGGGCGACAACGGCGCAGTGCGGACGAACGACAGGTGATGCTTTTACGCTATATACTATACAAGTATTGCATAGACGAAGTCTATTCGATGCTACACTTCTTTCTATATAGCTACAAAATTTTACATCGTGTAACAGCTGTTGCGGTAATCACGCTTCATTCATTCATAATTTTGTGATAATTATTTTTGACAATAATAATAGAAAACCAATTAAAAAGCACTTCTTCTATCGAGAAAATACCCTGAAAACGTCGTGACAGTCTCGCGATAAATTATCGAGTTCGTTGCACGCTGTTGTTTTTTTTTTCTTCTTACGAGCCTGTTTATGCCGAGGACTCGACGACGATCCTCACTCCTGTCTCGAATAAAAAATGATATAAAGCCGCGTTATATATATTCGCGTTGCCACAGGTCGTTATACGGAATTGCGCGCGCGCATAAATGAGAGAGAGAGCGAGAGGTGAGAAATAAGCCATATAGACTATAGGAATATATTATATAGATCATTCATCGTGGAATATGAGCGTGCGAAGCGCCTAGCGCTGATTAGAGCGCACAACACAACGGCAAAAATAGCGAGCGAATGAAAAATTACAATTTTTAATTAATAGGCGCGCGCGTTAAATTGATCTAGGTCTCTGTGTAGGAGGTACGGAAATAATTGAAACGAAAAGTTGATTGCACGTGGATTGATTATACTCGTTCTTTTCTTTTCTTCTTTTTTCGTCTATTCTTTAGCGACGAAGAATGCCGTACGTCTCGTCGGGGGATCCAAAGGCTAGGGGTCTCTCATAATTCTTGACTGCGAGCCAAAAAATCTAAACTCTCTCATTTCGTTTCTTTCTCCGCTCGCTGCTCAAAGAGGTCGAGTACAGATTTTTCTCTCTCTCTCTCTCTCCTTCATACCTCTGACATTCCATGAGTTAAAGGCGAATGCGGTATAGTCCACGTGTATTTTGTGTGACCTACTTAAATTCGTTTGTCTGTTTGTTTTGTATGGTCGGCGCGCGTATAGACACAAACGTATATACGTATTAAACGCAGAGAGCTCGAAAATAAAGGCTAGTTATATACGGGGGCAAACAAATTAGAGAATAAAAAATTAATTAGCCGGCGGATAGCGGGTAAATTGAGTTATAATTTTCTCGAGTCTGTATATATGTGTGCACTGTACATGGTTGGTTTCGAAATGAATCAAAACCCGATTATTGTTGTGCGGAAAAATTTTTAAATCAACCGATGATTTTAATATTTCATCTGCTCTAACATGAATTTTTTAATTCAAACGAATCAATAATATCGAGTAGCAGTCGACACAAGACCAATGATCGGAGCAAACTCATCGCGTAATTATTTCGAGCGTCTTCTTGAATAAAAGAACAGCAGCGCAATTGCAGAAAGTAGATTTTATAGCGAATCAGTGCATTTCACGGTACATAAATTATACTTTGCATCGCAGTGATCATTGCGAGCAAAGTCATTCGAAACTTCATGCGTTTTTTTTCCAATTTTTGATTCTCTCCTGCTTGTACTTGCTTAAAATTAAATAGAGCGTTACGCTTTACATTTAATATTATTTAATAACACTTCGCATTAAAATTAATTAACTCCAACGCGGGAGACGAATATTTCTACAAAAACACATTTTCCCTTTGAACTTATATATATTAATGAATGCGTATAAACCGAATTCGAGAGACTCTAGATATAGGTAGCGCGCGCGACTGACCTAATTAAAGAAGACATACGTATTACCATGAAAAGTAACATAGGACAGATCTAAGAAACACTGCCTCGAGAAGTGGGTCAGCCACCCTATGTGCCAGGCGCGTTTCTGTGTGTTTGTGTGTACAACGCTTTACTGATGCCGCAAAAACAGACACACGTACACGGACACGGACACGGACACGGATACAAAGTAGCATTTTTAAACTGTATATACTTATAAGTACACACACAATGTATACAGGCTTACGTATAACTAGTCGAGAGGAGTTGACCCTCCTAACCTCGATTTCTATATAATATACACAGAAAGTTGGGCTAATCGATATTCTTTCGAAGCGCGCAAAGACGCAGGAAATTTAGCATTAAAAACGGTTTCGTCGGCGCGGACTGTGCTGCGATTTTTTTTTCTTCGTCGTCGTATATCGATTCGTACGATCGATTACCCATCGATATATACGTTGACGAGAGTTGAAATATTTTCCGCTGTATATGTGCGCGCGGAGCGATCGAGCGTTCTGCGAAAATATTATATCGTAGCATCGTGCGTATACGCGTCGAGTGTGTGTTTGTGTGTGTATATTGTCCCCTTTGAACGCTATAACCGCGTTATCTATCCAACCAAGCCTAAATGCACGTCAGCTGCTATCGTTAGCAAGCCTGTGCGTATATATATACGTGGCACAGGAGTCTGTGTACTAACTCGATGCACGAGAGGGAGGAAAAGCATAGATCGACGTTGCTGAGTAATTAATTCGAGGAATATCAATTACTAAATTGACGGAGCGATGGAAAAAAGTATCGAACTTTGGATATCTGAAGAATTCTAATCAAGTTTGTAATTCAATGGTTGGTGGCAAGTATCAAACATTGGGTGACGAGGAAAAGCCCACTCAACCGTAACGAACTAAACATAACGATCGGAATCTGTGCTGCATAAACTGCAAAATTCTGCTTACGACTAATTTTCATGCGCGTTACGCAGGCAGTTTAAAATAATTATTCTCTCTCTCTCTCTCTCTCTCTGTGTGTTATATAAAGTTGAAGGGCCGTTGAAAAAAGTGTGTCAGTAACGCATTAAATTTATACATCACTGTCTTCTCCTTTTTTTCCTCGTCGTCGCTCGTTGTACTCCCTCGGGCCGATTTTGTCTCTCTGTTTCGAGCTTGCGCTTGTGTAGGCCTATCGATACCTTATTTCTTTTTTTTATCGACCTGTACTGGTCTAGGAAGAGTGTGAGAAATAAAAAAAAAATTGTTCGAGAAGCTGCCACGTGGTATTTATATTTTTGGACTTTTTACTCGTGAACAATAGCGGAAGAATTTTTCCTTATATCGAGAGTTTTTCGATGGGCGATGGTTGCGCGGTGGTGTCCCAACTTTGTTTGTGCGCGCGCGAGTCAACCTCGCTTTGAACTCTCTTTATCGATATACAGAGGCGGTAATAAGATCTTTTTCTTGTCACGAGAATGAATAGAGAAAAAAAATTTTTCGTCGCGCAAAAATAATTCCATTACGACGTCAGAAATCTTTGGCTCTCGATTTTCCGCGCTGTGCTGTCCTCCGTATACATCCGACAGCTATCTATCGTAGAAAATTTCAGGTCTGCCAAATCGACCTTTAAAATTTTTATCGTATCACGCAGACCGCGGCGCGGAGTGCGCTAAAATTTTAACGCGCCCAGTTGAGCATGAACGAAAACAGGAAAATATCCTAGACTATTGCTACTACGAGTCGAGTTAGCTGCGCGTCACGGAAGGTTTCAGGTCAGGCTACTTTAAAATCGACCAATCGACGTTGCTATCGCGACTGTACAACGTTTGCGGCCGAATTCGATGCTGGCTGAAATTTTGATAAAAACTTATCGCTCGCTTTACACAATGAGCTAAAATATAATAGCGGAATCGTTTATTCTATTCTTTTTTTTGCGAGAAAATATTATTAACGACAAAAAAGTATAACGCTTCGTTTTGAAATTAAATTTTTCCAGTCTGCATGCGGCTCGCATTTTCAATTAAACTAACGAAAATTCAATTAATTGCAAGCAGAAGCTGTAGAGCTGCGGGAAAGTAGCGTATCGTGAAAAATGCGAGAATCCAAAAAATGCACACTCGGCACCCGAAAGAATTTGATTTTCTAATTTTAGACTGCATTAAGAACAGTCGCATTAGGAGGAGAAAAAAAAAGAGAAACAACAAAAGATGACCTTACTCCGCGATATATATATCGGACAACAAACGCATTTTGTCTTATCGTCGTCGTCATCGTCAACATCGTCATAGCTCCAAAAACCCGCGCAAGAGGGACACAGTCTTTTTTTTTTTTTTATTTTTTTTTATTTCGCTGCTAGTTCAAGGATACGCGAATGGAAAGAGAGTCTCTACAAAGTAGAAAATATACACACGCGGGCGCGGTTATATGGAAGGTAACTAAAAAGAGAGAGAGAGAGAGAGAAAAAAAATCCTTCCAAAAACGAAGATTATACCCGACGTCGTTGACTGAAATAAAGAAAGTGAAATGTGTGCCAGGAAACGCATAGTAAACTCCTGTACGTATGTTCCTCCGCCTTATGCAAAAGTTAATTCAGGTCAGTCGTATAAAAGCTCAGTGCTACTGAATGCGCGCACATGTTTCTCGCTCAAAATTTAGCCTGCCCGCGCGCGGATCAATGAGAAATAATAATAATTGCGAGCTCGAAAAAATTCGCAATTTTTTTTTTTTTTGTTTTTTTTCATCTCGTGCGTCACTTTTTTTTTAGCCAAGAGTTTCACTCGGATCATTAATTATTCAAAATTTATGTGCAGCTCTTTCCGAGCGATTTGTAGCGGGTTATTTTACAGTCGATAATTGTGTATATCGAAAACCCATTTTTTTTTCGTAAATAAAACGCGATGAATCACTCGCGAGTCTTTTCGCGGTAGCGGAGAAAAAGAAAATAGAATTTAAAATTGTGCAATGCAATAAAGCCTAATGGAGGGTTTGAGTTTTATCTCGACCGTTTTTCTGGAACGCGTGCCGCAGACCCTTTTCGAGATAAAGAGCTATCAGTACGTACACACACAAGTAGAAAAGAAAGATTCACCGAAGAAAGTGAAAGATAAAAAATGCATTAGAGCAAAGCGAGTCGAGGATTTTTCGTCGGTCAAAACGAAGAACTTATTATTGTATTAATATTATTAAAGATGAACTGCTAAACCTCGAATGAAATTATCAGATCTTTCATAGTCGTTTTGCAGATTAATTATTTTGAACTACCCACCGTATCTAGATTTCAAAGAAACCAATCGGCCATTCGAATCAAATTGAATTTCAGCCGTTTCGTCGGGAAAATAGGCACGAAATCGAGAGATAAGAAAAATAAAAGACTCTTTATACACAATAGCGGGGATCGACTGTTATTATAATTGAACTAAAAACTCGATTGTTACGAGATGAATAGATCTCCAGAATCACTTTATGAAAAGAAAAACTAATACGGTTCAAAAATATTGAACGATTGCAAAAAAAAAAATGTTAAGCGCGAAGAATAACCTCTATCAAGCCGTTGTCGCAGGTGTAATTATGAACCAAAAAAGCAGAAAAAAATATTATCCACGAAAGGACACGGCTTATAAACCAACGAGACACATCTAGATATGCACATTTATACGTGGGAGTAACGTAGAGAATACCGCTCGAGGCTTTGCTTGCTATTATATGCTCAATGCGGGAAAAAACATCGCACATGCACACGCATATAATATCAGCGATGAGTAAGGTCGGACTTGCATCCAAGCGTGTGTGTTTTTTGCAAAAAAAAATAAGAACTCCAAGGAGCTCGCAGCAAGTATAGTACGTAACATAAGCTGCTTTGGAGCTTCGTTATGTGCGTTTTGAAAAAGTGAATATTTTGCTCTTTTTTCTTTCTTTATCTCGTCCCTCGTTCTCTCTATCTCTTACTGGACGAAATTTAAATTAACGCGTTATATACATATAGCAGGCAGATCCACTTAAAAGTTACGCTAGTTTTGCCGTATACGTATGTATGTATAAGTGCGCGCGAAAGCACAAGTACCAAAGTACTTACTTTCGAGTGCGCTCGTGTTCTTACACACACACACACAGAGTTATGACACACGTATAGGTGTGACGCGCGAAATCGTTTAAAACAAAATTTTTTTTTCCTTACTCAACCTGACCGATATGAATTTAAGCGGCGAGTATCATGGTGTACACGTGTAAGCGCGCCCCGTGTGCTAAGCAGCTTTGCGCGCAGGAAACATAAAATAACCATCTGTCGTGTACCATCGTCGTCGTCGTCGTACCTTTGCTATGCGCATAGTTAAGGGCAGAAAGTGTACGACGTGTATACGTAAGAGGGAAAGAGAAAGAAAGGTCAAGAAACGCCAGATACTACCCCACCTTGAGAGAGGGTTGAGCTAGTCTAGTCTGCTTCATGGTGGTGTACGTGTATGTGTGCGTGTGCATGTGTATTGTATATGCCTCGGGCTGTCTATGTGTGTATACGGTACACACACGACTCCGGCGCTGTAAGGGGGCAGTATCGATTAGTGCAAAACCCGCTGCGAACGCGAGAACTGCAGCTTTAATGATAAAACTTTGCCGTCTGGTCGGTTCTCACTCTCGCTCGCTCACCTCATCTTCTTCTTCTTATAACGTCGCTATTTCGTCGCCGACGCCGCATTCATACAAAAAAATATATACTTATAGATGTATAGAGTGTACCGGCCAGACGACGAAAATGCCCGATCGAGCGGAATTTCCGATGAGATGCGGACTCGAGAGCCAAGACAGTTTGATTACTAATATTAATATTATCATCGTTATTATTATTGACTCGAGTGTATTTCTATAATTTCAATGGTAATGGTAAAAATATTCAAAATATTCAGTAATGCTCATTGATTGACGAGTTTGCATAAAAAAACATCAAATTTGACTATCGATATGAGTGAGAACACTTTTCAAAACATAAATTTCACGACAAGAATAAAACCGTAGTGAAACTAAAAAGACAAAAAAAAGAGAGAGAAACGAAAACCTAGCACCGACCTATTGTTATCCATGCATGAATAAAGTCGAACAAAAGAAAAACAGAGCAAAAGGGGATATAAAAGGGATTAAACGATATGTGTATTGCAGAGAATCCGCGCGATAAATCGTTCATTACGCGGCACGTGATATACGTAACATAGTATATTTTTCACGGAAAATAAAATTCGATCGGTCCCTTCAAAAATTTCCTATAAATCATCGTTGAATATTATTTAATTACCATGTATGAGAAAATTCGAGTAAATATTTACACCGCTCGTAGAAACGACAGAGAAAGCGCGCGGCACATTCGGGCCGTATCGGAGAACTTTTACAAGTCGAAGAAGAGAAAAAGTCGTCGAAAGACAAGTTTTTAAATCTCGTTAACGGATCACGTATATTTTATACTGCTCGAGCTGATGCGCGCGTTGGAGAGAAAGCTCCGACAGCTTTGGCAACGTTTGACAAGTTCTAAAAGTTAAGAGACATTTTTGCAGTTTGATTTTTTTTTCTCCAAATTTTCTTTCTTTTTTCACGCACAGGCGCAAAAACACACTCGCGCGTATGAAAATTTACGACAGCATAAAACAATTATAGATTTCAACTTGAAATATTTGACCTGAAAATATAGATGAAAAATTATTTTACGAGATAAACTGCACGCGTGCGGTCTCGTCGAAACTAAAAAAAAAAAAAAAAAGAAAAAAAAAGCGAAACACTGACAACTTTCGTATAATTGATGGAAAAATGCATATAGGGTAGCGTTCAGCTGGTTTTGCTCGATAATTCAAAAATTGTCCGCACGCTCGACCGACCGCACACGTTCATAAATAACGCACACTCTCGTTCCCGCGGCTATATATATATATCTCTCTCTCTAGGACCCAGATAGCTATTAGCCCTAATATCGTGAAAGTTTTTCATCGTCAACGTTATAACCCGGACACTTTACTGTCCTTCGAAATTGAGATGTCAAACTCTCCCTGCATCGGGATGGCGCGCGGGAAGAATTATGTAGACCAAGTGTGTATGTGTGTGTATATACCTATATATACCTTTCAACCAAGCCGCACCAGGCCAGTAGTCGGCAATAACTTCGAACTGGGTCGTATTCTGTATAAACGCAGAAACTGCAATATGCAATATTCAATCTTCAGTGGGGTTTCCCCGAGTACATAAAACATCCGTCTATATGTTACAATAACTTAAGCTCTCAAGCTCTCCCTCTCTGTTATTTCCAGGACAGTATTGCATTCAGAAAGGAATAATTTTTTGAAGCATCTTGCTTTTGAGAGGCTGCCTACTTCACTCGGTATCAACGTTTATATATCGGTCGAGCTTATGTTAAAACAGTTTCAAGGGGGAAAACATACACAAAAATGACATTTTATGCAGTGCTCCGATGGATGGAAAGTAAACAATTCAACTACTCGAAGTGGTTTGTAGAGTGTTTCTGTGATACATGATGTCTCGTGTCACAAAAGAAAATAATACAGAATACGAAAGAGAGCTTAATTTTTGGTAATTTTCAATCCTGCACGAATAATCAATTGATATGCTAAAACCCATAATTGCTAATGGAAAATTACTGCATCAAAGTAAGATTCTTTTTCAGGTCAATGAATATACGATGACAAAGTGCAAAAAGCTGGCAAACTTACATCGACCATGGCATTAGTTTCACGAATGTAAAAAACCCCTCGAGTAGAAGAGATGTGACTCACCTAGAACATAAGAAAAAAAAGCAAATAAATTAATGAATGAGTAAGTACGTTTGTTCGACTATCGCGCGTTAATATCAGAAAACGACAATGGGATCGTTTCACACTAACAAAATCATCGCGCGCTATGAATAAAAATACAATAAAATACACGTGCTGTAGTACGACATGTAGCACACATTATTTCCCATAACGCAAATACTTGCACAGTACATGTAAAAATAGTTTCTTTCTCTAAAAAAAAAAAAAGAAAAAAAATGAGCAGGAGAAAATTCCCGTTTAATGCCCACTCATTGTATAACGATGAATAAATAAAGTAATAATGAGGTCGTTGTCGAGCACGACCTTTTGATCGCATTCTATGTATCTCGTCGAATTAGAACGAGATTGGAAAATGATATCAATCAGGCGAAAACCTAAAATCTAAAATTTCGCACAGCTCGCTCGAGAACGATACAAATCAAAGCCCGCGCGCGCGTACAAGTAATCAATTTCAATCGTTAGTTTTTCCTCGCGCTTCACGGCGCGCGGACACCCTTATAATACGGGACGTGACGACGTCTCGTACACTCGCGCGCGCCAATCGATACTCGCGCCCACTCTTTCTTGCTCGCTCCCCCTTTCACGTCATGGCAAACACAAATCCCTCATCGTTAAGGGGGATGACGCGCGCCTCCTCTCCTATTTCTAAATCTTGCAAACTTTAACGCGTATATGTATGGGTGTAAGCGAAAGAGGAAGGTCAACGACCCCCTCGACGTTTCACAGTTTGTGGTGTGTGCGCTAGTAACAGTAGTCGTCGATAAGTACCGAAAATTTCACGCCCGCTACTTTCATTAGCGACTGCGCTGCGAGGGTATTTTCTGGTAGGCTTGTTGCTGCGCGGCTGCGACGTGTCTTGTTACAAGGATCGAGAGAGAGGCTTTTTTGCTTACTCCGCTGACTGATCCCTACTGCGTGAATAGACGACTCAAAGAAAGTTCGAGTCTCAAACGTCAAAAGATTCGAATTTTGATTTCATAGTTGTCACTGAGCAGCAATCGGACAAGGAGATAACGTCAGAAATAGCATTGAAAAAATGAATCATTCGAGCAAAATATCAAGGTACGACGTAATTGAATTAAGGTGGTTGAGTAACGATTCCAACGTTGCGAAATCGAATTCGATTCATTTACACGCATTATTAGCTGACGCGTCACGGTGTCGGCACGAAAAAAAAAAAAAGAGAAAAAAAAAGAAAGACGACTCGAGCGTGGAATTTCATAATAATCGAGGAGAGCTCGAGAAATGCGCCTGTATGTGCGCGCGGCGCGCATTATGAAAGTGACATCCTCATTACAGCAATTGTCTTTTGATTAAAATTAAGCCTCTCTCTCTCTCTAGTAGGCTTACATATATATATGTACGTACGTACGTGCATACGACATGGAAAACGGAGTTATGTCATACGTGTGCCGTATGCGAACGTTTGAAGCATGTCTCACGCGCGTATAATTACTTGAAATATTCAATTAATATCAGCGCAAGGCGCCACCAACGGTTCGAGCGCAATGTGCTGCAGCAGTCGCGTTGGTTAAAAATGTTTTCTTCTTGGAGAACAAAAAAAAATAAAAGAGAGAGAGAGAGAGAGAATAATGCGAAATTGAGCAACGCGATGCAATTTGCTTTTCTTTCCTTTTTTTTTTCCTCGAGTAAAACTCGAGTCAAGCATATAATGCTTTGTACACGAAACCAGCGACTGTGTTGCTATACAGTCCCGAGCGAGCGAGCGCAGTCAAATGAGCAAAAATGGAAAATTATGATAAACGCTCGTGGCTCTCTTTCACTGTGTTGTCGGGATATTATTTCCAGTGGTTTGAGCGAGTTGAAACAACAATTTTTTTTTTCTCGCCACTCTCCGAGAGGCCTGTTTATGAAAAAATCTAGAGTACTTTTCAGGACAGGCGCACACGATTGGCTCTCTTTGTCGGTGTGCAAATCTACACAAATTAGAGGGCAATGTTACATAGTCGAACGAGAGTGAAAAAAAGGGGGAGGAAGGAGCGTATATAAGCGCAGCGCGACATGACCCACTTATCGGATCCAATTCAGGGAGTAGAGAGTGAGAGAGAGGAGGGTCGTCAGAGCATAATGTACCTCGAGAGATAACGAGTCTAATAATTACGAACGCGTTTCGCTAGTAATGCCTACGTTGGGATTCATTTTTCTCTTTTCGACGTCGCCGTTTTGCTGAACATCGAAGCGAGCTGAAACTTTGAAAAGAAAATTATCCGAATCATTTGACACCGCTTTAATTTACTTACATTGTAAGGGGGATCGTTAAGCCATTTGAAACAATTTTTATGAAGATTTTTTTTTTTTTTTTTTTGCGAGTGTAACTCGAAGAACCGTATAAAAGTTGATATTTAAGTATACCGGGGAGATTTTAACACGCCGCCTCTTACAAGAGTCTGTCGCTTGTTTAAGGAAACGCGAAACTAATTTACTCCATCAATCTAAAAAAGAAGGTTAACACCAGAAGAGAACGAAGGAGAGAGTTTTCTTACAGCTTCGAGCTGCAGCACAGCTCCTATAAAAAAAAATCATAATAGCAAGGATGGTCTCTCGTGCCGGAGAAGCAAAAAAAAAAGGAGAGAAAAACCAGTCAAACGGTAATGCAATTACTATAGACGCAAGAATGACGTGGAAAACCACAAAAGCGCGTAGCTCACCGAACGACCGAGTGTCCACGATAATAATTTTTTTGTGCAATACGACAACGAAAGCTCGATAATTAAAAAATTGTACAGTTTTGTAAGGTCATTACGATCGCGAAGACGTTTGTTTATGCTAATAATAATACACGGCTGCACGTCGTGAATTTTCTATTGCCGTCAACTGTACGTATGTACGAAATCTCACGCGATGCAGGGACTGCTGCTGCTGCTGCTACAATGACGAATCGTAAAATCATACGTACATATAGAAATACACACAGTAGCGTGCGTGAGTTTATTACGAGTTAATCTCTTTTCTCTCCCATGGTTGTGCAGTTTCTGCTGCTTCGCTCGCTCGCGCGCATAACCCGAGAAATCATTATTTTATACCTCTCTGTGTCATGGTATATACGCAACGTATATAACTACGATACTGCTACTACTATACGACTATCGCGATGACGAGCGCAATACCAAGAACAATGGGAGATGGCCTATAGAATGCGATGCGCGCGGCATACGCGCGATGTCCTTTCAGTATATATATCGAAGCGGAGCGAGAGATGATATTCGTTGTATCTCTCGCGGTGTGTTTGCGTTATATACATTAGCGGCAGCGGTCTGCAGTTATCATTGTTATAAATATGTACCCGTGTACGCCATTACGAGGTCAAGTAAACGAGAGAGAGAGAGAGCTTTAGGCTAGCTTTCAATGGGCTCAGGGTATATAATGATACACACATAGGCCAAAGTGTACATACCCACTGTGTACATTTTATCATCCGTCGCTCGCGTGCACCAGCAGCAGCAGCATCGGCAGCAGCAGTTTAGTTGAAAATGTAAGCAACGAGTGATTTTCGCGCATCGCGGGCTTAATAAACGGGCCGATTGATGCGAGAGCTAATTGGTAAAGACCGCGAAATATTACGATGTCTGCATCGGAATCGGCTGTTGGCGCCGCTGTTATACACAAACACACGCACGTTTACACACACACAAGCAGAGAATAAGCATATATACGCTAGCGTACACCCGTTAACCGTTTAATATTTATACAAATTCATGCGCGCCTGCTGCTGCTGCCTATCATCGGACGAAGAGAAAGAGAGAAAAGTACATACATACTGTCTGTTATCGCGAGCAACTTTTTTTCTTCCCTCTGCGTACATGTATAATGTAACTGCAGCTCGGTGCAGCAGCAGCAGCACTAGTAGACTATTTCCCCGGTTTATGTGTATAAAAGCCGAGAACAATGAGTCCAGAACGATTAATTTTGCGGAGAGCAGCAGCAGTAGCAGCAGCAGTACAGTACCAGCACGTAATATAGCGGCTATCGTATACACACTATATATACTGCGATATACACCCATATATATATACAACTTGTGCTGCTGCTGTTGATGCAGTAGTAGTAGTAGTAGTAGCAGTGGCTTGCGATGAAACGAACGCCTTCATTGTCTTCGGGAAAACCGTTATTGCCTCGGATGCGGAGAAAAAAAGTCCCATCGTGCCACGATTTTTCCGCTATATATTCTCCTTCCACGCGGATCGTCACGTGTGCATATAAAGTCGCGTGTGCAGTATACATTATTGTAGTTGCCGTCGATCAATTATACGTGTGCGGATGAGAGGATATTCGGCTATGGAAGCTCGATATTTTTAAATAATTTTACGCGTCCGATCGAGCTCGCGGGGCTGATCGATGATTTTCTTAGAAAGAAGAAAGGAAAGATGCATTAGCAAAATATATCGAAGGTTAAAATCAACAACATCTGCGCCGCCGCCGCCGCCCCCGTCGAATGCCGTCACGAAAAGATGAAATTAGTTCTCCTCGGCTTCGCGTCATGCCGCGTGTGTGTGTGTTATATTATAGCTGCTGCTGCTGCTGCGGGTTCTCGTCATGCACGCGGAGCCAAAGCTTCGTATATATATTTTCAGCATACGAGCCCGTTTGAGGCTGATTTCGCGCTGAGCGTGCTCAATGAGTAAGGCATCCGTATACAGTCGAGGAGAGCAGCGCGCTATGTGGCGACAATTCACACTTCTCCTCGTACTGAAATCAATTGAATACAGGTCGAGGAGCCCTGATTACAGTCGAGGAGCCCTGATTACAGTCGAGGAGAAGTGTGAATTGTCGCCACGTAGCGCGCTGCTCTCCTCGACTGTATGCGATCCCGCAGACTCGAGCCGAGACGACTCGCTCAGCTCGCGTGCGTGTAGCCTGTGCTGTCTGCTACATGTCAAAGTGGCAGGCCAACTCGCGCTGCCTTTAACCTCTCTTTCTTGAATACAAACATATCTACACGAGATAGAAATGTCATTTTTAATTCATGTTTGTGTTCGCACTAAACACGATGACTGTAAAAATGAAGCAGTAGAAACTGAATAATGGAAAGAAATGCAGCGTGACCGATGTTATACCGACTCTACTCATCAAGACACTAGGAAAATCAGTGTAATGAGATTCAAGTTGGCACAACCAGTGCTTTATGCAACCTCTCGTTTTTCAGAAAAAACATATCCACACAAGTTGCATGTACAGTATTTTACACGAGACATACGCATATACAGTATGTAGACGAGAGCCGAAAACTAGCGGCCAAGTTACAGTTTTTAGTTTAGAGTGCTATAAAGAAATTAAATGGAACATAACAATTATGCATGATATAGTTCTCAAAACGAGCTCTTATGCAGAAAAATTGTTAACACATCAATGGCTGTTAGCGGTGTGGATACGTCTCAGCGTGTTTGCAGCGTTGCGGACGCTGTAGTGCCTCGGCTGCTTCGCTTCGCTACGCAGCCTCGGCGACTACAGCGCCCCAACGCTGCAAACACACCTCGACTGTATCCACACCGCATACAGCCCTTGATGTGTAAATAACTAGTACCATCTTTCTCTCTGTCTCGCTTTCTCTGTGGGAGAGATACGCATCGCTCGCCTCTGCCCGAGAGAGAGAGAGAGGAGTATAGAGTCTGTTGTTTCAAGCCATGCGTGTATCTGCTATACTCTCTCTGCGTGTGTTTGTATGTTTATAAGCGTATCTATGTATACACGCGTGTATATGTACATTGGTTAAAATACATACTCGACATAACACACACACGCATGGGCAGAGATATCAGCCGCAACTATATACACGAACGCAATAGGCCATCATCGGCGCACAGTAAAAATAAACTACGCGTGTGTGTGTGTGTGTCTATATAGACGCGGCTTCTCGCTTTTTTGTAGCCGTGTCGTTGGCTTATCAAATTTCGTGCGACAGTGACAAAAAATTGAAGTCTACATAATGGTGACACACACACACACCACGATACACGATAATAATATTATACAGCATAAGAATGGGACATTGAAGAAAGAAAAAATAATGTAGAGCGAGCACGAGTTTAATGCGTGCTGCGCATCGGAGCTGACAGCAGCAGCAGCTCGTCTTTATCGCGATCGGCGATCGTTAACGGGACGTTTTGTGTATACACGATATATATAAAGCTCGTTGCGTTGCGTTGTTTACGGAGAAAAAAAAATACAAGCAAGCCGTTACGTCATCTTCGTCGTTCTGTGTCTCTTTATCGTATACAGCCCTGTGCAGTGCTGATTGGTGTCTGCGTATTTACATCGTCGGAATTATAAACTCGAAGACACGAATTCGCGTATATTATATACGTTTCATCGAGTATTACATATTATTATTGTACGTATGTATAGATATCCGCGATAATCCAAGCGTCGAAACTAAATCATAATTAATTGGCGGGCGCGCGGCAATAATGGTTAGCTGCTGCTGCTGCTGTTGTACGCGATCGATACGCGCCACACGCCGAGCTTTGGACGTATAGAAACAATGAATTTCACTCGCAACTGGGTAATGGCCCTAAAATAGCTGAGTCAATATATCCCAGATGTAACTCCGTTCTGTCGTCCAGCAGCACCCGCCCCCGCGCGAGGCACACACACGCGACGGCGTCACGTATGTATATTAAAGTTATATAGTTGCGCGAGGCAGCAACCAACAGCAATGAAATTGTGTAAAATAAACTCGCGGCGCGTGGGGGGCTGCTGCTGCTGCTGGTTATATGCTACATATACACAGCGCGCGAGACACGCATTATTACGAAGCGAAAGGGAAAATTCGGTCGGTCGGACTGCCGATCGTTGTTTAAAATAATCACGGTACAATAGATCGGGGATAAATTGCACTGTCACGATCAGCAGCAGCAAAAGCAGCATCAGCAAGTGCCCAGTCGCGATACTATACGATTTCGTGTAATTCCGGCACGACTGCTGCAATTAGACATTAAAAGAAAAAAAAAAGGTATTGATTTTGTACCCCCTTTTTTTTTAATCGTGCTGGATTTTACGTAATCTGACCTTACAATTATTATCCGTGCAGAGAGCGAGAGAGAGAGAGAGATAGAAAGACACATATGCAGGGCTGCTGCAGCAGGTTGCGTTACGCTCGCGAGCGCATATGAATGTTTAATTAGATTAACGAGCTGAATTTGTAAAGAGGACAATGTGTACTTTTGTGCACGTACACACACACGTATGTGGAAGAGGACGTGGATTCGATCACGTGACATTTATGACGAAGAGAGAAATATATACTGTATGTAACTCCGACGTTGGTATAGCCGGACAATGCCGCGCGCGCGTCGTTGTTGTAAGGGGGTATATAAGAGAGTATGTGACGACGGCGACGACGACGACGACGATGTGATACCCGGGACGATAATAACAATCAGCCATCCGTGCGCCGCTGTGCAGCTGTGTGGAGCGTATCGGAAATCGATACACTTATTGTTTAAGCCCGACGACTTTGGAGGAATGATGAGGAGGAGAGGGGGAGAGGGGGCTAAGGCTCAAATAATTTGATTAATACATAACGGATTCATTGTTGCAGTCCAATGCGCTTAATAATTTTCAATTCGTATCGACGACGAGTCCTCCTCCTCCTGTACTCGAAAGCTCGTGCTCTCATTGCGCTACGTTCAATTAAAGGTTGAAAATAAGGAGAAAATGCAAAGGCCTCGCAGCAGCGGAAAAAAAGAAGCAGAGAGTAAGAAAATAAACAAATCAGATACGTCAAATCGGCGAGCGTGTAAGACACCGGCGCGCACAACGAGCTGCCAAGAGCCTAGAGACTCTTCTAGACGTATCATTCCGCTTTATCTGGCGAAACAAGTGCAATCCTAACGGCACAGGTTGTATATATTTATTATTATATACAGCTACTGCTGCTACTACAACAACAACGGCAGCAGCGGAGCCCGAGCGTTATCGTCTATACATACAGGACTACTACTACTACTACTACGACTACGATGCGATTTCACGCCGAGGCGCATCTTATTTGCCGCCAGCTTGCGTCACTTATATATATCTACTGCAGCAGTTTGCGCCGGAGCTTTTCTCTTCCGTTTCGTGTAGATATGTGTGTATATAATATACCTTGTTACTCTCTTTCTCTCTCTCTCTCTCTCCCATCTCGCAATTTACAATAGCGCGAGACAGCTCTAATCAAACTATAGAGAGAGAGAAGCAACGGGGAACGTCGTGTCACGGTCTAGATCGGACTCGATCTGCATATGACTCTTTTTCTTTTATAATTTCATTTAAACGTTTCGTTGGCTGCAGAGTTCTCGACATTGACTCTTGTAACGCGAACGATTGTATAAAGGATAGATAGGTAATATGCAATCGATTGTGTGTGTCGCGCGACACGTCATAACTACTCGCTGCTAAATTTGCATATATATTTAATTAATTCGCAGTCGGACAATTGCGTCGCGCGGCCCCGCAACGCGATTCCGACCGCGGCTATAACCGATGATTATCGACGAGCCTATTGTTTTGAAATAATTACAAAATCGTTCGATTACGCGGTCTGTCTCGCTCGCGAGCTTTAATCCTCTCCGTAAAAGGAGACGTATTATGAGGCACCGCACGACGGATTCCGAAAATAAAATAAGTGTCATCGACTGAATGATAAAACTTACACGTGTTCCATCGAGTATTACGAGACGTGTAAACACACTTTGGGATTGTTTTTTTTTTCAACTCACCTGAAACAGAGAAAAAAACGAAAAAATATTATTAATTAATTAATCAACGCTCGAAGAAAGTAAATACAAGACGCGCGCGTTACGAGACTCTCAACCCCCCTTCGTTCTCACTCGTTCTCATGGACTCTCTGCTACGTGTGTGTGTGTGTGTGTATACACACGGACAGAGAGCGAGAGTAAATATCACACGCACCACCATCATCCCTTCCTCGACTCAAAGTGTATAAAAAAAAAAAGAACTACCGAGTGAAAACGAGCGAATATGCGAGAGAGCGCCAAGTACATATAGCATGTACACATGCAAACCAGCCGAGCTTGAAAAAAAAAACGAAAAAAAAGAAAGAGTCGGCTAGTTCTCCCGAAATGAACCGGTGTTTGTGTTTGTGTGTGTATGTTGTCGTCGTCGTCGAGTCGACAAGCGACGATGAACCTATTGTCGCTTAGAAACTCGCTCGCTTATAGGTGTCTGTATACATACGCACACGTCTTATAATTGAGAAAACGCGCGCTTAGACAGAGAGAGAGCTCGGAATGAGCGAGGAGAGACGACGAGCTGTATGAGTCGACACACACGAGCTACAGCGAAAATGTATAATATTTTCACGACGTGTTTTTTTTTTTTGGAATAGGCACGAGGCGGTGACTACGGTGCATTTACATAGAAACACACGAGATGAACAATTTTTAAAAGTCAAATGTTTGCTGCTTAGAAGGAGAGAGCAAATTTTAGTAACATAAAATAATTTCCATGTCCATTTGTAAGAATCTCGGTTCTCAATGGGACGCGGAGATAAAAAAAAATTCAAGCATCGTTGCGACGAGACGCTATACGTTCTCGCTCATTTCTACCGGGCATAAAGCAAGAGACTCTTCATTTTCCATTCTTCACTTAGAAGACCTTGCCCTTGCCATTGTAGTCTCTTGCCTCTTGTCTATATCTCTTTTTTTATAAATATTCCATCTTCGCGCGCAGTTTCACGAAATTTCGACTTGGCAACGGCTCTTTCGATCGAATCATTTCCCCTCTCGCCCTGCGTCTTTGTTATGATCGGCGTGTAAGCAGTCGGTATAGCTCGCGCGCGAGAGCCTCGATCTAATTAGTCCAAGATTCAAATTCCAAGCAGTTTCCGACGCGACGCTAAGGACACCGGTTGAGACTGTATATCAAAATGACGACGAAAGTAACGCACTCCGACCAGATGAGATTCATGATCGAGCAGCGCATGATCCGAATGGAACTGCACAACCTGCTGGGTGAAAAACAGAGCGACTTTAAAAAATGTACCCAGTTGCAGAAGGAATTGTACGAGCTCAAAAGTGATTTTGTCTGTAAGCATCGCTCTCTCTTTCTGTCTCTCTGTCCCAAAATTATCTCTTCCGTGTCTCCTTACCAAAATGTCGGACAACAATAATAATAATGATAATTTGTTTGTTATTGCCAGCGAAAAATCATGAGATCTACACATGTACTTTAAAAGACTTGGTGGCTCAAACAGATCGAAAACTGAGTCATTTGATAATGGAGTGCGACCGTCGCAAAGATTCGGAACAACCAGTGGACAAATCAATTTTACGCGAATTAGATGAAATTAGGTAAATTTACATTGTTTATTAAGAAGGTACTGGTAACTTAAATTAAAAATTTGAAAATTTACAAACATGACATCATCATTGAGATAATAAAATTAAAATTTTGAAATTATTTCTGATTCAGAACGTTGAACCAGATTCGTAAAGCAATGTGTAATGGTTATCATTGCATTGTCAACCAAATGGATGATGAAGAAGCGTTTAACGAGGCCCGATTGGACTTGATTGTAGAGATAGCATCTATTTGGATCTATAACCAAACAGAAGAAGACGCCAGAAAAAATGAAGAAAGGGAAAAAGAGGGAAAGAAGAAAAAGATGAAAAAACCGTTACAAGATTATGTGGATGATCTCCTCAAAAAATTGGGCTCCAAAGATAATGTGGAACTGAATCCAATGGAAAAGTCATTGAAGGACCTCTTTGAAAAAACGTACATTCAAATTCAGGAATTGCAATGTTCCATCAAGCAAATGAGAGCTAAATTGCAACGGTTTTATGCTGCAGCAACGAGATACCTTCCACCATCCGAGAGTGACGATGAATTGTAAAAAAGATCTCCTCTCAAATCCATAAACCGAATCTTAAATTTGAACCATGTCAAAATTTTTGTTGTAAATATTTTTTAATTTTTGTACTACAGAAACATAGGCAGATAATGTCTATTGTAACTCCGATCCTGCCTTAGCGTCTAATTTTTATATCATCAACTAAGAGTATTATTAAAAAAATAATAATAATTTCAATGTATGTAACGTGATAAACAAATGTACATATAGAAATGTAACAAAGCCTACCTGCTTTATCGATAAGGTTAATAAAAATACTTTCGATATAATTCTTTACTTTTTACTTTTTTATCTATCATTCGAGTAGAGTTCAAAAGTTTTTGAAACTGCAGGTGCGTTTAAAAATGTCACAGCATCGAAGCATTCAACGCCATAGATTCGTTTGCAGATACTCATTGAGTTTGTAATAAATTTGAAATAACGAGAGAGAAACGGGACGGATGAACGCGTATTTTAGTTGAAAAGTCGTGAGACTTCTTCCTGCAGTTAAAGAGGGGGAGGGGGAGGAGGATACCAAGTTCGGCAGGTGTCTGCGGTGACTGTTAAACTGCGGCTTCGTTTTCCATGACAACCCTCAATCGAGGCACGCGATGCGTTCAAACTTGTACAATCGATTGTTTTAACTGGAGTAAGAAAAAAAAAACAAAGCAAATTTTAATTTTAACCTGTTCGTATACGCGAGGCTACTGAACTGCCGGAATACGTTTGCATTGAACGCCACGTGTGGATGTATGTGTGTGTGTGTGTACAAGCGAAAATAAATACACATATCGAGGCAATTTCTACGTCAATCGATGCAACGTAAATAAGCCAAGAGTCCCGCGAGTTATTTCGAGCGGCCAGAAATGAAAACAGATTTTAAATAAATAATAAAATTATAGAAATGTCAAGATGGCGTGACTACATTTTAAATTCACGTGCAGTAATATTAATTGAAAAATTGTGGTTATTGTGGCCAAGTGACTTTAAAATAAATACATCAAACATTCGTTACGTTTTTATAAAAACATTGGAGTTTCAGTGCGATAAAGAATATGTTGTAATAAATGCGTACAACGATGTATACAAAGGATTATCGATGTAATACGCCTGCAAATACGAGGAAATTATGATATAATTTACATACGCTCTGTTTAACTGCCGCTCCGTGCGAGAGTCCATGTTATAAATAATATTCAACAGATTGTGCAAGACAAAATTTGCGATCACGTAAGTCAATCAACTAATGCGATTTTGAAATTAATCCAATGCCAAGTACAAAGATAAATTTTCATTTTTCAGCGTAAATCTCAAAGATGAATTGTAATTTAATCAACGCGCGTTACGCTAGATCGCGGCAACGATGTATAATGCAAGCTCTGAATTATCGTGCAAAAACTTTTTAATTAAAAAAGCAACCCCAATGTAATTTTAATCGCGCCCATTTTCTTAATTAAAAATTACGATGAAACACATTCAAAAGCGGTTTTTTTGGGTGTAAGCAAACGGTTCGAAGTCAATTTAAAAGCGATTTTGTTGGAACTTCTCGAGAAAGAGATGCAACAAAAATCGCCCGCGCGACCTTGGCTTTGCAATTTCGAAGAATTTCTCGAGCTACTTTGACAGAAAATACGAGCAGAAAGTATAACTTCCGCTTAGTTAAACCAACGATAGGAAATATAAAAATACGCTTGAGTAAGGAACTGCAAGTTCGTTTCGCGTGCAAACGGGTGGAAAAGTTTGTCTTGGTCTGCAGATTCTGCATGAGCTTTCGCGCAGTGCATACACCGGAATGATAAATATATTAATTTATGAATGCTTGAAGACGTTTTTCAATATAATTTTCTGAAAGCTCAAGTTATTTTAGTAAACTTTTTTCAAAGGCATGACAATGTCAATTTTTTTTCCTAAGTCCAAAATGAACTTTAATCAATAAAAAAAGTAAAGTAGTTTACAAACTGCTGTAAAATAATTTTTTAAACTATCGACAAAAGTAATTGTTTAATTATAAAGTGTTCATAAATTGAAATTCTTAAACTTTTTTTTATGATAAGTTTTGCAATTACGTTATACTGAAAGCGTAATCAAGTCTGATTAATACTTTTCATGAGTTTACTCTTTCATAAAATAATCCCAAGAAATAACATTTCTCGTTTGGAGAATGAGTTGTGAAACTTTGCTCGGTTCAACTTTTGTTATAAAAATCTCGGAAACCAGATAAAATAAAACTTAAGATTGTGAAAAAAAAAACATCAAGCTGACAGATTTAAATTCACATTTAACGTTTTAAACCCAAAGCGATCGAAATTGCACCGACGACACTGGCCCACACTCTTTTAGTTTCATCGGTAAATAATGAAGTTAATAATTTTGCTTCGTAGTCGATACACGACTGCAGGATAAAAATCGCTTTCTACATCCTCGGGCTCTTTTTCTTTGCCTCCGAGAGCGCGTGCGATGCGTTATTTCCGGTCTCCCTGAAGTGTGTGAGTCACGTAGTAGTCATAAGCACCGAGCTCCTTTTTCCTCTTTTTTTTTCATTCTTCTTTTTTTTCGTCGTCGCGAAGCTTGTTAGCGAAAACAAGGATCGGTTCGGCACAATGTAAAAATTTGTGTATCGCTACGTGCGTGGCTTTTTTTTTATTCTCAACTTTTATACGCAATCGCCTTTGAGTTAACACAATTAGCCAAAACAAAAATTTAAATCTCAGAAAGCTTTGTACGTTGAATCGTTGAGAAACGTCGACGATAAAATTTTATCTCTTACAGTCGAAGAAACTCGGCACGATTCAATGCAGCGGCGCATGCGGCGCCAACATTAATAATAAAGTAATTTTAGACTGTTTAAGCGACATCAATAAGAATTATAAATTTAAATGAATTTCGTTCGTACGGTCGAGGAGATGCAGATGCAGCGTGGAAAACTCGAAATGTGAAAGAGATAAAATGAGGGTGTTGCGCGGCCCGATGCATCATTTCAATCAATGTAACGTCGCGCACGTAAAATCTATTTCTCCGAGAAGTATAGCGTTCAATCGAGTTTGATTTTATTTACCGGTGAATTCTCGGGAGCTTTAAAGTCTACGTAACCCTTCAAACACTTGACACACATATATATCGAGACGACGATTTTGCTCGATACTCTCTCACTTTTTTTTTCCTCTTTGTCTCGATGAATTCGTTAGATGGCTTTGACGCGCGAGTGTACGTGTGTACGTGTGCGAATTGCAAACATACAGTCGTCATGACAAATGGAACGATTCGGCTTAAATATCTTTTGATTAAAATTTGCGATTAGTATATATACCGAGGCCATTTTGAATTCCAGATAAAAGTTTAGTGTTCCAAATTGCCTTTAATACACTTCAGCTTTTATCTTTGCGGACGATCATCTGCCAATAACAGAATTGCCTAAGATTGACTCTATTCCGCTTTGCCTCTGTGTTTCTATTCTCCCTCAATCACGCGCGCGCCGCGTATTAGAGTCTCTCTCTGGCTCGCAATCGAAGCACATATTGCAGCGGAGAAAGGAGAGAGAGAGAGAGAGAGAAAAAAATTGAGAAAAGCCTATAGACCATCAAATTGAATTAATTTAGAGCTATATACGGTATAACTCCGAAGCATCGAGACACGATGATAATACCAAAAGTCGACGAGGCCGTTCGCTTTAGTGGCTATTTGTAGCCGAGCCAGTTGCATGCGAGACGAGTGAAAAGAAAGAAAGTGATATCAGCGGATTTTGTCTGCGTCTGTATATTGTAAAAGATAAAATCGAATTGTCCGACTCGTTACTTTCTTTCCATTTTTTTTTTTACTCTCCGCTTTTCTTATCTATAATTTTCGGTTTGCATCGTCTATCAACAAAAATTTTCACACCCGAAAATGGAATGTCGTTTACGAAGTAAAGAAAAAATAATTAGAATTCCAGACGCAACAATAACTTTTGTCGCGTACGGATAGATCGAAGAGTCGAGCTTCGCGCAGCTGTGGTACTATATTATATATAACAGCAGCAGCGGCGTGAAATACTTGAGACGTCGTCGTCGGCGCGCTGCGTATACAGAAACTGGTTACGGATCAATAAGTATCCCAGGAGGAGTCAGAAGTCATATAGCATACACACAATATCAGGAATGTGTGTACACGCGCGCGCGACGAAGCGAGTGTACTATATACAAATTTGCAGACACACACACATATAGACAGAGAAGTTATTCGACGCGATGCGACGCGCGAGCTTCATTACTTATATCCGGGAGAGAGAGAGAGAGAGAGAGAGAGAGAGAGAAAACTTCATGTTTTATTCTCGCGATCGGGATTAAAGCGCGATTAAAAATGGAAAACGATCCCACCCCTCCGACGACAGGGAAGTAACGTATAATACCGAGAGAGAGATACAGATATGCCGAGTGTAAAAAGTTTAAAATTCAAGGATTTCTAGGACGAATTTGATTATTTAACGGCGTCGAGCGTTACATTTTTCCGAAATATATTATTATTGCGCGCGAGTTTTATTTTCGAAGAAAACGACGACAACGTAGAGGGCGATTTTTCATCAGTGTAAAAAAATGTTGTCAAAAGCATTGCAAAAATCTTTTAATCTCGTGCCCTCTGAACTTGCTTATATACTCGTATATATATCTAACGAAAAAGCTCATCTTTATGCATACAGCGTTAACGTATATACGTGTACGTGTGCATATACACACAGAGACACCTACGCAGCGCAGAGATAGATAGATAGATAGAGAGGGCGAGCGAGTCAGAGCTTTAAGCAATGAATAGAAATATTACAGCACGGGACGCTGCCGCGTGGAGTTTTTCAAAGTTGCGTACGCGCGCGTATCCGAAGTACGTGTAAATGCGTTTTCTGAAGTTTGTTTGTTTTTTTTTTTGTTACCGCAATTTTCGTGTATCGAATGCAGAGAAATTCGTGTGTATGCTGCTGCTGCTAGTTTTCCGACATTCCGCAGCGGAAATTAAAAGCGCGAAAATAAGTTCACTTTTGCAAAAGCAGTCAAAGGATACACGCGTACGCGTATTTTTTCAAAAAACATTACTGTATTTACGATGTCCACGTACGAAATGAGATCAATTAAATTATCGCATTCGTCAAAAGAACTCTCGAAGTTAAAAGAGCAAAAAAAAAGACCTCATTTTCTGGCAAATCGTCTCGGACAGAGAGAGCTCTCGAGCACACGCACACATACGTACCAGGCCACGATAAGGAGAGGATTTATTGTGTAACAGAGCACGTAATATAAGACCTGCGCGCCGAGTATGAGCTCCGGCCAACCTAATCTTATCGCGCTTAACTAGCTCTCTCTCTCCAGCGTGCGCATTTACAAGGGCCCGTAGCAGAGCAGCAGAGAGAGAGAGCTTGTGCGAGCTGATACTCTCTCTTCAATAATATAACGAACATATACACACAGTTATTGCGCAAAATACTCTCTCCTCTCGCACGTGTGCGCGCCTCTTGCATTCTCGATAAAGCGGAACGAAGAAAAAAAAAAGGAATTCAATCGAAAGAATACAGCAGTGGTAATGATGATGTGGCTTTAGCGTTTTGTGCGCGCGTTACACATACGTCGCGGGGCTCTGATGCGCGGACGAGAAAAATTAAAAAAAAAAAGGAAAAATAAATATGGACGCAGCAGAAAAAGCTCGGGGGCTTCCTTTCGATTACACACACACACAGACATCTAGATCGGAATCGCCGTGTATGCGCTATGCTCGCGAGAGAGCACGTGCACCTTTATATACGTATTTATATACACGGAGGAAAACACGATCGTTTTGATATAATACGTACGTACGAACGACGCGTTACGAAGCACGCAACAATAAGGAAGGGCGCGTTCAACGTCCTGCATTCATTAGGCACGACTCACGCCGAGCAGCGTGCACACCTGTTTCTCTCTTTCTACGGGGCGATCGTCGATGACTCGCGCGTTATTATATCGACTAAGTATATGTATATGGCTCCGTAATACACGAGGCTTTTCAATCGAGAGAATCGTATAATATGTATCGGGGAAAGAATTTGCATCAAAAAAAAAATTATTGTATCGGGCCCGTTTAGGCGAATTTCCAAGTCACCGGAATATACGTTTACTTTCCAGGAAGCTATCGGTACTTCGTATAGCTCCATTGTTACAATAACACTTGAATGTATATATCGCGCTTATAATACTTATTAGCGACTCAATCGCGTTGTCTCCTTTGTTAAAAGTATAAAAATGTATGTAATACGTTATCGTAATCTTTAGTATACGGGGCGAGGTCGCGTTCGCGGTCCACGAAATTCTCTCTCTCTCTGTCTCTGTTATCCAAAAGAAAACGAGCTAAAGTACGATATTCGAGCTACATAACTTCATAATTATAATTAATCGAGTGTGCTCCGCGATGCGGTGCGGTGCTGCTCTATACGAGGCTCGCTCCCACCCGAGCGAGGCCAATTGAAAAGAGGAGATCCTCGCGGCCGAGGTATTTTCTAAAATAACATCGCTCTTTATACGCCGTTTGTGCGCGCCGCGGCTTTCTCTCTCTCTCGCTCGGCTATGTTTTTGCAAAAAAAAAAAAAAATATGTATATAAAGAGATAAATCATTCGCCCACTACATTTCACCCCCTTTTTAAAAACCTTTCAAAAAAATATGCACTCCAAGTTTTGCCTGTACATATAAAGAAAGCAAAGAGAGAGAGAGAGATGGAAAAAAATACAGACGTCAGATGCGTCAGGCTACGGGTTAAAAAAAAGGAAGAAGCAGCAAGAACTTTACTGGAAAAAGTCAAATAAACGCGCGAGAGAGAGAGAGAAATGAAGGCACTCGAAAAAAAAAACGTAAATGTGTATCTCTTTAAGTTCAATGCAGATGTGCTTTTGCGTGTATACGCATTATATGCACCAGGTTCTCGCGGTGGAGGAGGATGGAAAAAGCAGAGCCGATGAATATAAAAGCGTCGGGGGAGAAATAATTGCTCGTGCCTCCGTGACGATCCCGTGTTTATCTTTTTTTATTTTATTTCGTTTTATTTCATATATTTCTTCTCCGGCCGCACGTAGCGCGCACAAAAACAATGGCGCGCGCGCGTATGTATATAAAGAAAAAGCGGAGTGATATTTGATTTAGAGAGCAGAGCAGAGCAGAGCAGAGCAGAGCAAAGCAGAGCAGAGAGAAAAAAAATGCTACGCGACTGGCTGTGTGTACGGTGGAAAATCTCGTGTCGCGCGGGAGACTCTTTGTCAATATTTTTCATCTGCTTTTCATTTATGGCACGCGCTTGCGTAGGAGAGCAAATGAGGCTTTGCGGACATTCCGCAGGACACGAGTTGACACTTTTATAACACACACATACAGAGGCGTAAGATTACATTCTTCGGCTTCGAGTCGGCTTGAAAAAGCGTATACACGCTATACATACCGGTTCAAGTTGGAAATAAATAAAGTTACGCAAAGATAAAGCCGTGTGCCGTGCTGTGCCGCGCGCGAGTAAAAGTTGACGTCGAAAAACGAGTCCAAAGTTCTCGAATTCAATGGGGACTGCTGCTGCTACGAGAGCTGGCCAGAAAGTAGAGAGAGGAATTACGCTATTTATCTAATCGAGTCGCTGTCGATTATAGTCTTGGGCGGCGGATACGTCGAGGCTCTGTATAATGTAGTACACACTGGCGTCGATCAAAAAGAATGTCAAGCACGTCAAAAGGTCGTGTAAATTCGTTAATTCAACATTTTTGAAGCTCTCTCGATAATCTCTCGTACGTACAGAAATCGTTTCTCGTGAAAGTTACACACACGCACGAAAAGCCTCGGTGAATGATATTCGGGGCTTCGGGCCATGGTTTCTGCTGCTGCCGCTGCTAACCGCAAATGCATGCATGAAACAACGCAGCGACGTATTAAATTTCGAGTGTCATAATGAAGAGGGAAAAAAAAAGAAAGGAAAGAGATAAAGAGATGCCACCGCGACGAAGGCGCGTTACAGATATACACGTATGAAAATATATTTTCGATACATAAAGCGCGAAAGGAAAGCGAGCTTCTGAAACGCACGTGTGCACGCGAGAGTTTAAGCCGCCACCGCCGCCGCCTTGACTTTCTTTCTCGCTTTTAACGCATTTAACACACATGACTCGGGGGGGGGCCCAGCTGCAGGATGATGATGATGATTATAGTCCCCTCTCGCTTCGTTATAAGGATTTAAAAAAAAAACGATTCTATAAAATGAGATTCACTCTCTCGCCCACGTACATATAAAGTTATAGTAAGCAGCAGTAGCAGAGTCGAGCTTCGAAAACGCACCGATTACAAATATAGATAGATTCTCGTGTATATTTGTAAGTGCGTCAGTGCGTAGGTATATACAACAAACATAAATACGTGTCTATATAACATATATACGAAGGAGAGATACGAGCAAATGTATTTTATATATCATCATATACGACAGCAGCTTAAAGCGGCGAAGTCGGCGGCTGCAGAGGAGGAGGACGAGGAGGAGGTGGCCCTCGTACGCTACTGCTGCTGCTGCTGCTACAACCGCAGAGACCTTCCTCTCTTTTCTTTCTCCTCTTCTCTATATATATATATACTCGTTGGCATTATAGTAGTAGTACGGTACGACGGGCGTTGCTACTGCTGTGCCGATGCTACTCTACTCGCGTTTACGCCAACTGCATATCCCGTTCATATAAGCGCGTACATGTACCCATATAAATATATACACACACACGCATGTATGTGTATAGTATATACGGACAGTAGAGAGAGAGAGAGAGAGAGACAGAGAGGAAAAGAGACGCTCGTATGTGTGTGTGTGTGCGTTGACTGTTGAGTATTGCAGCCGCATCAGCGGTAACGCACACGCACACACGTATACACATGTATATATAACATATTTCGCAAGCGAAAGAGGCGCCCATGCCGCTGAGCTGACTGCTGCTGCTATATAGTAGGGAAGGCTGCGGTATATATATATATACGGAGTCTCGAGCTCTCGTGCGATACAGAAAGAGACAGAGACGGAAGTGCCGCGGAATGCCATCGTCGTCGTCGTCGTCGGTGCGGAGGACTGCCTACATCACGCACACACACGCGTATATAAGAGCGTTCGTATACTCGGGAACATAGTATACTTTTAACATATTTATATTTGCTGGGCGACTCTTTATTAATGTGTATATGTACGTGCGTATGGGACACACGGAGCTGAGATTGAGATTTGCGACACTGCGAAAGAGGCACGCACTATCAGGCGCCGCCGCCGCCGCTGCTGCTCTCGAATCGGCTCTGTATCACTTGACTCCGGACTCTCGGCTATACATACATAATGCCGCCATGCATGTGCCTATACGTACTCACCCGAATGAACTTATGCTCGTTAATTTCGAAGTATAGAAGAAGCACATGCCCAAATCGAGACGGAGCATCGAGCGATATAATTCTAAGCTTGAAAATTCGACACGATCCTGATTGCCGATGACTACGCTCGCAGGCGCTGAAATAACGCGTGACTCGTATACGCTATACACACACACACACCTATATATAACATCCTCCGCGTAGATACGTATGCATGTGTGCGTGTATATGTGTGTACGCGAAGCGCTCTCTTATAGGTTATAGACGGCGCGAGAGACACACGGCCAGAGAGAGAGAGAGATACCAACACATTATACGTATTTTATGGAAGAGAGAAAAAGAAAAAGGAAAAGAGATCGAGGATGGCCAAGTGCGCGTGCGATGACGATCGCGTACATACCATATATAAAATATATATACTGTATATAATGTACAAGAAAGGCTTGCGGCTCTCTCGCTCTCTCTCCATGTTATACGCGTATGTGTGCGCGCGTGTGCATGTATGCGTGTGTGTGTGTATATAACACAAGTTCGCACGAATGGTAATAGGGCGTGGAGCAGCCGTTACTCATCATCGTCGTCGTCGTCGTCGTCATCGCGTTACACTTACACATGCATATACAATATAGTAGTAGCATTGAATGAGGCAAGCAAGCGCGCGCGCACACGCATACGCACTTTGGCACACGCACGTAGGTGTACGTACCGATGATATCCGTATAGGGTACGTGTATAGAGGATTTTTAGCAGTACACGAGAGCAGCAAGCCTGGGCACATCATTGAGACTCTCTCTCCTGCGTGTATACATATATATGCGCTTTATAATGCTTATCGATAGGAGATAAAAATGTAACGTATCTCTCGTTCTCTCTCTCTTTGCACACGCACGGAGGAAGAGAGAGAGAGAGAGAGAGACAAGACACGACGACGACTCTCTCTTTTTTCTCGACGAGACTCGGGCTTGGCACTCACCTTTTATAAATAATATATATGTGTATAACGACGGGCAGGTTTTCCTCCTGTTTATTATTTTTTCCTTTTAGCTGGACGAGTACTCGAAAATATGTCGTTGCTGCTGCTCGTCGCGAGGGAGGCTCCTTCGGCGTTCGCTGTTGTTTGTTATTATGCTGCTACAACGGGCACACATAAAACCAAATATTTTTTTTATACAACACTTGCACCAGAGAAAGAGTAGAGTGGACGCACGATGTAACGCACTGCACGCACACGCAGACGACTATATATATAATATAATATATATAATAAATACGTGTTGTATATCGCGGCACCAACAATCAACTGCTGCTGCTGCTGCTGCTGCTGCTGCTCGGCGGACGCACTACTACCGTATATTATCGTACATGTACCGATGTACGGGACACACAGCACACTACTGCTTTAATACTCGGGCGCAGAGGAGTTCGTTGCTTAACGCAACACAACGACGAGAACGATGTGTCTTGCACACGTTACGAGGCCACACTGACTCTCAAAGCTGTTGGTCGGTATATAAGGTATATGGTACTGCAGAGCGTTTCGAACTCGCCTCGCGCGACGAGAGTATATGCTAGTAGTAGTAGTAGTAAGTGTGCGATTAGGAGAGATGTTGAATATTACACACACACACACACGCACACGTATGTACTCGACACGGAGTCGCGCAGAGCCAGACACGCACACGCACCGCGTTAGAAACTCTCTGCTGCTGCTGCTGCTGCTGCTGCTTCGGCGGAGAGAGAAAGAGATAGCAGCGCGCACAAAAACGACCGTAGCAATAAGCACATGCACAGTGGACGAACGACTCTCTTCTTTAACGCCACGCAAAAACTGTAAAGCGGCTCTATCTTCTTTTATTTCTTTCCTTTTTTTTGCGCTTGTACGTTACTCCTACTCCTAATACTCGTTGCGGGTGTCTCTGCTTTGCGCGCCAAGTGTTTTTTTTGATTTTTGTTTTTTTCGGAACGCGAGCGACGATGCCGAAGACACAAGTTGACTATTCGGGATTGTTGTAAAATTGTTTAAAGATATTTGTTTATCCTTTTTGTGATTATTTATTTCATAGATTTAACTTTCTGTCTGTACAATTTATACACGCGTACGCACGCACGATTAAAATTAATCATATATTTTTTACTTTGGCTAGTATATTAGCAACGGATTGGATCGAAATTTTTTTCTTTCAATTCGAATGTATGATCGTAACGTACGATTTATTAATGAGGATGCGATAAAATATTTATAACAGCGACCGCTGCTCTCGCTTCGGCACTGGCAAATTTATTACAATATATATCCTGCTGGATATATATTACGAGTTTCGCGCTGGATGTGCTGCTGCACTCTCGGACTTCTTGGGCTGTGCGAATTGCGATATCGCGCTCCGATGATGCGAGAGACTGCCGCGAGATGTGTGGTGTCGCGCCTCGGACTGTGAGCCGCCGCCGCCGACGCAACCCTCTATGCAGTGCAGGCTCTGCGCGGTCAAAGTTGCGCGATGGCCTCTAGCAATTCTTAGTGCTACGTGCATAGACAAGCCTGTAAATGGAAGAGAGACATGTTTGGGCGTGTGTTACTTGCAACGTACAGAGGGAGCCACGTCACTGAATATGTGGTGCTTATTCCAACTTTCCAAGCCACGAGTTTATACTGATGCCAATACAATTTTTATTTTGTATGTCAAGCCAAGTGTTGATATTGATGCAACACAATTTTATCCTCGTATGATTCTAGAAAATTAATTGAACAAGGAAAAATCTTGAATTTAAATCTTATGAGTCTTTTATTTCTTAAAATAAAAATTATATTCAGTACATTATAATTTGTTTAAATTCCTTATTAATTTCATTATTTATCTTATGCAATAGAATGTCATTCATTATTTATCAGACAAAACATATGAATTCATTATAATTCATTCATTACAAATTCATTTAACATCATGATTAAGAGAGTTTTTTTTTTTGAGTCATATACATATATTTGATTTAAATTTTCCTAATTATATCAGATGTACAACGACAGGTAGAGATCTGTCGCAACTCTGATGCTGCGGCTAGATAACTTATCTATAACACAAAACTACTCAAATAAAAATAGTATCTAAAAACTAATGCTCTCTGTTCTTAAATTTTTTTCTTCGTAGATTCAAATTTGACATTATCATCACATTCTTACAGTTTGTTACGTTTATATAGACATTGATACAGTTATTATTAATAATTTACAAAGCAATTTATGCCACCTTGGCACTCGTATTGCTCTTGATGTACTCATCGAGTTCGGCATCCAGATCGGCTGCACTTGGTACAACCTTTGGTTCGCGTTTTGGTTTGCCTTTCTTCTTGGTAATGTTTTTGCTTCCGTTTTGAACACCTTTGTTTTGCTTGGCCTTATTATTTTGCTTGTTGTTTTGGGCAGTACCTTGCTTCTTCTTGGCCGCTGGAGATCTATTGTTTTGTTGTTTATTGCTACCAGCTGGTTTAGAGCCCAAACGCTGACTTAAACTTTTCTGTGCTTGATTGAGCTGCGATAATTCAGAGACAACCAGCTGAATATTCATTTTGCGTCCGTCTAAGGGGACTCCATTATATTGTTTCATGGCTTTCATGGCATCCATGCGACGTTCAAACACTACGTCAGCTGAACCTAGAGATCGGCCAAATTGATCATACTGTACTCTCGCCATTCTCAGAGTTCCAAACTCTCCGAACAATTCAGCGATATCAGAGTCTGTGACTCCGTAATCCAAGTTTGATACAATGAGTTTTGTTTTTTCATTGATCTGTTTGTTCGCAACACTTTTTAAGACATTGTTATTTGGTTTTGACACATTATTGCGAGCAATACCACCAAACTTTCCACCACGTTTAACTCCACCACCTGGTTTGGCCACTACACTACCAGGTTTGGTAAACTTCTTGGGGTTTTTTTTCTGGGTTTGATTTTTGGCAGGTGATTTGTTGTTAGCAGCAGCGCCAGCCTTCTTCTTCATCGGTGAACCTTTCTTGACACCACCAGCTACTTTCTTGTTCTTGTTACCCGCAGGCTTGACACGATTCTTTCTGTTCTTCTTGATGTAGTCATCCAAGCTCATCTCCATGTTGTCAGCCATGTTAATGCGGTGTATTTCTTGTTTAACTTTTGAAAAAACAAGTGATATTTCTGTAAAGAAAAACAGTTACATTAGGGACTCGTTGAAGATCAAAATAGAATAGCTTTGAATTGATGACGTAGAGTTGAACAAGAATAGAACCCGGACTAATTTGAAGGTTATGTTGTTACTACAAGTCATAACATCTTTTTTATGCCACGAAATCGCACGGTACAACTGTTCAATGACTCTTCAATCACTCATTGTAACAATAAATATTTAAATAGCACGCGTAACAACGACTATTTCACACAGATACCGGCTCGAGTCAACAAAAACATTGGCCGACAATACAGGCGGGCATCGGCCATATTGTTTTTCATCTAACCGCTGGCCGAGACGGCTTCGATAATTCACGACGATTTTTCAATAAAAAGCAGAGAACAAATAGGCTTACCTTTTCGCTAGCGAGAGATCGTGCTTGCTGCCTGGTGTACGAAGCTATACACGTGGACGACGAGTTTGTTGCTACCGAACTGTATCCTCTGGCACTCAACGAAGCAAGCGTGGCTTTGTTTATGCTGCTGCTACTACTATGGTTAGTCACAAACTGCTACAGTATACACTAACACACGCTCGGCTTCGATATACATAGCTGTATATATGGCGGTATCCCCACTCTATCTTCTTCTTCCTGCATTTGGAAGTTCGAACTTCAACGCCGGTGTGGCATTACTGGTCGTATACTTCAAAGATGCGCATGCGTGTCCAATGGTAAAGTAGGAGGCCTCCGTACCAACGTCTTGGAATTAAAAATTTGAAAAATACATACAGAAGCTGCAGTAGAACAACTGTAAACTGTTGTTTAGCCTGGAAACTTGCTGTGGGTTTAATCGTTACAATGAGATATGATTTTTAATAAAAAAAGAAGAAGTTCGTGTCAAAGTCAAGTTGTACAATAATTCATATTTATTACTAAATATTATTGAAAATGAGGATGAATTATTACGTTGTTACAATGCTCAACATATTACAAAAGATTGTTACTACATAAGATGACAAGAGTGTATTTAAAATTTTTGTTTTTTTTTTTACATCTAAATTTCGATTTAAACGAGTTTTATATGTTGATGATAAACGATTCACGCGTTTTCTTTTTTAATGGTTTCGTTTATAAAAATCTTGTCTAAACAATACTTCGCTGTCGCTAAAGATAAAAATGAAAATTTTTTTTTATTAATCTACGCACACACGTAAAAAAGTTTTTTTATTTTAATTCCATTAAGCTAATACAATATAGCTTAAGCTACTAAGTAATATTGAACATTACAAAAAAAAGGTTTCTTTCGGTTGCACGTCATGAAGCCCATATACTCATCATTTATATATATCAACTATAGAAGACTACTCGAGTTTCGAGGCGCGGATTTTCATAATTTCAAAGTTGTTTTGACGACCAAACAGAAAAAAAGTATGATTTTTCTTTTACTAATAATCTCATGGGTTGAACCGATTTTTAAACATTTCTCCTAATTTAAATATACACTTATCCGATTGAACATATGTGCATTTATGAATGCACATGAAATTAGAACAACTTTTAGATGGTTCTCCAGGTTCATCAATAAGATTAGAAGAAAAGCTAAGTTTGCCCTTTTTATGCGTAGTCGCCATAAAAATTTGTTGGAAAAATCAATGTCCCAGCAGTCGAGTGGTCTCCTCGTAAGCCCTCATTATTATTTTTTTTCTAGTCTATGAAAGACAGTTGCTGAGTTGTTTTTATGTGTGCATGGCCCACAGCTTTTGTCTTTTAAGTGTTCAATTTTTAAATGGGCAAATAGACGTATTTACAGAAATGTCGAGCCATGCTGGGTGTGATGATGTGTAGGGCATTTATGTGGATAATGTGTAAATTGCTTTAAGCACCCTCGGTGCTGGACACTTTGCTCTTGACGTATTCCTCGAGCTCGGCGTCGAGTTCCTCGGCCGTGGGCGGCTTCTTGTCTTGTCTTCCGCCTCTCTTGGCTCCGCCGCGTCCACCGCGGCCACCTCTGGACGCACCTCCTCGGGCACCGCCACGAGAGGAGTTGGCGCGTCCGCCGCCACCGCCGCGTCTGTCGCGATTGAACGACGAGCCGCCGCCGCGAGAACTTCTAAAATTGCTGCCTGCAGTGGTCGTGCGTCTGGGTATACTAGTGGTGCTGGGGATCTGAGAGGTGGCCAGCTGTATGTTCATCGCACGTCCGTCGAGTGGTACACCGTTGTATTGCTTCATGGCCTGCGAAGAGGGTCACACGTTTAATAATTTGTATCTTTTGTTTTTCATCAGTTCGTAGATGAATCGTCAAGTGACAGTGGCGTCACGAAAACACACCTTGATGGCGTCCGCTCTCCTCTCGTAGATGAGATCCGCCGTGCCGAGGGATCGACCGGATCTATCGTAATGGACACCGGCGCTCTTCAGGGTGCCGAATTCACTGAACAGCTCGAGAATGTCGGAGTCGGTCACGCCGAAGTCGAGATTCGACACAAAGAGTTTTCCCTGCTCCGTGGCGCCGCCGTACTTCTTGGAGGGCGAGCCGCTGCCACCCAGGAAGGCGGCTTTGACGCTGTCGCGCGAGCGCTGCCCGAAGCTGCTTCTCTGGCGCACGATGCCGCCTCTGCCGCGGCCGCGAATCACACCGCCGCCCGGTTTGCGGGCTCCGCCGCGGCTGCCGGAGCCGCCACGCGACGACGAGCCACCTCGTCTGTTGGGAGAGCCGGTGAATTTGCGACCACCGGCCGAGGCGCCACCTCGTTTCATGCCACGACCGCGACCACGGCTGCCTTTGTTCTGTTTGATGATATCGTCTAGACTCATTTCCATTTTGGATGCGTTATTTGTGTTTTACACTGTTGACTGGATAGATGAAGGTTTCTCCCTCTGTTTGTGTGTGGAACCTGGTGGAAAATTTCATTAACAATGAGTTATTGGCTTTGAATGCATATAAATTGGCTATTAATTATAAGTTGTACTAAAAAATGATAAAATGTACCAGAATCTCTATCTAATGCATCTAAATATTGTATTGTCAAAATAATATTGCTCGAGGCATATTTGTTTTTTGTATTTGTATCGCATATTGAGGAGGGTGATAACAAACATCTAACTCGAGTCGAGTTGTTTGGTGAGTGTATTCGTAAAGATTCTTTTTTTCTTTTACATCACATCAAAATGACAGAACATTTATGTCATTTGGAATTCATTGAATCGTGTCCACATGGGCATACACAGGCATTATAATGTATCATATTGTATATAATTATATTATTACAGTTTTTTTTGGTATGCTTTTACATTGTATATATTTATCTATTACACAATCATAACGATTGTATAATGTAAAGGGCACATGCCTAAAACAATGTATATATTTGACTAGAATATCTTTGGACCGTTGCAATGAATTTTGTTTTTCTTAACAATTATCACATAATATCTTAATTATGTTTGTACATAATTTTTCTTTTAAAACTTATAAAACTTAATGATATATATGTATAATTCTTCCAGATTTCATTTGTTTTTTGTTTTTAAAAAAATTCCATCCATTCAAAGGTGGGCAATATATATCCGGGGTGGATTTTTCCATTTAAAAATCACAAGAAAGCACTTATATCAAAAAACAACAAACTGTTCGTCTAAAAATGTTCACAGCATCCATATGCCTCGGTGAGATTTTTCAAATCTTGGTCGTCCAGGTAATCTATCAGCGCGTCCGACATCTCGTCGTTCCAGTTGATCCACTCGACGTTCTCCTTCAACAGTTGAGCTAGTGCCTCGACAGCTGGTCCCAGTAATTTTTCTCTAGCCAGTGCTCTGGCGTAGCGCATCATGATCAGGCAGCTGGACAGCGGGAAATTCTGCTGCACCTGGCCGGATCTCACGTAGGCCTTGAAGCCGCCGCTCCTGGCCAGGTGACGCGCCATCGCGTTGTTGTCCTTGTACAATTTCCACAGCGTTACGTACCCTCCAAAATACACGTCTCGCATCGAGTTCAGCTCTCTCGCGTAGTCGTCGTCGACCTCGTAATAGGCCTCCTCGCCCGACTCCTGAAAGACCTCGCTGGCCTCGAGCAGCGTGTCGTACAGAGCCTCGTTGGTCGGGCTGAGTCGAGGCCCGGCCAATCTTCGCAGCTCCAGATGCCTCAGCAGTATCTTGTACAGATAGGGTCGATCTATTCGACTCGACGCTATCTCGAACAGAAACGACACTACGGTCCGGCCCGACCGGTCCTCGGTGTTGATGTCCGCGCCGCACTTCAGCAGCGCCTCTAAAGCCGAGTAATTGGTTGGCCAGTAAGTGCGATGCAGAGGACTTCGGCCGGCGGCGTCTATCGCGTTCAGATCGCAACCGTGCTCCAGCAGCAGTATGAAGATCTTCGACAAAATCAACGTGTTACCCTGCTCGAGTGAAGAAATTAAGTACATTAAATTTTGGCTATTTAAACGAACGATTCGATAATCGGGATGTACCTACCGTGGTGGCACTGTGCACAGACACGGGTACGTTGCTAACCGTCCAGTGTACGAGATTACTGCCGTCGGCGAGTTTGATCGTGGCCTCGGCTCCGCTGTTCAGCAGAGCCTCGATCATGGCAACTCTGCAGGACTCTATGGCCAGCTGCAGCGGTCGGCGCTGCTCCAGCACGGGATTGACTAGATTCGGATTGGCCCCGTGGCCGAGAGCCAGCTGAAAAATGGTCCACTGATTGTGCTTGATGGCGAACTCGAGACAGGTGTCGCCGAGGGCCGAGCGCGCGTCGGGCGCGGCGCCGCGCACCAGCAGCTCGAAGGCGGCCGCCGCGTTGCGCCTGAGTCGCGGCTCGAACAGCAGGTGCAGCGGCGTGCGACCCTGGCCGTCGTCGATGTCGACGTTGGCCCCGTGACGTAGCAGCAGGCCGACCAGGCGGCCGCCGCTGCCGCTGCACCTCTCCACGGCCATGTGCAGAGCCGTGTAGCCCGGGTACTTGAGGGCGAGCGGATGAGCCGTCTGATTGACGTCCAACGGAGCGGCGAGCTTGTTGTTGTCGTTGCGGTTGGTCAGGTACTCCTCGACGACGTCGCACATGTTTCTGAGACAGGCGACGTGAAAGTACGTCAGGCCCTTGTTGTCCATGGGATTGACGCTTCTCGATCTCGGATGCGACAGGATCATCCGCACGATCTCGTCGCTGTTCACCTGCACGGCGAGCCGCAGCGGCGTGACGTGCTTGTGGCTCTTGGCGGTGGGATCGGCTCCGGCCTCCAGCAGCTTGCGCACCACCTTGGCCTTGGAGCGCGAGCAGGCCAGGTGCAGCGGCCTAAAACCGTACTTGTCGCTGGCGTCTACCTCGGCCCCGGCGTCCAGCAGCTTCTGGATCGTGCCGATACTGCCGTGCTTGGCGGCGAAGTGCAGCGGCGAGTAGCCCGGCCAGCGCGGATAGGCCGAGCTCGTCGCCTCGTTGACCGCCGCCGGTTGCAACGTTAACAATTGCTGCACCATCGCCGAGTCGTCCCTCATGCAGGCCACGTGAACGGCCGTCAATCCGAGCCGATCCACGTCGAGATCGTCGTCGATGCTCGACCAGAACAAATCTAAAATCTTCTTGGACGTGTACTGCGTGCTGCTGTCGCAGGCGTAGTGCAGCGGCGTCTTGTCGCAGGCGTCCTTGAAGCTCATCGTGTCGGCGGCGGCCGAATGCCTCAGCAGAATCGCTATGGTCTCGAGGCTCTGATACTTGACGGCGAAGTGCAGCGGGGTGAAACCGGCGTACTCGTCCGCGTCCAGTTTCACCTGCATGGACGAGGCTACATTGACTTTGTCGTGCTCGAGGAAGCGAGCCACGAGGTCGTGCTTGTTCTTCATGCAGGCCACGTGAAAGTGCGACAAGCCCCGGGCGTCGCTCGGATTCGGATCGGTCAACGCAGAGTAGTAATCGTCGTCGTTGTACGACGACAGAACGAGCTGGCAGGTCTCCTCGTCGTTGGCCGCCACGGCCAGGTGCAGGGCCGTCTGTCCCTGGGAGTTCTGTATCGTGAAATCAGCCCTGCGCTTGAGCAGCAGCCGCACTATCCTCTTGGAGCCGGACTTGACTGCAACGTGCAGGGGCGTGTCACCGCTCTTGGTCTTGGCGTCGATCTGATTATCGGCATTGTCGAGCAGTCTCTCGGCGATCTCGGTCTCGTCGAGCATGCAGACGACGTGCAGATGCGTCAGGCCCCGCGAGTCCCTGGGATTCCGGCGCGGATCCGTGAACATGGCTATGAGTCGAGCCGCCTCGAAATTCTTCCTGCGCGCCGCCAGATGCAGCGGCGACATCGACCAGGTGGCGTCCTGCAGACAGCTGTCGGCGCCGTACTCCAGCAGCAGCTGAATCGTCTCCAGTACGCCGCGCTCCACGGCGAAGTGCAGCGGCGTGTAGCCCGGCAGATCGAACGGATACTCCTCGGGCACGGCGGCGTTCAAGCAGCGACCTTCGTTCTTGTCCAGCAGCTCGCGGATGGCGTCCTTGTGGGAGCACATGCATGCGGCGTACAGTCTGTAGGCGTCGTCGCGGTAGCCGTCGACGAGGACGCGTCGCCGGGCCTGCTTGTTGTACTGGCTCAGCAGCAGATCGAAGAACAGCATGTTGACGATGCGCTTCTGCACGGCGAGCTGCAGGGGGCTGAGATCGTTGGCGTCGCGCGCGTTCGCGTCCGCGCCGTTCTGTATCAGCAGCCGCATGAAGTAGATGTTGCGCAGATGCGCGGCGACGTGCAGCGGCGTCCAGCCGGCCCACAGGTCGCGCTCCACTTGGAGATTGAGATCGACGACCGCCTGCTGCTGATTGTTGGCGGGCTGCTGGAGGAATCTGTCGAGCGAGTCGGGCTCGTCGCCGATCATGCAGTCGACGTGCAGCAGCGACAGGCCCACGTTGTCCGCCGGATTGACGCTCTGGCAGTTCTGATTGAGCGCGACGAAGAGCATCTCGATGAGTCGTCGATTGCCCTGCCTGATGGCGCAGTGCAGGGGGGTCTGGCCCCGGGCGTTCTTGGCCCCGACGTCGGCGCCGTGGCGCAGCAGCAATCCAGCTACATTGAGCAGACAGTAGCGCGCCGCCACGTGCAGCGGCGTCCAGCCCGGCCAGTAGGGCGAGTCGAAGCGCATCGGCCGATTGACGACGTCCGCGACGTTGCCGCCGCCGCTCTCCAGGTAGCCCGCCACGATGGCCTCCTTGGCCTTGTAGCAGGCGGCGTGAAAGTGCGTCAGGCCCGTGCTGGCCTCTCTGGCGTTCACATAACTCCCTCGCCAAGCCTCTGCCAGCATCTTCTCCAGGATCGACTCGAGCTTGCGCGTCTTCTCGCTGCTGGTGCACTTGCGGCCGCGTCGACTCGCCGTCTGTATGGTCCTCAGGCAGAGATGCACGGGCGTCTGGCCGCGGGCGTTCTCGAGGCCGAGATCGGCGTTGCGTCGCAGCAGCGCCTCCACCGCCTGCAGATTCTTGCACGAGACGGCGAGATGCAGGGGTGCGTAGCCCGGATAGGTGGGCGAGTCCCGACTGATCGAGGCGTTGACTCGGAGCTGGGACTGATCGATCCACTGCTCGAGATTCGGTCGGCGATTGCTGCAGACGTAGTAGAACTGCGACAGTATCTTGTCCTGGAGATTTTGTTGCTGCTCGTCATTTTGCAAATTCATAACTGCTGCTGCTGCTGCTGCTGCTGCTGACGTCACCTATTGCAACGTTAAGATAACCGTGAAAAAATCGTGTCATCCTTCTATCATAATATTATTGCTCTCTAAGCGCATGCTGTCTATTGGCAAGTATATCAACGAACTTACGTGTGTAATGTTGTTATTCTTCTCCTCGAGCAAAAGCTGCGACACTAACTAGAGTTGCATAACCGAGAGCTTTACCGCCTGCTTCTTCCTCTTCTTTACATTTCTTTCCCAGCTGTGCTGCTCGAAAGAATCGCAATGCAATGCAGTGTCAGTGCAACGACGACGACCACCTCTTTCTCACGTGGCACACATACTTAAATTTTTCAACGAGTCACGCTGTACTCGTCGCGCGCGCGTTTCACAATTCTCGCGTCTCTCGGAGTCAATTTGTTGCCATCGTTGTGTGTTTGTATGCTAAACTTTGCACATACCTGCGTTTCTGGTAACACACACACACGCGAAAGCAACAACATTCCACTAGTAGTGTCGTCGCGCCGCGCTGTTTACGATGTGCGTTGATATTATATACACACAACAACGACGACGACGACGACGGACTCGACGTCGCGGGAACGTCGACGACGCAACAACGACGATTATAATATCTGCTGCGACGGGGAGCAGCAGCGAGTCATATCACGTGACGCACAGAGACAGACACACAAACACGCGTATGTATACACGTAAACATAGGTGAGCATGTGTATCGGTATAGGTATATAGATAATAGGCGTGTGCACTGTCGTGAGCCCCCAACGCGACGACGTCGGGTGGCGGCGGCGGCTTTTTTCAGCGTTACTATCATTATTATCACGAAAGAGGGTTGTTGCGACTCGAGAGTGCAGCAGCAGCAGTCGTGTCTGCGCTATGCACTGGGGGGAGCGATAGCCAAGCGTGTAGAGTGCACTTTTCATGTACACAATGATGATAATAAACGTACAGGGGGACGCCGGTGCGTGTTATTATTATTGTGTGTAGGATGATATCGCGCGCGCGAGTCGAGTGAGTGTCACCTACTACTGTACTTGAGAGAAAGAAAGATTCTGGAGAAAAAAATGTAATCGTGAAAAAATCGTGTTGTATTCAAAGCTTTAATTTTTAAAAATTGATTCTGACGAGTTTGAACTCGTGTAGCTCGTAATCAAACGGATTGCATATGAACTGACAGAGTGGCTTGTCCACGTGCTAGCAGAAATAAACAATTAGCCAAAAGAACACAGTCGAGCAAAACTCGAGACTACAAAAATAGAAGCAAATTTTATCATTGAGTTGGAAATTTGTTAACGTCGAATATTTGAATTCGAAAACGAGAACGACTAATCGAAAATATATTTTTGAAAACGAACGATCAAAGTAAATAAATAAAACGTTCGACCACTCGACTTTTGGGCATTTTCGAGACTAGATATACACGAAAACAATCTCCATGAAAAGCAGCACAAGTGTACCGAGGTCTTTTCCAATGAGATATCACATTTACCGTAATACGATCATCATCGCGTCGAACAATAACATCGACGATCTTTTCGTGCCTTCTTTCGCGCGCCAGGTGTACAGCAACGTAACTCGAAACTCTTAATTGCGATTTTATTATTATTATATTTATAAAACGGGCCAACGCGTATATCACGCTGTATGTATACTACGTACCGACGAGCACACGCGCACCAACACACATATAACTCTACTCACGCGCGCACACATACACACACACACACACACCGGAGATAACGCACGGATTCTATGTATAGCCGTTGTGCTGCTGCTGCTGCTTCCGCAGAAGCAATGTTTTTTTCGTACCAATAAAAAAAACTAAAACTATAACTGCGTGGAAGACGTCGTAAACAACTCTTAGGAGGCGGCAAGTTGTCGCGATTCGCCGTTGTTTCATCGTTGCGTGTACCTTTTTTTTGGACGTAGAGAACAACACACACTATGCCGCGAGCGGCGGCGATGCTATGCACAGAGAGAGAGAGGTTATGGGGTTGACTCGCGCGGCTTTGGAGCGAAAATCTGGTACGCGTATGTACACGCGACGATTTTCGCACGCGCGCGATAGAAAACTCGTCCGACTTACTTTCGTACGGAAAACTTCATGGAACAAAGCAACCGATGTTTTACAGATGAATGAGATGAAAAAAAGGAGCGAATACTCACGCTTGTGTGTTTTTGTGCGGCTTCAAGGGGGGGACTCTCTCGATGTGTGTTTCGGGTTCCGGTATAAAACCACTCTTTCGGACTGTACTACTACTGGTGTGTGCGGCAATTGTGGCGCGCAGCGCCTGGGACCAAAGCTCGACTATAATACCAACACTGTGTCGGTCAGACGACGTCACGCGCGGCGTGCGGATAGGATGAGATTTTCTGCAGTCGCGAAGCGGCTTCTTCGTTACTTGTAGTTTCGACGGCTGCCACCTTGTTCGACGCGGAGCAGTGTCGAATTCAGGTGAACAGCGCCACGTCCGAGTCCACGTACATTGTCTGCCTTTCTAGGTAATGCGAATACTTTTAACTATATGTCTTTGGAGAGCAGAACAGAGCTCCGTATTTTGCGTAGTATGCATTTTGGGCGAGTGTTAAATTATGCGAGCTTTCGCGGGTCCGTTTGACGCGGTTGGCTTTGTGATAGTACACGAGTATTTTTCGCTGATAATGTCGTGTTTCGATCGTGCTATCTTTAGAGTTTAGAAATTTTGGGTAGGGCGTGCATCCCACACTTGTTTATACTCATTATTGTTTAATGACAGAAAAGTCAAGGCGTCGAAGAGTTATGCTTGTTGAGACATATGATTCTTCGTGCATTTTAGTGAGAATAGTAAGCATTTTTTAAAACTCCTTAAGTGCATGTAAATTAAAAAAAAGTATGAGAGTATTTTCATTTTTTTATTTTTTACATTATAAATTAAAATACTCATAATTTCTTTGCAGTTTAATAAGTCTATTTAGGATACCAAAATGATACATCTGGAAAAAACTCTGTACTTCGAGAATGGTGAAACAGATGATTTGTTCCTTCACAATCTCATAGTTAATTCTCTGAGCGACACAGGCGAATACATCAGAACTATTGAGAATCATCTTGATAAAAGTGACGAAAACAATATAAATGAGCAGAATAGGAGAGGCTGTACAGCTTTGCACATAGCCGTAGTAATAAGTAACGTTCAAGCCATTGAAGCTCTTTTGACATGCGGCGCTGATATTAATGTCGCTGATAATTCTGGCAAAACTCCTTTTACGTATTGCCTCATGAACTATGACAGGAGACTATACAAGTGCAATCAAATGTTTTTCACTTTTATGGCTCAGGCCTACAAGCTTCAACTCTTGAAGCTCACTATTACACCAGAAAATGTTCGCTGCTACCAAAAAGCACAGGAGACTTATCAGTTTCATGATAAAACGTACATGGCAGAATACAATGCAGAGCTGGATAAAATGGAAGATGTGCCAGTAGGTAATGACGGCACGACTTTGCGCAACTTTTTGTATCACGGTCCTCGTATTATTGACAAATCAACCGTAAAAAGACGCGCTGTTGAAGAAATAGTTACGACTAGGGATTTTTATAAGGAGTTTCCAAAATTAGGTTGCTTAGTTAAATTGCAATACAGACTAGGTGTTGCAAGGAGAAACGCCATTGACAAATCTAAATGGATTTTACTCGAATTGGTAAAATATGCATTGCCCGAGTTATGCATTGAGAATATTATTAATTTTTTAGATACCGATGATCTCTCAAATGTTATCAAAACTGTTGAATAATTTATTATGAATAAATTTTATTAAAAAAAAATCAAGAACAAGATGTACATTGTATAAAATGTTTCATTTACTAAATTTTTACAATTTTTAATAAAGCATTTAATTTTATGTTTTAAAACTTTTTAGCAATGTATTTTTTGTTCCATCACTGAGAAAAAAAAAATGAATGGTTTAGTTTGCTAGTAATTTATCTCACTCGTTTTGATTTGTTAATTTACTCTTTAAACTACGTCATATCGTTAACACAAATTTGAATTTCTATCTACACCAATTCTCTAAATCTCACATAAATAGACAAATTTTATCAATTAAAAATACTCAACAAATTTTACAAAACTTTACAATTTAAAAAAAAACTCTATATCATAGTTTTCACGCACATCAGTCGGACCAGACCTCGCCATCGGGCCCGATGATTTTGAACGAGCCGTCGGCCGCCAGCTCCAGCCTGGCGTCCTTGTAACCCAGCAGATGCTGCATGCGGAACCGGGTCCACTCGTCGTAGAGCTTGGCGAACTCGTCGATCGGCACCTCGAACCCACCCGCCTTGGCCAGCTCCCTCTCGTAGTCCCACTGCTTCGAGTCGAGCGAGTGGGCGTACTTCTTCTCGCGGTCGGTCATCGTGTGATTCGCGTACTTGGCCAGTATCTCGTCCATCCTCTGCTCGTAATCGGGCAGTCGAGCGTTGCCGAGCAGCAGCTGCACGAAGTAATGGCTCTGGGTGTAGGTGACCGGGAAGACCGCGGTGTTGAGGGGTGCCCCGATGAGAGCCATGGACGGGTGTCGGGCGTTGAGCATGTGCTTGTACAGGGGATAGATGAAATTGTCGTCGAACTCGAGGCCGCTGTCCGGGCCCAGGAACGGATGATCGTACAGATAGCCCGTGGCGAAGACGATGGCGTCGGCCCGAATCCGCGACGCGTCGCGCAGGATCAGCTCCTTACCGGTCTCGTCGACGGAGCGCAGACCTCGGACCTGTTCCACGTTTTCGGGCAGCTCGGCCTGGATTCTGTCGTGATTGTGACTCAGGTAAACCTTCTTGGCCTGAGTGGCCAGGTCGATGCTGATATCGATACCGGAAATTCCGGCTCCGAGTATCAGGACCGTCTGACCCTTGAACTCCTCGGGGTGTCTGTACAAGTGGCTGTGCATCACCTTGCCCGGGAACTTGTCGATGTTGGGGATCTTGGGTATGCGCGGTTTGCTGTAATGCCTGTGCACACGAAGAAAGTCGATGTAAATCGAGGATCAACATATATTATATAAAAAGTAATCCCTTACCCATTGCCGATCATCAAAGCGTCGCAGAGCACCGCCGTCTCCTGATCGGTATTCAAATCCTTGGTGATAACAGTCCACTTGTCGGATCTCCAGTCGTCTTTATTGCCCTCGACGAGCACGACTTTCTCGACCAGCGTGTCGAACTGAACAAAAAAAAACGTCGTTATTACAGCGTTCACGATTCTCCGAGCGATTGACGTCGTAATTTGTCATGTATAGCTTACCTGAATGTATTTGCGCAGATCGAAGTGATCGGCGAATTTTTTCATCTGCTCGAGAAACTCGTCGTGGGTATGGCAGGTCAATCCGCCCTCGTCGGCCGGGTACGGAAAATCGAAGAAGGACATGAGCACGCCCGGCAGATTCGTCCTGAGATCGGGGCAAGGTGATCATGAATAAACGATCCAAAAAAAATCGGTAAGAAATTTCAAGTATCGTACATACCTGAGATTCGCGTAAACGCTGCTGTGCACGGGCAGTCCGTGCGCGTCCTTGTCCTGGCTCTCGTCGTAGATCCACAGTCCGCCCACCTCCGAATTTCTCTCGAAGGCGACGAGGTCGAGCTCGTCCGTGCGCTCGGACACGGCTCGGGTGGCGGCCAGGCCCGAGACCCCGGCGCCGATCACGCACACTTTGGGCTTCTTCGCTGACGCCGGTGACGCATCCGCGCGGTTGAACAAGACCGCGCAGACCAGCAACAGTTGCGGCAAGACTAGTCTTGGACTCCACCACCTGCGTAAATATCGCGCGGGTTCGAACGAATGAAAAAAATGTCCAGGACTCTTTTTTTAACCGGTAGCAACCGGATTATGTACTTACATTGTTGGAGGTATAATTTGACGATATTCACTGGAAGTAAAGATACTTCGAACTAACGATCTTCGCCGATGGTTTGTTATATAGAGCGAAAACTTATCGAATCGACGCTGGTGGTATGCCCATAAATTGATGATGTTTTAACGCTGATTTCGTAACGTATGACCCAACGATAGAAAGAAAAAAATATTAGGCAATCGAATGGTGGCCTTTATCTATTTATTTGGGAATCAAGTTGCACATTAGGCACGTAGTGATAAAAAACATTTTTTAATGTGACTTTCGTGATTGCATTCGTGATATAAGTTGCTGTCGGAAGATACGTCAGTGGCCCAACACGTGTTATCGATTTATTATTCGATGCATTAGCGGTCACGAAGACTTTTGGTTGGAAAAAACGAAGAAGATATGAAAAAAACTTTGGAAAATTTGAGTTTACATGTGGGCCAAAAATATAAAAACATTTATGCTTTCTCCCGAAGAAAGCTCTGTGGTTTTTTTTTCTTTTATAGTTCATCCATCATATTATTGACTAACATTTAAGACTATCAACGTAAGGATAATTTTAAAATTTATATCGTAAAAATATAATATATTTTTTACTTCCTGGTACAGAAAGCTCTGTGATAGGCTCGAAAACGTGCTTTTGAATTTTTTATATTTATTAGAAAAGAGCAGTCAAGCATTAATCTTAAAAGAGAAAAAACGCAAGGATTCGTTAAGATTTTTAAAAGCTATATCTTTTAATAAAACGAGACGTTTTCGTTCAAATTTATTTGAACAAGACGACTCACTCTTGTCCGATATCGAATGCGGTTAAACGAAGCTCGCAAACGGAAGAATACAATATAATGCGTATAATAATAATTTACAACGTGGATATAAGCCTCGCTCGAGCGCATTATTATCATTTATCAGTGCATCGTCGCCGGCCGGCGGCTGCCACGCGACCCGCGAGGTGTGGCCCCGGCCGTGAGGTTCAGCGCACTGCACTCTTCTTGCTTACTGCGCGAAATTCATCACTTTGTTCGTGGATGCCAATCGAGCAAGTAGTCCTTAGCAGCCGTTAGCCTGTCGTTTGTTTTGTCTTGCGTATATTATTGAGAGGCGCAGTCGAGTTTGTTTTGATTGACACTCCGAGTGAAAACAATGGTGGACCGTGGCCGAATCTGTGGCTTATTCGTTTTCCGACGCAAGGGAGATTCCATCGAGTACTTACTGGTGCAAAAACCTAAAAAAGGTTCCTGGGGCCCACCCAAAGGTAAGTTACATGATGATTTTTTGAAATTTTTACCCGATCGATTTACCCTTTTTTCTTTCCTTGACATTCGAAGGACGCGTCGATCCCGGCGAAACCGACATGGAGACTGCTCTCAGAGAAACCGAGGAAGAGGTCGGTTACGATAAAAACGATTTGAAAATATACGAGGACACCAGAAGGGAGGTTCACATCGTGTCGAAGCGCAAGGACAAAATTGGCGTGTTTTGGATCGCGGAGCTCATCGATGCCCAAAAAGAAGTCCGTATCGACCCAGCGGAGCATAGTGGTTTCAAGTGGTTATCTCCGCAAAATACGCAGCGATTAATTCTCGATTACTTGAAATCTTTATTCAGTGATTTTGATCAATTTGTTCGTGAGAAATTGTTAACCTCTACGGATTAAGTTAATAAAGTTGAAATATCAGTTCAAGTTTCGATTTATTTGATTCTGCAAAATAATTACAATACCCAATTATTTGAATTGAAATAGTTAACTATCGTAATGATGATTACACGTTGAAATGGTAATTTACACTTTTTTTCATTTTACACTTTTACAGTTGGCAGTTGAAAATCGAAAGCTTTGTTTTTGTTTGTTTACCTTTTAAATACAGTCACACATAGTATTTTTGCTACAATCGTAATCTAAATAACTTTTTAATCATTTATTCGGTAACGTAAATATATAGAATAAAACTCGTTAATTTAACGCTTCAAACTCTTTTTAAAATCTAACATACATGGTTGCTTAACGATTGCACGTTTTTTCTTTTTTTTTTTTTCTTTAATTACATACAATGGTTATTCAAGAAATTATGAAACTCAACAATTCAATATGATATCCACTTTTTTCTCACCTATATGTATAAGCTTTTGAAACGAAGAAGTAACAGAATGTTTATAATTCAATGAAAAGTTAATTTCTTTACAACAAAATTATTCAATGCAAACGAATTACAAGTTATTGTTCAGTTTTACGATCAAAATAGCTCATCACTTGGTGATAAACATTTTTTTTTTTCTTTATGAAGAATCAATGCAATTGTAGAATATATTATCTACTTTAATTATTAGAAATTAAATGGCAAAATTTTGTACCAGCTTTGAAAATTTACACATATTTTATAATGGCTTATATTACGCAACAATTTTAACGCTCGTTTTTTTTTTTTTCATGACTTATACGCTCAAATGTCGAGTTAGTTCAAGCACCTTAACGATTCTATCTACGATTAATAAAACTTTGCAAATCTTTGTTTATTGCATACGGATATATGCTCGTTCGTAAATAAATATATTATAATAATGATTCTCTGCTCGAATCAGAAACGAATCTTTTTTTGTTTTGAAAATTACCCACTAGATATTGTGCTGTCACAAATTCCTAAACTGATGATTGAATAAAGTATTTATAATTTGACTTTTTACTGCGTAGTAATACTATTTAGATATACTTGAAATATTTTTCCTTAATAATTTTTTTAAAGGATATGTTCATTGCAATAAGTACAGCAGGTGTTTTTTTTTTCGAACGAAAGAAGATAACTGTATAGAATATTTCCATCTTCAATTTTCTCGTCGGTGTATATAATAATAATAAATATAATGTTTTTCAGTAATATTTTTGAATTATAAAAAACTGTTTATGTAAAATTGGTACAGCCTTTACATACGAAGGTTAAAACAAGTAATTTTAGATTTTTATATTTTTTGAAAGCAAATTGTATTTTTTACCAAAAGCAGAAAAAAAAATTATTACCGCTAGTTGAAAGCTGTCTGACTTTAACCGATAGCAATAATATAATTGACTTCTCGATTTTGATAGACTGAATTTCGCTCGAGTTAAATAATACATTGTAATCGAAACCCAAAAGCTATAAGTTTAGAGACTGCAGCTTGCCAAAGCGGTCGATATTACTGGAAGTAGGCGTGGATAAGAATATCTATAGTTATACATTATATACGAAGGCTAGATTTCTATAGTCGGAAGATCAGTATGCGTTTGCAGAATATAAAGAAAATCAGATATCTCTCGGGGCTTGTGTTATCAAAGCGTGCTTGCTGCTGCTGCTGCCGCTGAGAGAGGCAACTACGGCGTGCATTCCGCGCTAAATGAAAAATTTTTCCAGACGAACGAAGCTCGAAGGACAAAAGATATGTTGAAAATTTGATATAACACCGATTGAAACGAGAGTCGGGTATTTACCTTAAAAATTCAGAAAACTTATAAAGTTGCGTAGGTAGCACACTGCGACACGCATACAATTTGCATTCAAAAACGATAAAAAACAAACACCGTTGCGAAGGTATGTGAATTGAACATTAACAGTTTTATTCAACTTGTAAAGTCATATTTTTTCACCATTTTTTTGTTTAAACTAAACTGCTATAAGTGCAAGAGGACACTTGAACATAAGAAAAAGCTCTCCGATGAACTAACTTTGTGCTTTGAAAAATTGAAAATTTAAAATATACAATTTTTTCCAATACCTCGGTTCGCTTGACTCTATTCACAAATCTTCCCAAATTTATAATAAAAAACAATGCATTAAGAACGTTAAATTCTCATAATTATCTATCATACAGGGAACATCATTAAAGTTGAACTGAACTTTAGATTTGATCAACATTAGGTAAATTTTTTTTCTTACATCTCATATATCTACATTCACAAGATTATATTCATCGCTTGCAATTGAACTAACTTATCTCTCTCTCTCTCTCTCTCACTCTCACTCTCTCTTTCTCTCTCTCTCTAAGATCCTTATACTGAAAAAATGACAGAAGCATTTTTGAAAAAACGAATAGCCTCAGAGATGCGAAAAACGAAGATATGATGGTTTTTTTTTTGTCAGTTTGGTTTTGGAATAGACGGAAAAGGGCGTGAAATGTCGTTACATATGTTAGTCGAGATAGGCTGGCGTTTTTTTTTTTTTAAGAACCGCGTCAGCTCTCTCGGTGTGTATGTGTGTAATATAATCGTCAGAGATGCGATTCAACTTCATTTTTTTTTTTTTAGTCATTCTCGTTTACGATATATCAGAGAGGGCCGCAGAGGCACCGAGGCCAATTTCAAGACTTTTCAAATTTTTTTTTTTTTTTTCAATAACCCGGAGCTTGCCCCACCTTAGCAGTTACACTGTTGGTCCGCGGCGGCGGTCGGTGTATCGGTCAAGCGCTGGCCCTTGTTCTGGCCGGCCGTGGCGCCCATCAGGGTCGGATCGTTGTCCAGAGATTCGCTCATCTTGTCGCATATTATATCTACAAGGGTCTCGAACACTGCCTGTTTTTTGGAGGATAAATTAGAACATCTCGAACAATTTTAACGCAACGATATTATACATACCTTAACGTTCGTATTTTCTTTGGCCGAGGTCTCGAAGAACTGAACTTTGAGATGGTCGGCCAGCTGCTTGCCGCGCTCGTAACTGATGACCCGCTCGTCGTCCATGTCGCACTTGTTGCCCACGAGAATGATCTGGGCGTTGTCCCAGGAGTAGGTCTTGATCTGCGTGAGCCAGTCCTGGACCGAATTGAACGACTCCTCGTTCGTGATGTCGTACATCAGAATGAAGCCCATGGCGCCTCGGTAGTAGGCCGTCGTGATGGTTCTGTATCGCTCTTGACCCGCGGTGTCCTGAACGGGGGGAAAAAGATGAAAAAAAATTATTTACACATATATAGTGAAACCTTAGAGCAACTGTACATCGTAGCGCCGATGTTATTCGAGACATTTGATTTGGGTTAATGGTGGAGAATATGGGTCGATATATGCTCCTCCGGAGAAACGAGTCTCGATCGTGAGTAAGCACATCGACCCAAGTTTCAAGTTTGTTGTATTATTTAGTAAGACGAGTCAAAAAAAATCAAAAACCTACCCAAATCTGGAGCTTGACCCTTTTGTCGTTTCTGAACACCGTCTTGACTTTGAAATCAATGCCGACGGTCGAGACGAATGCCGACGTGAAGGAATCGTCGGCGTAACGAAACAGAAAAGAAGTCTTCCCTACGGACGAGTTTCCTATGATTAACAATTTGAACATGTAATCGAAGTTCTGGTCTGATGCATCCTTGTGCCATTTTGGATCTTGCGCCATCTGGGAAAGAAGAAAAATATAATTATAATTATCGGTACGACAAATTAGAAGAATTGACTGCGGAAAAAAAGACCTTGGAATCACTTTACCCCCCAAAAAAGCTAAAATTTATAATTGATAGTTTTTCTAAGCAACGTTTGTTCGAAATTAGCCTTGTACTCGACGATAATAATAATCTTAATTATATTCAAAGCGCGAGTATTCGTTGGCCAGATGTTAGCCGGTGCACCGAAAAAGAAAAGCTCTTTGTTCTTTGAAATATTTACCCCTGAGTTAATTGACTCTTTCGAGGTGCTCTGCCGTTCCCACGTCATATTTCGGCCGACGACGATAACGATTCTTTTCTTTTCGCGACTCTCGAGCCTTTTCTCTTTTTAATTTTCATTCGCTTCTTGCGATATTAAAAAAAAAAAAAAAAATGCTCGAGCTTAACGTCGGGAATAACTACAGTCGGGCAGTGTTCTCTCTCATATACATCAGTAAACACACAGAGAGAGGCTCCGCGACGCGACTGCCGCGCGTCAAAAAAAAAGAAGAATGGTCGACGACATAAGTTTACCCATTTTGTTTCTCTCTCTTTCTTTCTTTTCATGCAAACGAGTCGAGCGCGCGCGCTCGCGGATCCTTGAAAAAAAAAAAAAAAAAAACGTTTGGCGATACGAGAAACGCATAAACGCGTGTGCGGCGGCGGCGTTGGACACGACCGAGTTTCGCTAAAACTCGGATAAACGCGTGTATGCCATGTGTATGTGTTTTACGTGAAAAAAAGTAATGATGATAATGAAAATTAAGCGAGAATCGTAGCGTACGTTGCGTATTTTCGTTTATTATTAGAAAGCTAAATTAATAATGGAATTGGAAAATATGGCGTATTATTGGAAGTCTGTCGCTGAAAACGATATTTAATCTTATCTTTTTGGTACGACGCGATTCTAAATTCAACGATAAAAAAAAGTTTTAAAAAAAAAATTACTCTTACGTGTAACGTGGATTTTCGAAGTACGGGAGCTTAATTATTCATAATTCTACGCACTGACCCAACAATGTGAAAATTATATTTCACCGAGCCAATCGAGAGTGTAATATTAACTGAAATTCGAGAATTTACTCGGACGTAAAATATGCTGTATTTTGATGTTAAATTTTAATGCTGGAGCGAGATAATGACCGGAAAGACCTTACTTCCCTGATAGTGGGTAATGTTTTTGGATCACCTTTCGTGCTATTCTGACATGTAGTTTTTGGTCTCCTAAAGTTTTATTCCATTCGTATGAAGATAAAATTTCCAACGCGATCTATCGAATCACACGAATATTTTATTATTTGAGTAAAACATCCTCTTTTATTTATTTAATTGTTTCTGGTTTAACAATTGATTATTTAGTACGTCAATATTAGCTCATTTTATATGTTGTTTAAGTTAAAAAATGATTAAAAATTACATTATATTCATAACAAAGGATAAAAGGGTAATGACAAATTTTCGAGGATAAAAAACAACTAACGCTGCTAAAAGAATGCTGAAAAAAATTACATTTTTCAGATGGCCATCAAATTCTCGATAAAATTGATAATGAAAGCTTAGATAATTGTCCGTAAAGTCCAGCTAAATCAACAACTTATTATATGAGTCACTGCCACTGCTAATAATGATAATTCGGAGCATAGTATTTTTGTCTACGAGGAAATTATTAAAAGCTATATAAACGAATCAATGAAATCGTTACTCATTCTCCCAGCTGTCACTCGATAAACTGAAATTAACTTCTGCGAAGGTCCAATATGTCCAGAGAAGTGTTAGCATCGATTTCACAGATAATATTTTTAATCATAAAAGAACCTATAAATTTTGCTCCTAATCTCACGGACAATGAAAATAAAAACTAGGGCTGTGAGAGTACTCGAAAAAACTCGACTCGTAGAGTTTTTTCCTCGAGTTCGATTCGAGTACTCGATTTTTTTTGTACTCGCAATGTATTTAAGTTGTAAGTAAATAAATAACGAATAAACAGTCTATATACCCTCTCCCGTGTGTACATGCTTATAAAGGTGATATTCATTATTTATTTTCTTAAAACTTAAATACATTGCGAGTACTCGGAACTTCCCGACTCGACTCGAAATCGAAAATTGCGGGTACTGGCACAGCCCTAATAAAAACCATATGTGTGATAAACTTGATAAAAGAATAAAATATTTCTCTCGAAACTTTCAAATAATTATCTCACGAACAAGAATTTTTAAATCTACGGCAAAAAAATTAATCACGCTAATTCCGTAAAAAGTAACATTCGGGGTTGTTCGCCTCAGCCCGCGCGTAGTTGGCAAGAAACAATTTTGTGTGTATACATCACGAGTCGAAGCTTTTTTCGCAGTTGTGCTCGTTTCGCGGAGCGAAAAATCACGTGCGACACGAGTGCCGGCGCGTTTGTTGCTGTGTTGTCTGTCTGTGTGGCTGGTTTTACAAAAACGATCAATAACGCCATGCTGCTGCTGCTGCTGCTGCGAGCCCGTATATCCCAAGTAGGTAACGCAAAATTTTACACGATTGTACTGCAGCATTGTGTCGTTTTAATTGATCATATATATAGCGAGGAGGAAGCCCATTTTGTGTGTGTGCGTCGTGGCGATTGAACTGAATAAACATAAATGGAAAATCGATACTTCTTTCTCAAAAACTAATTGGAACAGAGAGTCTTATTTATTCTATTCGAATGCTCGGTTATCAATATTGAATCAGTATTTATGTATTCATATTTTTATTTACTATAGTTTTTTTACAAAAGAGTCGTGTGATCAAAGTCCAATATATAAACAAAAGGAAAATGTCCCATTCATATGTCCAAATAAAATAAAAATGTTACAGTCTAATATTTTTCTCGTCGCAGTTTTGGCCATATGACAGAAAATTGCATGAAAACGCAAATGAAAAAATAACGCACGAATGGGTTAATAAAAAAAAAATGTTCAAAAAAATGCTCGTCCAAAAAAGAGTCCAAGCGTCGTCTCGCGCGACACGACGACGATTCAGATTTCCGTCTAGACGCGTGGATGCATCCATTCTATATAACTGGCGCGCGTACGTACGTACGTACGTACGACGACGACGACGCGTGCAGGTGCAATTGGACTTTCTTTTTTATTGTTCAGCGCCGCGCCGTGAGCTCGTGTTCCTGTCTTACCCTTCGCGTTTCTTTCATTACTTTCTTTCGTATTCTCGCAACCCTCTCTCTACGATCGCGTGAAAAATTGGCGTAGAGAATATGTCACGTTCGTTCGAGACACCCACGCATGCATAGACACATACATGTATACGTACGTCGTAGCTGAAAAAAATGCGTGGGTGTATACGAGGATGCGTTGGGTGAATAAATAACGACCTACGAAATCTTGGTACCGAGCCAATAATGTACAGCAATCACTCGGTACATCATCAAAAATGCAAAAATCGTCGGTACACGAGTGCGCTTTCCGTGCAATTTACAGACTTTTTTTTTAGTTAGACGAGAGAGAAAACCGATGGAATGACTGGAGCGTAGTAAAAAAAAAGTACGATAGTACAGTTGGTTGACATACCCACACATATACGCATTACAGACAGTCTTGAAAGAAAAAAAGCTCGAGACCGTTACTGCTGCAAGCTCGGGGGAAAAACCGACCCCCTCGACGATTACTCGTCTCTTACCCTATACCCAACCCCCCCGTGTCGTCGTCCGAAGGTTAGGGAGTAGTGTGTGCGTCTGTGTGTGTGTGTCTGTGTGCGTAGTTTTTGAGGTTGATCGCGAACAGCTGCCGAGGCTTTTTAAACGATATAAAAAAAAGGGGAAGGAAAATAATGATCCGAAGAGTACTAGGTGTTTTATTATTATTATTTTTTTGTTTTGCAAAAATAGGTCGTATCGATCGGTCGTTCTCTCTCTCTTCTTGCTCTCTCGGTCGTTAAATTAGGTGCGCGGGTGTATCGCACGTATACGTATGTATGTATTTATATACCTTGCCGTGCTGCTGCTGCAGTCGTCACTCACAGGACACTCGTGCGACGATAATAATACGAATGGATTATAATTGTCGAGTCCTCCTCCCTCGTTATTTCGCGTGCTCTCCGTATCTGTGTCGCACGAATTATTATTATAATCGGTGTGGCAATCAAAGAGTCGACCAGTCGACCATCGACGCACAAGGCACGCACACACACTGACGATCTTCCTCGCACCCACGCACAGTTATATATGTGTATGTGTACGAGGGTGAGAATAAGCCCCCGTTTACACAGACACACACACACACGTACACAGACACTCGCGAATCCCTCCGAAAATTATCGGAGAGAGATGGGCGCGTACTACTTATACGAGTCGAACGAGGAACTACCTCGACCGTACACGACAGGAGCAACAGTGGACGATCACTGAATCGACGACGACGACGACGACTGCCGCGAGGAGAGAGAGAGACGACGACGACGACGGTGTGCGGCGGGTGACGGCAACGTGTGTATTTCTATTTCTCTCTCTCGCTCGCTCGTTTTCCTAGTATATATACACAACGCGTATATAAACTCCACTCGGCGGCCCCTACCGTACGTTACTGTTAGCGCTGCTGCTGCTGCTGCTGGAATATCGACCATATACTACTGCTACTACTACTACTCTCTAGGCTCCCTTCTTCGCGCCCTCAACGAAGCGAAAGCTCGCGCACGAAAGCTTGCGAGAGAGAGCGAGTAAGACAGTCGCGTATATAGGAGAGACGAGGGGGAGAGAGGGAAGCGTAGTCGGTGGTGGCTTTTGCGTTTGGCGCTCTATATATACTGTATACATTCGTGTCTACTGTGTGCGGGTGGAGGGCGAAGAGAGAACGTATATATGTATACGTAGAGATAAAGCTCGGCAAAAGCTGCTGCTAGCGCCTGCGCTCGCCGGAACCTGCGTCGCGCCACAGTATCGAGTGTCGTCGCGCGAGTCGTTGCGTATATACTATATGCAGCATCGATAGACGCCCGGCGCTGCCAACCACCGCTTTGCAATTTGCATCCGTGTACTTTTAAACTACGTACAATACGTGTGCACTGTGCGCAGGTATATATACACGTACGAAATTGCCACCTGCAGCCTCAATCGCGCGCGTGTGTATATTATATACATATACTATATGTAAAATTGAAATTGAAATAGCTCGCGCGCCGTTGCGATCCGTTTTTCCTCGAGTGCGGGCGGCGGTGGACACGCGCGCCTAATGAGCATGCGTGCGTGCATTGTGTATACCTACGTATATATATGATATTATGCGCAACGGATGAATTCTCGAGTTTAAGCTTGAGTTACGCGCGGCGAGAGTGCGTCATATCGTGCGTGTCAGGGTCAAGCAAGCTGCCGCTTTACAAGCTTGTGACACCTGGCATAGGTATACGCGTAAACAGCAATAATAATAACAACGACGACGGCGAAGGAGATTCGTTATACCCGTCGCGCGTTTCCCCTGGATAAACGACGCCGCGTTATAATATGCATATATAAATGTGCGTGGCGCGGGTGGCTGATCGTTTTCCCCGCGCGCGATGAGAATTATCCGTAACGAGACGCACTTGTTGATTCGTATTTTCATGTATGCTCCAAGTTGAGGAGGGTATATATATAGTGATTTATATACAGATTTGTTATTCTATTATCAATATGTTTCTGTCCTTGTAATCAAGAAAGATTAGTGAAAAAATGACAGAAAATTTATATAGAATCAAATACTATTTATAAGTTTATTCATTTGAATCGCACATAATATCGAATAACAGACACAACGAAAATACTGAAAATATGTTTATCGACAGTACTAGTTTTGGGTTGCAGCTGCCAAGCAAACACGCCACAAATCCTCGTTCTGCAGCTTCTCAATGATTTTGTCACAGCAGAGAATCGGCAGCTTGTAGTTTGTCAACTCCAAAAGTGGATCCAGTGCCCACTTCTTGAAAAATCTTCTTGGTAGCAGCTCGCACAAATACGTACCACACGCATCGCGATAAGTTTCAGAAAACTTGTAATATTTATTCGATTCTACGAAATCATACATCTCAGTAGAGGTGATTAATTTTTCCGCCGTCTCTGGTCGCAACGAAATCATGTCGTAGAAGGATAGGTTTGGCTTTACCATAATTTCTTTGGCTTCTTTCACGAATTCCTCGTCGTTATACCAACTTTCGTCAAGATTCGCCGGCCTTTTGAAAAGATCGTGCTTATGAAATGCGTTCATGATCGTTATGGCGCCGCTTCGGTCCAGCTCGTATCCTTTCTTTTTCAAGTGCTCGACGACGGACATAGTATCAGACGCAAATTGGAACTCAGACCTATGATATCCAAGTTTCAATTCCTCGTCGAAGTGACCCACGGTGGGAAAAGCGAAGCTCGACAGATCGGCCCCATGATCCAAGAGAACATCGATGGTATCCAGTAAGAAATTCGCCACGGCCCATTGAAGGGGTGTATGGCCCGACTTGTCCACAGCGTCGACCTTCACCGTCTTCCGGACGTCATCGATGATCTCGAAGAATAACTTCATCGAGCCGTCGTCCCTTTTTCTCTTGGAAATAATGTGGAGAGGAGTCGATCCTTCCTCGTTGACTAAATGAGGATTAGCGTCTCTTCGCAGCAGCAACTTGAACGTGTCTTTGTGACCACAAGATAGAGCCAAGTGTAGCGGAGTGTTGCCTTCCTTGTCTCGAGCGTCGATCAATACAGTCTGTCCGATTTTGTCGTTGAGCTCGAAAAATACCTCCATCAAGTCTTCATCATATCCTCTGTGGGAAATAATGTGGAGAGGAGTCCGTCCGTTCTCGTTAACTAAGCTCGGATCGGCGCCTCTTCTCAGTAGCAACTCGATCAAGTAGCTGTCGCCGTCCTCCAGTGCCCGGTGTAATGGTGTGTAACCCCAATTGTCTTGGCTATTGACCCGCACCGTCAGATTTTCATCGTCACAGATCTTGAAGAATAAATCCGCCAATTCGTAGCCATAAATTCCACTCATGGCAATGACGTGCAGAGGAATCGATCCATAAGCAGTGGCTAGATTCGGATCCGCGCCGTTTTTCAGCAGCAGTTCGACCACATTTCTGTGGTCCCCTTCCAGAGCCAAGTGAAGCGGCGGAATAACTGGATCTCCTTTATAGTCCACAGCTGATTTTGGCGGGAGAATATTTGGATCCTGTCCGAGCTCGAGGAATTTCTGGACGATATCGTCAAAGCCATACTGGCAGGCCGCGTGGAAATGTGTACAGCCGAACTCGTCGATGTAATTAACATCGAACCTGTCGTATATTTCAAAAAGTTTACGGACGAGGCTCTTATTGTAAAATTCATAAGGTACATGATGCAGTGGTGTGCTGCGATTCAACAATGGCTTGCCGTCTTCATCCATCTCGAGCTCGTCTTTGTAGCCGGATTTTATCACAAAACTGATGACATCTTCGTCCATTACACACTTTCTGAGAAGCCAATCCATTTCTTTGGGACGGAGAATCTTTCGAAAAATTGGATATTGTCCCTCCCAATCGCTGATGAACGAATGAATTTTAGGGACAAAATCATCTTCATCTTTTTTCATATCCTGAATGACCATATCACGCATACTCTTGAGCTTTTCCAAGTTTGAGATGATCTTTTTTTGATTCACAATTTCTAAATCAAAGTCGTACTGATCTCCGATGCCGTTCACGTCGAATTTTTCACTGGACATCATTTTGCGCCTTTACACGTACACAACAAACGGTCACTAATAAGATATGAAATATTTTTCACTTGTCGCGGTCGATGAAAGCTTTCCTTTGATGTTTACGCTTCGGCGTCTTAACGTGAATTGAGACTTGTTTTCACATGACTTACTCGCTACAATGCGTGTGGCGCTTCTTCTCAATACCCAACGTGGGTACAGAAGTTTCCCCCAAAAAATTTAACTGTAGTCTCACAGTATAAATTTACGAAAGTATTAAATTAAAGAAATGTATGTTGTAGCTACATCGATTACAATTTCTTTTGCAACCATTCGATCATTTAAAAATATTGAAATGCTATTGTGTTAGCAAAAAATTTATATCGATATGTAATCATTTTTTTATTTTTAATTTTTAATTTTCTTACGCGAGAGAGTCGTGAAAATTATAATCTTTTACAACCGCGCTCGAGATATAATAAGTGCGCGAGTTAACGACCCAGAGACAGATAGAAGATTTTAAACACACGTATATGGCGCGTGCTCGCATCGACGATGATAAAGAGCAGCTAAGTATTGTTCGTTAAAAAAAAGAAGCGAGCTTGCGGTTCTATATACGCACATTTTGAGCGAGCGCATCAATCAAATTTGAGCAGATTTGTTAATTTTCTGTTGTACAAAAGCTTTCGATTCGCAAAAAAGTTGGCTAGTTGAGAATTTCTTTGTGTGAGAGCATAAGATGGACGCTTTTAAAACGTAATTGTTTTGCTAGTAATTTGTTGCGAATATTATAGACTTAAGAGCTCGTGTAAGGATAAAAATATTGAAATAGAAAAAAATTAAATTTCAGCAAATTAAAAAAATGTATTTATTTATTTTAATCATGAATGCCATGAGAAATTTGACAAATGTAAACCTGCAAATATATATTCATCATGAGTTTTCTTCCGCGGCCGCCGAGCAAATACGCCACAAATCCTCGTTCTGCAGCTTCTCAATGATTTTGTCACAGCAGAGAATCGGCAGCTTGTAGTTTGTCAACTCCAAAAGTGGATCCAGTGCCCATCGTCGGCAGAATCTCCTCGATATCGCCTCGCTTAGATGCATGGAGCAAACCTTTTTATGAGTTTCTTCGATGGGCAGCTGGGCAAGTGGGAAATCCATTATATCGGCACAAGTGATTCGTTTCGCCGCCTCATCGGGTCGCAACTGGATCAGATCGTGGAGCGACAGGTTCGGATCATCGTCTTTCATCTTCATTTCTTTCGCTTGGATCGCGAACTCTTCGTCGCTATGCAAATCTTGAACGCGATCCGTGGAATATTCCAACACTCCGTGCTCAGCGAAAAATTTCATAATTGTCAGGGCGTCGTTTCGGCCCAGCTTGTATCCTCTTTTCTCAAGACGTTCAACGATGACCAGAACAACAGACGCTAGTACAAATTTAAAATTATTGTCAGCAATGAACAATCCTTCGCCAAAATAAGTTTCATCAGGGAAAACGAAATTCGACAGGTCCGCGCCATTAACCAACAGTACATCGACAAATTCTGGCAAGAGTCTCGCTACGGCACGTTGAAGCGGTGTCCTACCCATCTTATCCTGGGCGTCGACCAGCACCGTCTTTCCGAGTTCTTTGTTGACCTTGAAGAACCACACCGCCGCATGGTAATCTTCCTTCTCACAAAGCATGTGCAGAGGAGTCGATCCATCAGCAGCGGCTAGATTCGGATCCGCGCCGTTTTTTAGCAGCAATTCAACCACCTTTCTCTGGTGCCTTTCCAGAGCCAAGTAAAATGGTGGATCAACTGTTCTTCCTTCTTTTTTGTCCTCAATTGATTTTGGCGCGAGGATATTTGGATCCTGCCCGAGCTCGAGAAATTTTTGAACGATATCGTCCAAGCCACAGTGGCAGGCCACGTGGAAATGTGTATAGCCAAACTCGTCGATGTAATTAACATCGAACCTGTCGTATATTTCAAAAAGTTTACGGACGCGGCTGTTATTGTAAAATTCATTAGCTACATAATGCAGTGGTGTGCTGCGATTTAACAGTGGCTTGCCGTCTTCATCCATCTCGGGCTCGTCTTTGTAGCCGGATTTTACCACGAAATTGATCACATCGTCAAAATACCAAAATTTGAGAAACCACTCCATTTCTTTGGGACGGAACATCTTTCGTAAATTCGGATATTGACCCTCCCAATTGTTGATTAACAAATGAATTTTAGGGACAAAATCATTTTCATTTTTTTTCATATCTTGAATGACCATATCACGCATACTCTTGAGCTTTTCCAAGTTTGAGATGATCTTTTTATGATTCGAAATTTCGAGATCAAAGTCGTACTGATCTCCGACGCCGCCATTGCCGCCGTACACGTCGAACTCGTCGTCAGATATCATTTTTCGCAATTGCACTTAACACAACACACAAGACGGAAATAATTTTCACTTTTCGCAGTCGATGGGAGATTCTCTTTTGTCGTTTATACGCTGTGGCGTCTTAACTTATTATATACTAACAATTGACCATCGATTGAAACTGTACGATCTATAAAAAAATACGTGCAACGACCTGTGAAAGTCACGAGAAGCGCGAGTGTCTTTTCACGCTTAGAGCGATATCGTTTGTGCGAACAACGTCCGTCGACTCGAATCGCTTATTTATACGAATTAGACCAGTTCGAACGATACAGAATGTTACGACGCTACTTCGTAGGCACATGTGTAGCCGTTACAAAGACGCATCAAGCGAGCGAGCAGAATCTCGGCACTGCGAGAACGTCGTCCAATCACAGCGACGAACGAGTATCGCGAGTTTATGGCACGCAGAGCGCATGGCGGCCACATATGCGAACGTTGTATCGTCGGTTGCGGTCCGTACACGGGCAGTGTTGCGTCGCGCTTCAAGTCGTGTGCAGTTCAGTCATCGGTCATCAGTGTACGTTACGACGCCGCAGTTGCAAACAAAGAACGATAACATCCACTGCAGCCAGCGATCTTCGTGACGAGTGAAAATATTACGTAACTCTTTCTTCGACGTGTTCAAGTGCGAAAGTGCATATCGACGATGGCCGAGGACGACCAAAAGTGTTTCAAAAAATTGCAACTTCTGCGTGCAACGCTCGATTGGGACATCGGCAACGAGCGACGCGAATTCTTCGAGCAGTTTTATTCTCTGATCGATGATTGGGAGGGCCCATTGCCGAATCTCCGTGACATCTTCGACGAGAACGAGATCGAGTATCTACTCACCGAGTGCGCGAATTCGTCGGACAACGTGTTCGAGCCGGATCCGCTCGTCGAGTTCTTGATCAAGACCGGCTACAAGGACGAGCCCAAGCTCGACGAAGCGGGAAAGCCGCAGCTGCTGCGGCGCACCACACCGGTGCATCGCGCGGTCGGCTGGGACTGGAAGTACTACGTCACGCGGCTCTTTCGCATTTACGACAGATTCGACGCGAACTACGTGGACGACGAGTCCGGCTTGACGCACTTCCACGTGGCCTGCGAGTACGGCTGCGTGGGCATCGTTAAAAAATTCCTCGAGCACGGCCTGGATCCGAATTGCCGTAACGCGAGCTCGAAGGTCGATCCGCCGCTTCACCTGGCCTTGAAGAACAAACACTTGAAGATTTTCGAACTGCTACTGGAAAACGGGGCGGATCCGAATCTAGCCGGAACGAGAGGATCGACGGCTTTGCACGTCATTTGTGAAAAGTACGATATCGAGATGATGGAAAAACTCTTCGAAATACAGAAGCGCAAAAATAAAAAGGTGCTGGTCGACGCTCAAGACGAGTGCGGCAATACACCGCTTCACGTGATTCTGAAGAAAGGAGAGGACTACCGAAAGGAGGCCGTGTTCCTGCTGAAAAACGGCGCGAGTCCGTACGTGGCCAACGAGCACGGAACGACGGCTCTGCACGTGGCCTGCAAGGACAAGGACGACGCGCACGGCTCGTTGCGGGCGATAATGAAGCACTGCGCCGAGAGATACCAGCCGCTGCGAGTCGACGCCCAGGACGGCAACGGCGACACGCCGCTTCATCTGGCTCTGAAGAACGGCCTCGGCGAGGTGGCCGAGCTACTGCTGCGTTGCGGCGCCGATCCCGGCCTGGCCAACGAGCACGGATCCACCGCGCTGCACGTCGTCTGCCAGCAAGAGCAAGTTCGCAGCTTGCTGAACATGATGTTCTCGTGCGATCGCGAACCCGACCACGACGACGGCTTGATGGAGCTCGTCTTCAAGATATGCGACCTGAAACGTCGGCCGGTGCGCGTGAACGCGCAGGACGAGGCGGGCAACGGCCCGCTGCACCTGGCGCTGGAGCACGGCTACCTGGACAAGGTCGAGCTGCTGCTGAAGCGAGGCGCCGATCGCAACTTGGCCAACGGCGAGGGCTCGACGCCTCTGCACGTCGTCTGCAAGAGGAAAGCCGTGCGACAGCATCAGCACGAGTGGGCCGTGAAATTGGCGACCGCGTTGTTCGAGACGACGAGGAGCGACGGTGATCGTAAACAGCAGGCGGTGCGCGTCAACGCCCGGGACAATTCGGGTCGCACGCCGCTTCAGTGGGCCGTGGCGAGAATCATACCGGGTGTGGTCGACATAGTACTGAATCGCGGCGCCGACGTGTCCGGCTTCGCTTTCCCAACCGAGGATTTCGTCACCTTTTACGATTTGCTGATCGACAACTACGGGACCAGATTCATGCCGAATGCGTCGTTCTACGCGCTGAGAGTCATCCACCAGGTGGAGAAGCGGATACGCAAGCTGGACCAGGGCGACAGCCTGAAGATCGCGAGAAAGTTCGCCGAGCACGGACTGATGGACCGGAAGGTGAATTTCGCCGAGTGTCTGCGCCGCAACGAGGATTTCGCGAGCCTCGTGAAGAAGCAGCTGGCGGCCGCGGGTCTGTCGCTCCGGTCGCGGCGCTTGCCCCTGCCGGCCGACAAGGCCGAGAAGGTGTTCGCGCTCGAAGACTTCGACGAGTGGTTCGCGTTCCAGGTGACGCTCGACTGCGAGGACGATAATGCCGGTACTCATCCGGACTGCGTCGCCTACCTGTGCCAGACGGCCTTGGGGGCGTTTCTGCGCCGATGGGCTCTGGACTTTTTCCTGGCACTGACGCGCTACCGGTTGCCGGTTCTCTGCTGCGAGAAGATCATCGGGCCGCTGCGGGCCAAGGACTTGTGGAACATTTGTCTGGCGGTGACGGAGAAAAGCCGTAAACACAAGCCTAGTCATTCAAATCATCAACATCAAACTGGCTTTATGTGCAAGACCCAGTAATAAAATAGTAGCTGTAATATGTTTGATTCGTTTGAAGTTTATGTTAAAAAATATTAAAAATTAATTGCAAGTAGTTATTAAATAATAATAAAGAGTTAAAAATTAATCTTTAATTTTAGCCAAAGTGAATTACTGTCTTTATAAATACAGATTCAATGTAGCAATACGTTTGCCTTATAATTCATTTTCTAATGTTATCATTAAAAATATTTTGAAATAATTGACTCGTTTAATTTCTCATTATGTAACAAATTATTCTGAGCCCCTTGGAAATGTTGAATGAATTCATCACTCGATTGTCGATAAAAAAAATACTTTATTTACACAATTTCATTTTGTAAATAGATTGATCTTAAAAAATGTTTGCACTTGTAACTTCAAATCGTGTGATTAGAACCGTACAAAACGCTTCTTTATTTTACAATTGATTAAAAAGAAACGTTAAAATTGACCGATGAATTACAATCGCTCGTTGAGTTTCATCTTATCTGCTACTGGAAAACTAATTACTTAAAAGACTAAAAGATGGATAATTTCAAGCGATGCTCGCTGGAATTCTTATCGATATTTTTTTCGCGCGCGATTCTACAACGATCCAAAAACAATGTAACAAAGGACGCCGTAGAACTTTCCGAATGATTATTATTCAATAAAAACACACGGTCGATGCTTGAAAATATCCAATCGTACACTGGTTTCACTTTTACAATGTTTCAATCGCATTCAAGGCGATCCATTAAATTACTTAAAAATCTAACTAATTCTAAACTAATGCTCGTATTTATGCAGTAAAAAAAAACAGTGCGTTAAAAATCCGTTCACATCGAATTGACGATCGATACAAAAAGTTTCTGCCCTTACTTCGTTCTCGCGAAAACTATTTTTATCGTATTTCGAACGGATATCGAAAATCTCTCGCGAATTAAAAATTAAAAAATGAAAAACAAGAGGTATATATGCACAGCGTAAGTGTGTATAAATAGCGTGACCCGACGAGTTATTCAAAAATTGTCTCAATTGCATAATCGGCGGTGCGTATCGACGAGTTTTTCGGTAAAACAATTTGTGTGTTTGTGTGTGTGTGAGAAAAAGTACATATATATACACGAGTATATATATCTAGGGCAGCGCTACAATCTGCAGCTCTCGAAGTCGTCCCTGACTGCCTGCGGATTCGACATGGCCCACTTCTCCTTGAACACCTCCTGTCCCTTCTTGGGCTTGCTCCTCAGCTTCTGCACGCCCGCGAAGTGATCCTCGATCTCCTTCAGCGTCCTGCCCTCGGTCTCGGGCAGCATGTAGTACAGCCCCACCAATCCCAAAAAATTCACCGCCGCGTAGAAGAGAAATGTGCCGGGCAGCGTCATGTCCTGCTTCATGTACAGATACAGCTTGTTGGCGATCGAGGAGAAGATGTAGCCGATGGAGCCTGCGGAGCCCGAGGCGCAGCTGCGCACGTCCGGGGCGAACACCTCGCCGGCCAGAATCCACGGCAGGGTCTTGAGGGCGACGTGCGAGAAGAAGGCCGTGACGACGATGAGCGCGGTGGGCATCCAGCGGTGGCGCTGATCGTCGATGCGCTCGTACATGAGCAGATAGCCGTAGACGGAGATGAGGAGCCAGGCCGCGCCGGTGCCGAACACCGAGACGAACGAGATCTTGCGCTTGCCCGTGAAGTGTATGACGAAGACGCAGATGAGGGTGCCGAGGACTTGGGCTATACCGACGATCACCGTGGCGTGGTATCTGCGCACGAAAAAAAAAAAACAAATTACACGGTATTCCTTCGAATATATAATAAAATATAACTCACTTGTCGATCGGAGTCTTGAGATCCACCAGTATGCTCACGGCGAACACCTGCAGCACGGCTATGCCGCCGAAGGCGTTGATGAAGAAGGCCAGCGCGACCAGCGAGAACGGCAGCAGAAAGCTGCGGCGCAGATACGGACGCCACTTGGCCGGCGGCGCTTTTGGCTCCGTCGTGGCCGACGAGGGATCCTTGACGTCGACGGCGGATCCGTCGCGAAGCGAGTCGATGGTCGCCACCTGCTGGATCTGCACGGGCTTGTTGAGATTCAGGCAGAGCTCGCGAAACTCGGCCTCGACGTGCGCCGGCGTGACCCAGCCGCGGAGCCAGCAGAGGGCTTTTTCGGCCTCGTCGAGGCGGCCCTTGCCTATAAAAACGACGGAGGGGGGGTTACGTGAGAGGATTCGAATGGGTTGGTTGTATTTTTTTCAATGATTTCGAATGAAAGTTGCAAATAAAAAGAAAGTAATCGTTGGACGACTTTGTAACGTCTATGTGTGGCGTCGTGTATCTCCGTCGCATTTTCGCTCGCTTGCCTCGCTTATGTGCTGCGTGCGAGTTCGTGCACGAGTCGCTCGCTCAAACTTGTAGTTACTCTGCATAGCTCGCGCTTTTTGTTTCTTTCGTAGCCCATTTATGTAGGTACTCTATATTATTAACTACCTGCATAACCCGTGCCCCGTGGCGCCCATAGTTTTAACAATTCCGCGTTATTTTCTTTTTATTTTTTATAAGTTGTAAATTTTAGTTCAGTGGCCGTCGGTAGCATTTTTTGAATCAATTTCCGGAAGAGCACGTCGATGCCAGCGCCGCAATCCCCTCCATGCGCATGCAGATGCGAAAAGACCTTGTAAGGTCTAGTCGGTACTCGGTAGTCTCAGTTTACGTTACGACGCCGCAGTTGCGTGAACGACAAAAGAGAATCGCCCATTGACTGCGACAAGTTAAACATATTTCATATTTTGTAAGTGATTGTGCGTTGTTTTTATAAATACTTAAAATAAGGTCCAGTGAAAAATTCGGGTTGGTGGTGCCGAAGGCCAGTACGACTTTGATTTAGAAATTGTGAATTATAAAAAGATCATCTCAAACTTGGAAAAATTCAAGAGTATGCGCGAAATGGTCGTTCAGGATATGAAAAAAGATGAAGATGATTTTGTCCCTAAAATTCATTCGTTAATCAGCGATTGGGAGGGACAATATCCAATTTTTCGAAAGATTCTCCGTCCCAAAGAAATGGATTGGCTTCTCAGAAAGTGTGTAATGGACGAAGATGTCATCAGTTTTGTGATAAAATCCGGCTACAAAGACGAGCCCGAGATGGATGAAGACGGCAAGCCATTGTTGAATCGCACCACACCACTGCATCATGCAGCTAATAAATTGTACGCTAACAGCCGCCGCGTCCGTAAACTTTTTGAAATATACGACAGGTTCGATGTTAATTACATCGACGAGATCGGCTATACACATTTCCACGTGGCCTGTGAGTATGGCTTGGACGATATCGTCCAGAAATTCCTCGAGCTCGGACAGAACCCGAATATTCTCGCGCCAATATCAGTTGAGAGACAAATAGGCGAAGACGAAGAAGATAAAGAAGGAGAAGATGATGAGAAAGAAGAATATGAAGAATCAGATGAAGGAGTAGAATTAATCCTAGTTATGTCTCCGCTTCACTTAGCCCTGGAATTGAACCAGAGAAAGGTGGTTGAATTGCTGCTGAAAAACGGCGCGGATCCGAATCTAGCCACTGCTGATGGATCGACTGCTCTGCACATGCTTTGTAAGGAGGAAGATTACGATGCGGCAGAGTGGTTCTTCGAGGTCAACAAAGAACTCGGAAAGACGGTGCTGGTCGACGCCCAGGATAAGATGGGTAGGACACCGCTTCAACGTGCCGTAGCAAGACTCTTGCCAGAATTTGTCGATGTACTGTTGGTTAATGGCGCGGACCTGTCGAATTTCGTTTTCCCTGATGAAACTTATTTTGGCGAAGGATTGTTCATTGCTGACAATAATTTTAAATTTGTACTAGCGTCTGTTGTTCTGGTCATCGTTGAACGTCTTGAGAAAAGAGGATACAAGCTGGGCCGAAACGACGCCCTGACAATTATGAAATTTTTCGCTGAGCACGGAGTGTTGGAATATTCCACGGATCGCGTTCAAGATTTGCATAGCGACGAAGAGTTCGCGATCCAAGCGAAAAAAATGAAGATGAAAGACGATGATCCGAACCTGTCGCTCCACGACCTGATCCAGTTGCGACCCGATGAGGCGGCGAAACGAATAACTTATGCCGATTTCTGGAACTGCAGGGAGTTCTGGCTCAAATTCCTCGATCTGCACATGGAAGAAACTCATAAAAAGGTTTGCGCCATGCATCTAAGCGAGACGATATCGAATAAATTCTGCCGACGATGGGCACTGGATTCTCTCTTGGAGCTGACGCGCCACAAGCTGCCGATTCTATGCAGTGAAATCATCGATCATCTACCTAACGAGTATTTGTGGCGTATTTGCACGGCGGCCGCGGAAGAACACTCATGATGAATATATATTTGCGGTAATACATTTTTCAAATTTTTCATGGAATTCGTAATTAAAATCAATAAATACATTTTTTTACTTTGCTCTAATTTAAATGATTTTGTTTGTTTCAATTTTTTCCCTCGTACGTAATTTTAAGTATATAATATTCACACCAATTTTCTATAGTAAAAAGAGTATCGCATCAGAAGCGTATATCTTACGCTCTCACGCGCGCGAAAGAAATTCTCAACTTGCCAACTTCTTTGCGAATCGAGAGCTCTTATACCACAGCAATAATCATAAGAGGTTGGGAATGAACCAATCGGCTAAAGTTTGATTGATGCGCTCGCTCGAGGACATATTTACGTGCGTGTAAAGGACCGAAAATTGGCTTTTTTTATCATCGTCGATGCGAGCACGCGCCATATATACGTGTGTTTTAAATCTTCTGTCTTTGGGTCGTTAACTCGCGCACTTATTATACCTCGAACGTGGTTGTAAAAGATTATCGTTTTCAGGACTCACTCGCTTAAGAAAATTAAAAATTAAAAATAATAAAATAATCGTATATCAATGTTAATTTTTTGCTAACACAATAGCATTTCGATATTTTCAAATGATCGAATGGTTGCAAAAGAAATTGTAATCGATGTAGCTACAACATACATTCCTTTAATTTAAAACTTTCGTAAATTTATACTGTGAGGCTAGAGTTAAATTTTTGGGGGAAACTTCTGTACCCACGTTGGGTATTGAGAAGAAGCGCCACACGCATTGTAGCGAATAAATCATGTGAAAACAAGTCTCAACTCTCAAATCACGTTAAGACGCCGAAGCGTAAACATCAAAAGAAAGAAGAAAAGACCGCGTCGAGTGAAAAATATTTCATATCTTATTAGTAACCGTTAGTTGTGTATGTATAAAGACGCAAAATGATGTCCAGTGAAAAATTCGACGTGTACGGCGGCAATGGCGGTGCCAACGGTCAGTACGACTTTGATTTAGAAATTGTGAATCATAAAAGGATCATCTCAAACTTGGAAAAGCTCAAGAGTATGCGTGATATGGTCATTCAGGATATGAAAAAAGATGAAGATGATTTTGTCCCTAAAATTCATTCGTTAATCAGCGATTGGGAGGGACAATATCCAAATTTTCGAAAGATTCTCCGTCCCAAAGAAATGGATTGGCTTCTCTTAAAGTGTGTAGAGGACGAAGATGTGATCAATTTCGTGATGAAATCCGGCTACAAAGACGAGCTCGAGATGGATGAAGACGGCAAGCCATTGTTGAATCGCAGCACACCACTGCATCATGTACCTTATGAATTTTACAATAAGAGCCTCGTCCGTAAACTTTTTGAAATATACGACAGGTTCGATGTTAATTACATCGACGAGATGGGCTGTACACATTTCCACGCGGCCTGTAAGTATGGCTTTGACGATATCGTCCAGAAATTTCTCGAGCTCGGGCAGGATCCAAATATCCTCACGCAAAAATCAGCTGTGGACTTAGAAGCAGTTATTCCGCCGCTTCACGTGGCTCTGGAAGGGGACCACAGAAATGTGGTCGAACTGCTGCTGAAAAACGGCGCGGATCCGAATCTAGCCACTGGTCATGGAAGGATTCCTCTGCACGTCATTGCCATGAATGGAATTCATGGCTACAAATTGGCGGATTTATTCTTCAAGATCTGTGACGATGAAAATCTGACGGTGCGGGTCAATAGCCAAGACCATTGGGGTAAGACACCATTATACCGTGCACTGGAGGAAGGCGACAGCTACTTGATCGAGTTGCTACTGAGAAGAGGCGCCGATCCGAACTTAGCCAACGAGGCAGGATTGACTCCTCTCCACATTATTTCCGAAAGAGGACATGATGACGATGACGGCTTGATGGAGGTATTCTTCGAGGTCAACGACGAAATCGGACAGACGCTGTTGATCGACGCTCGAGACAAGGAAGGCAACACTCCGCTACACTGGGCTCTGTGTTGTATAGACGAAGGTATGATCGAGGTGCTGCTGAAAAACGGAGCCGATCCTAATTTGGCCAACGAGGAAGGATCGACTCCTCTCCACATTATTTCCAAGAGAGACGAGGACGACGGCTTGATGAAGTTATTCTTCGAGATCGTCGATGACGTTCAAAAGACGGTGCAGGTCGACGCTGTGGACAAGTCGGGCCATACGCCCCTTCAATGGGCCGCGTCGAATTTCTTACTGGATACGATCGATGTTCTCTTGGATCACGGGGCCGATCTGTCGAGCTTCACTTTTCCCACCGTGGGTCACTTCGACGAGGAATTGAAACTTGTGTATAATTGGACTGCGTTCCAATTTGCGTCTGATACTCTGTCCGTCGTCGAGCACTTGAAAAGGAAAGGATACGAGCTGGATCGAAGCGGCGCCATAACGATCATGAACGCATTTCATAAGCACGATCTTTTCAAAAGGCCAGCGAATCTTGATGAAAGTTGGTATAACGACGAGGAATTCGTGAAAGAATCTAAAGAAATTATGGTAAAGCCAAACCTGTCCTTCTACGACATGATTTCGTTGCGACCAGAGACGGCGGAAAAATTAATCACCTATACTGAGATGTATGATTTCGTAAGATCGAATAAACATTACAAGTTTTCTGAAACTTATCGCGGTGCGTGTGGTACGTATTTGTGCGAGCTGCTACCAAGAAGATTTTTCAAGAAGTGGACACTGGATCCACTTTTGGAGTTGACAAACTACAAGCTGCCGATTCTCTGCTGTGACAAAATCATTGAGAAGCTGCAGAACGAGGATTTGTGGCGTGTTTGCTTGGCGGCCACGGACGAAAACTCATGATGAATATATATTTGCAGGACTCTTCTGATGTGTGGTGTGTGGCGATTATTGCATGTTTCAAAGTTTATATGGCATTCATGATTCAAATAAATGAATAAATTTTTTTAATTTGCTGAAATTTATTTTTTTTTCTCTGCTTCAATGTTTTTATCCTTACACGCGCTCTTAAGTTTATAATATTCGTAACAAATTACTAGCAAAAAAATTACGCTTTAAAAGCGTCCAGCTTACGCTCTCACACGAAGAAATTCTTAACTAGCCACCTTTTTTGCGAATCAAAAGCTTTTGTACAACAGAAAATTAACAAATCTGCTAAAATTTGATTGATGCGCTCGCTCAAAATGTGCGTATATAGAACCGCAAGCTCGCTTCTTTTTTTTAACGAACAATACTTAGCTGCTCTTTATCATCGTCGATGCGAGCACGCGCCATATACGTGTGTTTTAAATCTTCTATCTGTCTCTGGGTCGTTAACTCGCGCACTTATTATATCTCGAGCGCGGTTGTAAAAGATTATAATTTTCACGACTCACTCGCTTAAGAAAATTAAAAATTAAAAAAAAAAAATGATCGTATATCGATATAAATTTTTTGTTAACGCAATATATAGGCGCTATAAATAATCCTCGAGTGGGAGAGAGACGACCGGCTATACTCGAGTTGCGCGGCTTGAAAAATTCCGAAAAATTCGCTCGATACCAACGTTCGAAGTAATACAACGCAGTATGAGAGAGAGAGAAATGCATAAATCTCCGCAAAAGCTATAATTGGTACGATATACACATGCCTAGACGGCGTAATCGCATTATCGATAAGCTCCTGCCTATTATCGTACGAATGCAATACGACACTCGAACAGTTTCGATCGAACCTATGTGCATCGGTATTGTATAATATTTATACACACAAAGTAAAGCAAATTAATAACCAACCTGCGAGCCAAACCGGACTCTCGGGCACGAGATACAGGGCGCAGAAGCATATGGCCGGATAGACGAGATTGATCAGCGCCAGCGTCCTCCAGTCCACCAGACTGCCCGTGAGCATCTGCGTGAATATGCCGATGATGACGGCCATCGTCGAGGTGGCCGACAGCAGTCCGCGCAGATGGGGCTGGGTGACCTCCGCGACGTAGGTCAGCACGGGCGCCTCGAGCAGGCCGCCCGTCAGACCCGTGACGGCTTGGGCCAGGCAGAGGGTCTTGGCGCTCTGGGCGTAATGGAAGATGAACCAGGCGGCGACGAACGGGAAGGTGGCGAGCATCATGGTCTTGCGACGGCCCAGACGCTGCGAGACGAGGCCGCTGACGAAACCGCCCAGTGGCACGAGGAACAGATTGATGCTGCCTGTAGTGGCGAGAAAATATTGGAACCGGTTTCAATAATGCCATCGAGATTTCAAATTTTCCATCTTATTAGAGCGATCGAGAGAAAATGTATTAATGGAGAGTCCTATATATGATAAAGCCCGTTTATAATATCGAGAGTTACGTAAAACGTTATAAGCCGGCTTTGTGTAAAGTAAAAAAAAAAAAATCATTAGAAAAAATCGAAACACCAACTTATCCAGGTGAGCTCGTCGAGGGTGACGGGCACCGGTGGATTCGGCTTCTGCAGCTCGGGTATGAGGATCGTCGGGAAGCCCAGACTGCTGCCGAACGTGAGCAGCAGCAGATTCTTTGCGCCCACGGCGAAGAATTGCGGCACGGCCTCCTTGAGTCTCGACACCGGCTTCTGCTCGGCTTTGTTGTTGCCGTTGCCATTATTAGCCGCGTCCGTGAACGTCATTCTGCAAGAAGCAACGACGATAAATCAAAAATGGTGTGCGCTAGTTGTAAGCCTCGAAAGAAAAAAAAAACAAAGTGTGAAAAATATTTTCCACTCTCCTCTCGAATATTAATCTCGGTATTTTTTATTTTTAATGCCGATTACAGGTGAATGACATATGAAGTAGCAGTATATACAGTATAAACGATCGAAGTCTCGGCTGCAGCGTACTTTCATTTTAAATACCTTTACTCTGGCTTGTCGCAATTTGTGCATGCCATTATCCGCGAGCTAATTTTATATCGGCTACGGCGTTTTTTCAATTAGATAAAGCATTGCAAAAAAAGATACACGCTTCGTCGCGCACGTTTATAATCGCGTACAGCAAAAATATATAATCCTAAAAATGTCTTCTGCATATCCGCGTTGCGTGCGTGTGTTGCGATAAAACGCGCAATCGATGCATAGGCAGAAATGCAAACATGCGAACGAATGCGTGCACCAAAAAAAAAAGGCTCGAGAAAATTTTACTACCTATGCTTCTTTGCAACGTTTCGAGACTTGTGTCTCGGAGTTACACCTCGATTACTCTCGTGGACGCGATGAGCTTTTTAAACTTCTCGGATGACCAAGATATCTCGATCGACTTATTCTTTTACGTAATGAGAGCGTGGCAAAAAAAAAAAAAAATATAACGATTTTCAGATGTATCTGTCAATCGAGTCGAGGATCAGCGCGTCGTGAGAATTATTTTTTTCGACAAAGTATAGCGTATATAGCATCGTTGGAATGATATTATCCGCTACTGTTACGGGATGACGAGGCTCGCGCGCGCGCGTGGAACTATATATTCCAAAACAACGAATTTGCCTCATTTCAGGAAAAAAAAAAAAGATATTACTTAGCATTTTAATAGCCTCAATTTTACACTTCGAGCGGTAGTAGCGCGCGAGGCAGAAAAAAAAACACAATATTTTTTTTTTGCGCCAGATCCATGTCCGATATATACTAATAAGCGCAACGTATTGCATTCCATGTTGTACGTGTGTACAATTGTATACAGCCGATAACGTAAGGTCGCTGTAGGTATGATATATACAATTTCAGCATAGGTGGCAGGTAGCCGCGAGTTCTCTCTTTACCTTTTTTAATGTATAACGATACACGAGTTACATAATGATGTGAAAATTAAACAGGACGATTCATTCTTCTTCTTTTTTTTTTTTTGGTGCGAAAGATAACGCACGCATAATAAAGCGGCATCATTATATTCATAGTTGACATCCGTCGACACGATTTAATTATCGTAATAATATACACATCTAATCAAAAGTGACCAAAAAAAAAAAAAAAAATTGAAANTTCTTCAAAAAAAAAAAAAAAAAAAAATTGAAAAATGCGTGCGGCTTATCGACGCGCCGCCGATACAGCGTGCTGTTTTTTTATATAACACAATGAAGCGCAACGACAGCAGCGCGCACGCACGATTTGCATTGTCTGCAGATTGTGTTTATTTGCTCTCGCTCTCTATCTCCGTCTCGCCCGGTCGCTAGACTCTGTATATCGAGTAAATAAATAAACAAATGCGGGATTGCAAATTCAGGCAGAGATTATACTTTCATTGGTCGCGGCTCTGCGATTCTTCGTTATACATTTATATATAAATACGAGGTAAAAAGAGGGTGAAACTGTATTGCGCAAAACGAAAAGAGAAAAAAAAAAGATGAATTCGAAATCCATCGCTCGAAAACGCGCACAAGGTGAATTACCGATTATATGCAGTATATCTCGCGATGACCTGTCTCGCGAGCTGTTATACGCCGGCTGCTGCGAAGGTCGAGCTGCGAAGGCACACAATCACTTTTACCTGCACCTGCGTGCCTGCGCCAATGTGCAACCGCGCGGCGGATTTCTATAATTGCGAATCGACGATATTCGCGCTTCATTTTTCCGACTCGATGTATAAACCGATCGTTGCCGCGCGCGTTTATCTTCTTTTGACATTAATTAATATAATAAAGAGACGAAGTGTCGAGTCCTCGTTTTTCCGTAGAATAATCTTTGCTATTTTATACTTTGAAAATCTTAGAGCGTCGACGCGGTTGCAAAACTGCATATAATACCGAGATGCGATCGGTTGTATTATATACAGCGGAGGATGCGCTGGGACGATTACAGAAGAACATCATTATACAAACGCCGTGTACTGCATTCGCGTTTACGCGATAATGACGTTTATATACACGATTGATTATGCTCGCGAAACCATAATTTCATAAGAAAAAAATCATACAGGTATGAAATTGCCGGTATCCAAGCCGGGGTCGAGTGACGAGAGCTTCCAGCGATTGTATTTTATAGACAAACAATCGTTTAGTACACTTCGTTATTGAATTATGCAACGGGCAAAAAAATAATAAAAATGAGATTTTTACGATTTATAAACTATGTCGCTGCCGCTGCGTCGAGCTCAAGTGCGGATCTAGAAAATTATTGGCAACGTTCGAGGCACACGCATGCACAGCACAAAAGAAACTTTACGGACTTCCTATTCAAGACACTCCGACGCTTCAATTCGAATGAAATTACGGGCGCAATTGATGGTCGACACAATGGGTCGACGACGTCTCCGTTTTAAAGTATAATAATACGCATACAGGTTGCATTTTAAACGATTGTAAAAGACGAGAGAGAAAAAAACCCACATTACAAAATATGCAGTTTACTCTTCGTCGCGCAATCTCGTATACGATATGAAGTCAAAAATCCTCCGTGTGTATAACGAGTTACCTCGGACGGTATATACACGCACATATATACGCACGGTCGGCGAGAGACGAGACCGAGTTCGTTACGTAAGTGGATTTGAATGAAAGTAAAAAGTATAAAAAACACGACGCGTATAACTCATTAATTGTCGCGAACCGAATTCGGGTCATTGCGCGATGCGTAGAGGTATATATCGATCGGAGGCAACGAATCGAGAAGAGAGAAGAAGAAGAAGAAAAAACAACAACAAAAACAAAAACAAACCTGGACATGTCCTCCTTAAACTGATGCAGCACCATCTCGTTCACTATGTATAATCGTTATAATTTTTTCTCCTCGTTGATAATAACGATTACGAACGGGGCTGGAAGCGGGTGAATAAATCGGTTGAAACTATACGACTCTATCTAAATCATCGCATAATTATACTTTGTATATTATATCCAGCCGATCGTTTTGCGCCTCTTTTTTTTGTTAATGCACCAACACACACTCACGAACACCCTCGACCACCACGCACCGCACTTTTTTCGATCGATCGCCAGGCAAAAAAAAACCCCACAATCCGGTCTAATCAACCGATCCTCGTGTCATTGTCGGCCCCGCGCGACACCGTATAACGATGTATAATGTGTCACCGCGAGCGCCGCTGCTGGTCTTTAAGCGTCTGTCTGATGGGCTGCTGCTGCTGCTATACACACGCACGGAAAATCGCGATCCGCGAGTAGAGAGAGAGATGGTATATATATATGTGGCACTCGATTATATTACACGGCTACTCGCGCCTTCCTTTTTCACGCAGCAGCAGCAGCAGCAGCCCCTCTACTCTTGGGTTACCTATCATCGTGTCCTATCTTTCGCGTTTATACACACGCAATCAGGCTCCGTATGTACCCTCTCCTCCTCTATTCGTATAATTTCTGTAATATAATTTCGATCTCGGCTCTCTTTTTTTTTAATACACGCGAGAGTTTCCATGAATCGACTGACCGCGAGGTAGGTACGAGCTTCGAACCCAAGTTCACTGCTGCATTTCAAAGACTTCGGGCGTTTTTCCGCTAATAAGGCCATCATCGATATGTAGCAGCAACAGCAGCTTCGCTACCATTGGTCATTAGCTCTGGAAAATGCGCTCTATATTCGTATCCACTTGTGTCCATTTATTAATCGTCGAGTTTTCAATATTGGCTTAATGGACTTTTTTTCACAAAATTGCAGTTTCGCTGTAACCTACTTTTACTTTAAAGCTCGAGTTTTCGAGAAATTTTTCAATTGTTATCGATTTACGTACATTAGACTGACAATATTTTTTTTTTTTTTAAATCGACGAGACGCCCCCTCAAAAGTTTCAAACCCCCAAAAAAATGACCTCTACAAAGTTTCAGCTCATGTGGTGAAAAAAAACCCGTGCCACAAGACGGGTGTGGATTTACATTAAATTAACTAAAAATCGAGAAAAGTGCATTTGTTTCTTCAAAAAACGGCTCAGCAAGATCATCTATTGAAAAAATGTGAATGCATTGTTTGATAGATTTTTGTCTCGCCTTTCCAACGCCGTATTCAGATTTTAAAACGGCTTTTATTTTGTCGAGATACAGCTGTTTTTGTGGGATGCGTTTTTGTAACTGAAAATTCAGTAATTCGGCTTCGGGTTCTCGAAAAATCACGTTTTTTCTCTCTCTTCACAACATTCTCAGAAATCTATAGGAGCTACCAAAACGAAATTTAAACCAAAATTTTGCAAAAATTATACCAAAAAAATTAGAGTAAATTTCTTTTCGGTAGCTCCAATAGATTTCTCAGAATGTTGTAAAGTGTGAGGAAAAACGTGATTTTTCTAGTTTATTCATTTGAATCGCACAAAATATCGAATAACAGACACAGCAAAAATACTGAAAATATGCTTATCGACACTACTAGTTTTGGGTTGTAGCTGCCAAGCAAACACTCCACAAATCCTCGTTCTGCAGCTTCTCAATGATTTTGTCACAGCAGAGAATCGGCAGCTTGTAGTTTGTCAACTCCAAAAGTGGATCCAGTGTCCACTTCTTGAAAAATCTTCTTGGTAGCAGCTCGCACAAATACGTACCAAACACTTCGCCATAAATTTCAGAAAACTCGTAATATTTATTCGATTCTACGAAATCATACATCTCAGTATAGGTGATTAATTTTTCCACCGTCTCTGGTCGCAACGAAATCATGTCGTAGAAGGACAAGTTTGGCTTTACCATAATTTCTTTGGCTTCTTTCACGAATTCCTCGTCGTCGTATCGACTTTCGTCGATATTCGCCGGCCTTTTGAAAAGATCGTGCTTATCGAATGCGTTCATGATCGTTATGGCGCCGCTTCGGTCCCATAGTGTCAGACGCAAATTGGAACTCAGTCTTCGACTTCGTCGAAATAATTTAGTTCATAAATGCTCCGTAATACGCAGGCAGTGCCAAATTTGAGAGAGAGCCGCAAACGCTTCGCTAACACAGTCACGACTCGCTTCTAACACTGGTGTTTGCTGAATTGTGAAAACTCGTGCAAAATCTAACATAATTTTTAATTTTAAGTACCAGTGTATATATAAAATAATCTTATCTTGCAGTGGTTATTGTTAAATTGTTTTGTTATTTGGACAAAACCCCAGCTCTGACGTTATCAACTGACAACAATGTAAGTCGTTTAATACAACTTTCATACTGTTCGATCTGTCGACATTATCATATTTTGTTCTACGACTTACAGCTGATCGCGTATAGATTGTACCCGGCGATATATTCGCGCTTCAAATGGAATACTTTAAACATCATTTGTAAACGTTTTATTGTAAAATTTAACTAATTAAGCACCACCGGTTTAGACTGGCGATTTTCAATAGCTAACTTGACTAGGATTTATTCTTATTATTTACAAACGAAGATCACATAGATGAATGTATTTTCCTTCGCTGTGTATATTGTACGCGAGTCACGAGAAGCGCGACGTCTGTTGACTCGAATGGTTTATTTACAAATTCGCTAGTAGGTAGCCTTTACAAAGACGCAAGTGAGCAGCGAGAATGAGATCGAGTATCTACTCAGCGAGTGCGCTCATCAAATTCTTGATTAAGACCGGCTACAAAGACGAGCCCCAGTTCGACGAAGCGGGAAAGCCAATGCTTACCTGCACCTGAAATAAAAATATTCGTGAAAATTTTTCAAGTTTGCTCAAATTTTTTATACATTTCACGAAGTGCATTCTTTCGATTGAGTCGAAAAAATGTATTCGTCGGATCTGAACTGTTCAATCTCCTAGGCACGTCTCTAATTATGCGCCAATATTATTGGACATCCATATGGTCTAAATATATTCCAACCGCACACAAGGCTAAAAGTAACGATTTTTATGTAGGGCACTTTATACTCTATACGTAACTTTCCCACCGATAGAAGTTTTACCCTATACGACCCGTAGTTTTAAAACAACGAAACTGTCTCGCTGCAAGGATTCGATATACTCGCGATGACCCAAAAATCATTTTTGAGAATTTTTTTCTCGCTATATGGAGTTGGGGTCAATAATTGCGATCCGTTGACATTGGGTATAGGGTAACACGCCTGATCTGGTTTACTTTAGACCGGGCTGGCTCGTGTTGTGGTTTACCTATCCCTGACTCATTGCATTACTCATTGCGGCTCTGGCTTTGAACTTGACTAATTTACTCGCCTTTGATTTGACCGACGTTGCCAATATATGCTCGAATGCATTCCTCTCGCTGACCGTGAAAATATGCTCCATTAAAGTTAGGAATAGGGAGTCGACCCTGTAGAAAATAGGTTGGCGAAATATTTGGAAAACAATTAAAAAAAAATACTTTAAGCTTCATATCGAAGCAGATTTTATGGTCAATTTGTAATACTGATGCCAGAATTCTTTTCTTTGGTATGAAAGGAGTTGAATGAATGAAAATATGAATTAATAAAATTCAAAATTTTTGTACTAATACGCATTCAAGAACATATTATATAATAATCTAGTATGATAAAAAAATTTTGTATCTAAAATTTGATAACAATTTTTTTTTTAACAATGTGACGTACTGTAAAAATATAACTTATTTACAATTGTTTATTTACACTTGATTTAATGTAAAACTTACGAAAGCTTTCATGCTGGTTTATCTCTCATTACCATTCAGCAACGGGTCAATTTTACTCTTTGATTTAATTACAATAATTTTTTTTCCTTTCGTACATATGTGAAGAAATCAGATTAATGTATTAATCACACAATTAAAAATTATCTTAAGACGCACTAGCCTTCCATAATGTTGCTATTTACAAACATGTTAAGTTGCATAAAACCTTCAGACAATTTATCAGTCATGCTGATAGAATATTTCTTTATGTACATTTTTCATCATCGTAGTCAGTCGCATGTTTATTTTACCACTATTTTTTAGTAAGAAAATAGCAGCAACAATTGACTAATTGATGAAAAATAAAAAAAAGTCTTGCAAAATTTTTTTATTCTTATTATTGGTAACGACGAAACAAAGCATTAATAAAGCTAATATCGAAAAAATTGCATATTAAACAAGTGGTCAGATTCTGTCACACATAAAGCTTAAGCGCTGATGCCTCACGTCATTATTAAACATTTAGTAGTAAAAACACTTAATATAATCATTATTCTACAATTCACATTTCTAACTTACATGTTTCATCTATTTAAGAATGTTATGAAGTTATTTACAACAATAAATTATATATTACATGGGGTCACAGTAAAATTATCTAAGGTAACATAAAATTGTCACTTGCGACAAAACCGAGAATGACATATTTCATGATTGTAATTTTTTGGGCACAATATTAAAATTATCCTCTTTGAAAATAATTCAATAAATAAAAAATCTCAAAAAAAGCTTTACTACGCATTCTCTTAAACTTTAATTATCGATAAAGCAATTTAGTCTAATTTATCTGAAACTAGAGGGAACCTAACTATTCTTAGTTGACGTCCAAAATCACAAACAATGCTATCTCGGAGTGGAATCATTTGTTTTATGAACGTACAACTATCCTTATGACCTAATCTCACTTCCCTGATGGGTTCACCAATTCTTACATCCCAAACGATAAGCGATCCCTGAAAAGTAATAAAATGCAAACGTTCAAGTAAATCATAACATTTAATTCTAGATCACGCCGAATTGTTGCATTACCTGACTACTGGTGATGAGTAAATGATGTGTCAGCATAACCAACTGCAAACTATAGGCGGCTTTATGAGCTGGAAGGGCGTGCAGTAAATGGCCTTGGAAACGCTCCCAAACGCACAACTTTTCGTCAGCCCCTATACTTATAACGTACGAGGCCGAACAGGTGACGGCGGCAACAGCACCATCGTGTGCCTGTATGCTATACATACATGTACCTGAGGGTAAAAATCACAATTTAGTACGGCTTTAATTCAAAATAATGTATAAGTTAATGATGAGCTTACCTGTCGATAAATCCCAGACGCACAGTAAACCATCTTGGGACCCACTTCCAGATGTCATTGGGCTCATTCTGTCAATAAAGAGACAAGAAATGGGCCCACAATGACCGTGCAAAGTATAAAGAGGCAATTGATCTTCCAGCCTGAAAAGTTAAAAAATAAAATATTTAGTAATGATCAGATATTAAGCTTGACTATAGAAAATTCGATAGTTAAGAGATTGCATTGTGTTCTATTCTAGATAAATCGAAATTATAAAATGCCAACAGATACAACGCCAAGAAAACGTAACTTCGAACTAAAATTAAATCAAATCAAATTAAACGTTATTATGACTGCCGTTAACTCAATGCAATTTTAAAATAATTGATTTCCGAGTTTAATTGAATCTGTAAAGCTACAGTACTACTTGAAATAAGACACTTTCAAAGTATGATTTGTTTGTCATTATTCGTAATCAAATGTAAAAAAGAAGATATAAATGAATTATACAAACCTATAAACTTTCAGAGTGTGATCTTGACTTCCAGTTAAAACACGTCCGCCTTCGCTATCTAACACTGTAATGGCTTGTTGATGAGCCCGATGAGTACCGATTTTTAGACATCGAAGGTCTTCCTCTGATTGCATGATATTACTAAAGTCCATCGGTGATCCTGCACTACCAGTTCTTACGTGTGCTGAAAAAAAGTTTAAAATTAAAAAACGCTGATTGAAACAACACGAAATTCTTTTTTAATTCAATACTGAGAAAGATTTAAGATATATTCAATAACAATTGAAATTGGCAAAATTAATGTTCAAATAAATGTTTTGTTTCATGGGATCATCATTAGTCTTTTATTTTATTTATTTCGGGCGTAAACTTACTTCTTCGATAAGACGTGAACCCCCAATCTATTTGTTGGCCTTCGCTGTAACTTTCTAACTGGAGAAAATCCAAGGTACCATTAAGTTTAGCTACTACCACTCGGCTACCAACAAATTTTACTGCCGATATGCCCAGTCCTGATCCGTCGTCAAAAACGCACTGAAAGAGAGATAAAAGTATGTAATAAATTATAAATGGGATAAATTCATAAATCCCTGTCTCTATGCATACCTTGAATTTTCCAGTTGTGCCTTCCCAAAATTCTATACTACCATTCGCACAGCCGATAGCGATCAAGTTTTCTTGATAGTCCATGCACCAAATCGATGAAACTTCATTTTGTTCTGCATTTCCATCAGTGTTTATTGAATTCTCAGTTGTTGTTGCACCAGTTGAAAATTTCAATGTATTTCCAAAATTTTCATCATTACACGCTGCTTTATCTTGATAATCAAAGGCACGACGCTTACTGTGTTCTTCGTAAAGCTGTTTATATTGTTCTCCAAAATCAAAACCGTCTTCATAGCTGAATTGTTTAGATGCACCGGAAGGAAATGGAGATGACGTAAATTTTGTATTGATTTTAGCTCGTAAATCAGGGAGATCGTCGGTGTGATCAAAACTTTGACGAAAGATAGAACTGGTGGGTGATATAGGTGTCAATTTCTCGCCAATTTGGTAATCATAATCATTACTCATATTATGGTTCATAGACAAATTATCAGTACTTCGGTAACTCGTATCGTTTTGATGATTTGGTACTGAATTAGCTGCGGATGGCGAAGATTGTTCATTTTTTATTTTTACCAGGCTTGAGTATAATCCCATTGAATTTGAATTTTCCAGCTCTCCCCGTGATGGAGGCGATCCACTTTCGTAGTCTGACATTGTATCATCCTGCAATAAATACAAAAAAGTTATTTGCAAAATTTCTTAATTACTGTCTGTACATTGAGTTATTTAATTTTGCCTGAATTTACTTACCCGTTCTTTAGGTGAATCTCTGCTATTGAAAAACTTTTTTCTATCAATACAAGTTAGTTGTTCTCCAGATAAAGAGTCCCATATTCTAATGTGTCCAGCAAGACAAGTGCTAGCAACGGTATTGCCGTCAGTCGATATGCATTCCACTTCTTGAATGTGACCCTCGAGAACAAGTGGTACTGATTCAAGTACAAGTTGAGTTGCAGAATCGTAATTCGTTTTGTTTTGAGTAGATGACCAACTAGCTCGCCACTCTGCATAATTGCGTGTGCAAATGCATCGATAAAGCACAACCATTGTATAAACTACAACAATTACACTGATAAAACACAGTATGGCCGTTAAAAAGATTTCCATGGGACTGGTCGGGACCAGGGGAGCGTTAGTAATGAAGCCTCGACCTTCAGATCGAATTGGTACTTCCATATCTGAAAAATTTAATTTGATTATTATCAAAAGTTTCACTTTTTAACTTCTTGTCTTATTTATCCTGAAGAACAAAATGAAAAATATTTACCGGAAAAATCAAGCGGATCGAGAGCAGCGCTAGCTAAACTTTGCCAATGGAATTGTTGCACGTCGTTCGGATTACTGATCATGACCACATCTTGAGGCCTTACAGCATGAGCTAATTTGATAGTGGGCAAGATAATTACTTGCTCTCCAGCAGTGGAAAAATTATAAGCTGAAAGTACTGTGGACCAATGATAGAGCGAAAGACGATTCCACGGTGGAAAATCAACAGGTCGAAGACGATTTATTTCTTCTGTTAGATTGTTGGAAACCGGCATCTGCTGAAATAGTATTTTTTATATTTCTGGTTACATTTATCTTCAACTAATGAATTAATATTGAAATTCTCTTTTTGTTAATTTATCCTTATTCTTACCTGCTGATTTCTATTGACAAATTTATCAACTTTTTCTGAATTTGAATTTTGTTTCATTATATTTACTTTCACTGGACTACTTTCAGTAACTGGAGGACTAACTGAATACCTTTCTACTTCTGTAACTGGTTTCAAAGTTTCTCCCAGATGAACCATGTGTTCGATAATTCCAGAATTATATATTATCATACTGATCCACACAACCATCCATACCATGAAAGCTCTTTGGAAAATTCTTGTTTTGGCCCAGAAATGGACAAGTCTTAAACGCTTTGGAATTTTTACTAATGTTAGAGTGTTCTGATTGTTAGGTGCGATAACATTTGTAGGACCTTTTGAAGGAATCAGTCCATTTAATCTCGGATGAGATTTTGATCTAAATATCTGTGGTTTTTTATTAGGAATTGTTGTTACAAATTGCTGTTTTCTCAATGGTGGTGCATTTTGTAAGTGGAACTTTGAACTTTCTTGGGACATTTCTTTTCTACACATATCAACTGCTAAAGTGGTTGAGAATAAAAATATTTGCAAAAAGAAATCACTGAGAAGTCCAACAATAGCGAAAATACAAAATTCTTGAATAGCTGGTACAAAAGTAAGCAAACCAATAGTGAGAATCGTAAGTTCTATCAACAAATTTTTAGTAATAGACCACCCTTCTTTTGATAATCCTTGTGCAACTCGAATTTTCATATCTAAGTGAGCAGGAGTACTGACAATACTTTTAGTTAACACTAAAACATTTTCCAATCCCACGATAACCACTAGGTAAGGAAATATATCTTTTCCACTCAAACTCAACGTTAGTCCAAAAAAGAAACATGCACCCATGGTCATAAGTAGTGATAATATAACTGTTGCCACAGCACTGAATGCTATTCCACTTTTGGATTTAATTAATTCTATTTTTCGTACTGAAAAATATATATAAAAAAATATGGCAATAAATGTCATGGTAAGTGGAAATAAATCACTGTAATTGAATTCGCCAGGATAGTAAATATGAAAAATTTCATCTGTTGAAATTTTATATGATTCATCTTCTTGTTGATGTAATGGGTAAATTATTTTAAGTTTTTCTTTTAATCCCTTAATAAATCTGAAAAATAAAGCAACATTTTAATACTCATGAAACTGAATGGAATTAACAAAAATAAATATTAGTTTATACATACATTGGATCATAATCTTTCAAAAATATTGTCACTGAGTACTGCAAAACTCTTTGACGAATTCGAATAGGATGTCGCTTGAAGCCCGTTTCCTTTACATTCATACCCAGTAGTAATTCCGCTGTACTAGTTTTGCCTTTTTGTAGAGTCTAATTAAAATAATCAACTATTAGTTATGACAAAACTTTGAAAAAGTACAAGATTGATGCACTACCTGATACGAAAAAATGGTATTTATTATGTTTGTATCTTGGTTAAATTCTTCAACACTGCGATGCCAAAAATCAGCTGGCGATAAAATTAAGCAACTGTACTCAGGCAGTACTTCTGATACTTTAACACTTTTCTTTTTAAGTGCTTCTACAGGTAAACAGAATTGACTCAATGATTTACCACTAGAAATAAAAAAATTATATAATTAACATCATTTAACTTGAAAAAGTATAAGTTTAATCTTAAAACAAAAAACATAATAATAACCTGATAGGGTCTTCATAATTTTGAATGATTTCTAACAAGTTGAAAACTTCATAAAGTGGTCCTCTGAATGCATCAGATAAAGATAATTTTGTATCCCATGGCACAACTGCAGATCGGAGAGTTATTTGCTGAACGTAGAATGCAGAACTGTCGGAACTATTTATTGAGTTGATAGAATCATTTAGCACATATGTCGGAGCGACTCCAGGCATAGGCAAATTTACCAAGGGATAACTGCAATGTATGATTTTCATATTAATGTGTTTTATAATACAATTTTATAATAATTAAAAACCATGAAACAAAAATAAAAAGAAAACTCACCAACATAGCAAGGCAATAGAAATAGTAATTGAAATAACTGAAACGGGATGAGAGGAGCAAAACAAACCATAAGAATAGTATAGCCCTGCTACTCTCTCCGGCAAACTTCGAGACATGGTGGTTGAGTTATGTTAACATTTCTTCACGAAAATAACTTCTTTTATCTGGAAAACACAAAGTTTTCATAAATATCTTGGATACACTTTGCACTGGTTTATACATTAATACCCTGCGTAAGATTTATGAGCATAATTTTCTATATGTTTAATTGTCTTAACTAAATATCATTCAATTATGCAACAACACCATAGTTTTCCACGAAAGAATAATTAAAGATATTTTTGTAAGTTCTGACATTCCACTTTCTTAAGAGTAAACAACACTTGTTTTCTACATATAATATACGCAAATTATAGTTCAGTGTTTACAAAAGTAATTAATTTTTAAGAGGTTACTTTTTTTGCAATTAATCATAATAAGTGCATACACGTATAGAATAGAAAGTAAAAGTTTTAAGAATTTCTCAAGTTTTTATTTTTCTTTCAAATTTGAAAAAAATAATACATCAAGCGAGTGTGTATGTTGACAATAAAAATCAATTCTAGAAATATATTATTTAGTGCTATGTAATGTTTTTATTAATAGAAAAAGAATAAAGCTAAAACGAGTTCATATCAATGATAGATCAGACATAAATAAAATTTATTAAAAGTCAAGAAAAATCTAAATAGTTTCACTGTCATAACATCAAAATTTACTCAGAAAAAAAAGCATAAAATTGCAAATCGTTACAATTTCCACGAAAAAAGGGGTAATTTCTTATCTAATAGCCTATCCACCATGCTTTGTGTAATGCAAGTAAAACACGTGCGGTCACCTCTCTCTCTCTCTCTCTCTCTCTTCGGTGTCCAACGGTCCCCCGAAATTGCGTGCAGAAGCAAAGAAAGTCGTCGTCAGTGGCTATATGTATACACACGCACACACACGCGCGCGCGCCCACGAAATCGCACCGGGGCTATCACAAATTTATTTCAATATATATCTATTAATGGACTTGTGCAAGGAGGCAACACAACACTAGAACGACCATTTAGACTCGTATACGTTGCGAGAGAGCGCATCGCTGCATTTAGTCGAAAAATGCAGTAGCAGCAGCAGCAGCGGCGGCGTGTTGGAGCGAAAATAGCAGCTCCGGTTCTCGACTACGGGCACGCGTGCACGGCGCGCACATACACGCTACTACACATACACACGGATAGGCCAAATCTGGCGCAATTCAAAAGCGGCCCCGCAGAGGCGCAGAGTCAGTCAGTGTATCGCGGAGAGAATCGCGCACTAATCCCTGCGTGCATAGGTTATGTCCGATATTGGACCCGTTTTCATGCACGCACAACGTGACGCACTTTGCGCACCGACACGAAACGTTACATGTATGCGGGGGCTCTGCAGAGTCCGCGCAGCGCGTAAAAAGAGAGATGCACTCCGTATTATTTGTTATTAATAGAGACCGACTCGATTCGTGTAACTACGCACTCGTCGTGTGCCGTCGTGCTCGCGCGAGTCACGCAGTCCGCGCCGCACTGCAGACACTACTGTATTCTGTTCGAGATATACACAGAGAGTCGCGAGAGCCACTACGTACGCGGCCAATGCGTAAATAATGTATATCGAGCGATTAAAATTGTAACGATTAATATTCCATAGTCAAGCGGTATTTTGTTTTTCAATTTAAAAAAGTATTATTATAAAAAGTTACGAAGAAGTCAGCGTGGTGCGCCGCTGCGAGCAACGCCGATTCCGCCGATTATAATAATCGTGTGTGTGTGTAGTGTGCGTCGCCGCCGTTTATTACTACTACAAGCCGAATATCACATTTTATGATTGATGAGTTGCTAATGTTTGCCGATGATGTCATTGCAAAAAATGACAATGATGTTTCGGAAGCGCGACGACGACGACTACTACACGCGTGTGTCTGTCTGTGTGTTTGTGAATGTTTATACGATTACATATATATACGCACGAGTGCGAGCGTCGTCGAACGCATTGCTACATAATATAAATACGATATCGCTGGCGTTGCAGATTCGCGATTTTTCTCCATGCGGAATCGAAATTAAAAGTCGATGTGTTCGTGCGCGCGTTTCGCCCTTCCGAATAAGTTTTTTTTTTTTATTTTCGACGTAGAAACATAACGATCGCTGCGAGGTTCGAGATCGTTTTGCAAAATTCGACTCGATTATCTAATAACAACGAGTTTTAATTGAGATTTTTGAAGAAAAACGATTTTTACTGATTCAATCGATTCCGTATAAGAACTCTGTGTGTATACGACGTCCTTGATAAATTGCAAATTTTTTCCGTAATCATACCTTTTTCACGTGCCCAAAATCGATTAAAAAAATATGAAGAAGAAAAAAGCTTCGCCGAGGCACCATCCGCATAAAATTAGCCAAAATTTTTTTTCGCACGCAAAAATTAACGGTTAAATATTCATATCGAATGACTAGGGAAAAAAAAAATTCATCGTGAGAGTATCTCTCGCTCTTTATTATGAAATATCAGCGAAGAACGTTCGGCGCGGTTCGGACGTTAACAAAAAAAAATACATAATATCGAGTTCGGCATACTGCACAACACGTACGTCGTGTCGTGCAGGGCAGCACTTGACAAATTTGTATATTGCATCTAACTCGAATCATGCGAAGATCGTTAAGAAAAAAATCACGACTGCCTTTCGGAGGAACCTTGGTTTGTTTGCATTATTATTTGCAGATTCGCTCGTGTATATTTACTCGATATTGTAAAATGAAGTGGCGCACGACAGAAAATTAGGGATTTAAATTCATTCGCTCGAATCTGTTATAGTAAATATCTCAAATTCTGTAAAGTCATTCGTTCCTTAAATCTTCGTTATTGCACCTCGTTCTCTTTTGACTATTTTCGTCGACGCTTCCACGTGGCTTGTTTACAAAATATACACGGTTTTGCGATACATAATGTAAAAAGCAAATATTTTCAAAGTAAATTTTTTAAATTAATTGAGCAATGCTACATACACTCGATGACATAATTTTTTTATCAATAGTATACCAATGTTTTTTTACGTGTCAATCGTACAATACTAACTTCAGATCGATCTAAGAGTATTTGTAAAATATTTGTAATATTTGTAGCATTTGTAATGTAAAACGTAAGAGTATTTAAAGATAATTATAAAAATCAAATGATGCAGTATCTGCACATTGGTACAAATGCTAGTCCGACATCCTTATTCATCGTCGTAAACTAATTTGATTTTGTTTCATAAAATGAAGCGTGTAAATTTTAATTCGAAACTGAATATCATCCTCTCTCGCGGTTCAACGCATTCGAGTGGTTGGCAAATTACAATGTTAGCAGATTATTGAATGACCGTTTGACGCTCGTGTACATTTTTTTTGAAATAAAATCTGAATATATACCTAAACGATTTTGTGTATTTAAAAAAAAATTATAGGTCACCGTATTAAAACTGTTTTGTCGATAAAACGATTGCTTTTGTGCGATTTGGCATTTCTCGTGTATGATAACGATTTTTTTTTTTGCAGCAGCAGCACTTGATTTTCGTAAGAATTTATCGCAATCAATAATTCTCTTGACTTTAGATAAATGTTTTATTATTAAGAAAGTGTATTAATAAGAAACGTTTCTTGGACAATTAAATTCAATCCGTCAGAAAGAAATAAACTATTGAAACTATGAGATTGCGAGTGAATTAATTGTTAAAAGGCGCATGCTGAGATAAAATAGAGATTGATCTATTACCTTTTCAGTGCAAAATTGAACATTTTGAGCTTTGCCATTTTACGAGGAAACATAGTACGCGACGATCTCGTTTATGTATCACTTTAGAAAATTCGCCGGAATCGTCGTCGAAAGCATTGTCGTCGTTGTCGATTTTTTCCTCGAATTTTCACGGAAACTCAATCACCTTTTATCCTCTCGGTCATGCCGCTCCTCGTGAATATTTATCGTGAGTTTTCTGCAAGAAAAAAAATTCGTGCGCACAATTGATTTTCCGAAACGTAAAAGCTTTCACAATGCATAATCCCAATCGTAATAATTATTCAGACATTTCGTTAGTTATCTCGATTATTTACACTAACGGCTGAATGAGTTGTCTATACCGTAAGCAAGTTATTATTTTTATCGGAATTTTTGTGATTTTTCGAATTCTCTCGTAATATACGTAAACGATTATTAAAAAAATAAAGCGTCTTGTATTTCACTTGATGCGTATGGAAAGTTTGTATACAATTTTGCACGTTACGATTACATTCTATTTTTAACGCGTGCGCGCGATAAATCAAAATGAAAAATATCAATTTTTCAGACTTCCATTAAAAATCGTCATTAGTTATAATGTAAATTCGAAGAACCACTTCTTCGTGAGCGCTAAGAATTTTCTATTATTAACCGTCGAATTTTTTACACGTTTTTGGAAATGTTCTAAATCGCGTAATTCATCGAGCCATTAGCTAACAGTTCCAATACGCCGAAGACGTTATGAATATTTAAACGAGATGTATATAATAATTGATCATTTCAGCCGCGCGCACGAACCCATTAATTCCAAAATGTTTATTCAACAAGTTTGTTCGCTTACGTCGGTTTTATTGTTTTTTTTTACTTCTGGTTCCCGTCGAAAAGTGAGTATCTATTTTTTCACCAATCGAGCGAAAATCGGTATCACACACACACACACACACTTCATAGGTGAACGTCATACGTTTTTTTTTCTTCTTCTTCTTCTTCGTCAGTTGCAATGACGACGAGAGGCGCACCAAATTGTAAAATCACGCTCGTACACAAAGCAGAAGCAGAATTGACTATATAGCACACATCGACGCGAAAGAGAATACACTAGTTATTAACCGGCGGCATGCATCATTGCCGACGACGACTCTCGGTTATAATATGTACATAAGAATACAAAAAGCTCCGAGATGTATATTATAGCGTTGTCGTCTCGGGATGCCGGTCGCGCAAAAACTGACGTCGCTATTGGGCGTCGAAGTCATGGCGGCGTACCCCCGGGGATTAACATTATGGCTCCGTATAAGCTCAAGCTTATCCCCGGTGGTAGGCCGCCATTTTCGTATGCTATTACTCTATCAATATGGGCTATTCCACAACAGGTGTAGCAGGCCCAAAAAATGAAGTTGAAACTAACCATTTACTCTTCAAGAACACAATGAAAAATGAAAATCCTGAAGAGCACAGCCCCCTAGATCCAACTCTCATGGATCTACATGGACTCAAAGTTGGATTTTTATGTTTTGAGGATATTCTGCTTGTTACTCTGCTTTTTTGGGGTGAATATGAAAAAAATTTTAAACCATGTTTTTTCATGTAAAATTTGATTTAGAATTCAAATCTGTACTCAGATGAGACATTAATAACCTCAAAACCCCTTGAAATAGAAAGCATGGTGTAATAGGACATGAATGTCAAAAAAAAATATGTTCGTATACCTCAAATCAGCCCATATTGTAATATGTTCATCTATACACCAAAATACAACTTCTGATAAAGTTTGGTAACTGAGTCTCCATTACAGATCATTTTGAAGCTTTTGAAAGGCCAAAAACATGGTTTTTTCCTCATTTTCCAGGTTTTTTGGCCTTTCAAAAGCTTCAAAATGATCATGGTTTTTTCCTCACTTTCCATGTTTTTTGGCCTTTCAAAAGCTTCAAAATGATCTGTAAGGGAGACTCAGTTACCAAACTTTATCAGAAGTTGTATTTTGGTGTATCGATGAAAATATTACAATATGGGCTGATTTGAGGTATACGAACACATTTATTTTTAGACTTTGATGGTCTTTTGCTCTATTTTTTCAATTTTAAGGGGTTTTGAGCTTATGAATGTCTCATATGAGTACAGATTTGAATTCTACATCAAATTTTACATGAAAAAACATGGTTTAAAATTTTGTTTATATTCACCCCAAAAAAGCAGAGTAACAAGCAGAATATCCTCAAAACATAAAAATCCAACTTTGAGTCCATGCAGATCCATGAGGGTTGGACCTAGGGGGCTGTGCTCTTCAGGATTTTCATTTTTCATTGTGTTCTTGAAGAGTAAATGGTTAGTTTCAACTTCATTTTTTGGGCCTGCAACACCTGTTGTGGAATAGCCCATATATATAAAATTCGACGCCCAATTTACCGCTACTGGCGCCGAGCAGCTACGCACATGCGAGTGAGAAATCCCGACCTCCGAGGTCGTGGCTCGCATCGTCTTCAGAGCAGAGCTCAGTTTACTCAACGCGACGCTTATATACTACATCTATACGTGTGTTGATTTTTTTGCCTGTTGCTGCTACTGATGTTTCGTAGCTATTTGTCTTTCGCGATCATCGACGATTTATTTGCATATTATGTGTGAGCTCTCTTACGCACGCGACTGCGCCCGGCCTTGACCTTACTAGTTACTGCACGTACTTACACCAAAGAAGATAGACACGTATAGAAGCACAGAACTATAGGCGCGATTGAGGCTGGCTCATATGGTACCAAAACCAACTTCAAGGAGGCGCGGCGAGCAACCTAAGCCTGTAATGTATAACCAACATTTAGTCCCGTGGTTACCAAAGTCTTCGTAGTCGAGTGGTCAAGCGCTCGGCTTCTTCAACCTGTCTGCTTCTGCGATGGAAAAGTTGAGATTATTTGAACGCAGAGTGCTACGCGTCTGCTTAAATAAATACAGAACTGCTACTAGCAATTACGTCAAAAGGATAAATAACTTTAATATACTTTCTATGGCTCAAATTCCAAGAATCGACACGTTCATGATTTACTTTATCAGAAGTTACATTAGGAGTTCTCTGCTCAGCAAATCAAATAGCCTTATCTTCGGCCCTTACTACTACAATGATGGTTACATAAAAGTCTCTCTAGCTAATGGGTATGTGCCCCCTGAAGCGTTCTTCTACCTAGACAATAACAATTTTATAATTGACAAAGATGGTAAACATCTACTATATCATATCAGCAGAAATAATCTTAATAAAAAAATATGTATAGAATCATTCAATGAAAGTCAATTAGTCTATTGTAGAAGCTTAACCAAAGCTGATGCTATTATCTTAAAGAACTTCAAATACTCTAAGTAAAACCGTTATAAATGTATATATGTTAATATTTTCTTTAGTTTTTTTTTTTTTTAAGATTAAGTTTAGAATAAGCAGTTCCAAATGTAGCAAACTCTTAGTTTTTTAAATTTTTCTAAGAAGCTGTAATTCATTGTATGCATTTGCATTTTGTATCCTATAAATATAAATATAAACCTCTGTATAATGGCGAGTGTCCCAAGGGATCATTCCATTTATTGCTAAATACGTGTCATCTAACAGTTAAGTTTCTGTATATGTTTAAAACTGTATAAATCATAATATTAATCAATAAACATATATTTTTCAAAAAAAAAAAAAAAAGCGCTCGGCTTCGTCTTTTGCGTCGAGCGGTCGGGCCTTGGTTCAATCCCAGGCCGCAGATATTTTTTTTTACATTTTTTTCTCCAATTACAAAGAATAAAGTAAGGATTTCGTTTCTTTGCTGATATTGGTCGTAAAATTAAAATTGCATTGATAATCAAACGTTTTTTTTCATGTTCTTTTTTCTACAAAAAAATAAAAAATCACATTTAATTCAAACGCAAATTAAATTAAATTAATGTATATTTAGACGCCTCGAAAAAAAATTTCGTGTCAATTTCGTTAAATGAAGTTTCTTTTTTATGAAAATATCTCGGACTCCAATTTTAAATGGACCGTATCGCTTGATTATTATTTTTCACATTTAAAAAAACCCTTAATAAATAAATTTATCAGAGTATTTTTAATTTTATAAGCAATATTAGCTAGAGGCGAAATCCTTACTTTATTCTTTGTAATTTGAGAAAAAAATGTAAAAAAAAATATCTGCGGCCTGGGATTGAACCAAAGCCCGACCGCTCGACGCAAGAGACGAAGCCGAGCGCTTGACCACTCGACCACGAAGACTTTGGTAACCAAGGGACTAAATGTTGGTTATACATTACAGGTTTAGGTTGCTCGCCGCGCCCCCTTGAAGTTGGTTTTGGTATCATATGAGCCAGCCTCGATTTTTAGTTAAGCTCTGGGCTTCTATACGTGTCTATCTTCTTTGCTTACACACACACACTTGTGTATATTGGCAAAAACTACTTTTATAGATGTACATTTCTAAATAAAAACAAAAGAAGTAAATTTCAACAACTCAGCCAGCTGTTGTCTGAACGGCCGGCAAAATTCATTTATTTAATGAAATCTAGAGCGGAAACGTTTTTCAAATATATATGACCAGAGAAAAACTGAGATCCACGCATGTCTTATCGTGACAAATAATGAATAAAAATAGTAACTTTTTTCATTTTCAGATTATGTCAACCGTAAATGTGCTTTTTCCCAGAAAGCTATCGAATTCACGATAAATTTTATGATTGGTTCAATACGACACCCTCGTCGTTGAATTGTTTCACTTTACTTATCTTCTTCTTATTATTGATTTATGTTTCAAATATGTTCAAATGTTGAAATATGTTTAAAATTACAAATAAACTAATAATTTAAAAAATTGAAATTCACATAATAATCAATAATAATAAACAATTATTATGTATGTAAATTTATTGTAACTTTGTTTTATATTCATCCGATCAACATGCAATATATGGGTAATATATTGCAGTTAAATTATTAATTTTTGTGTAATATAGGGGCAATATATTGGCAAGTGTAAATTTGCCTATATGAGCAATTCTTTAAATAAAACGCATTTTTGGAGGTAGAATCGCGGCAAATTTTTTTTCAACCTACTTGGATACGGATCCTCAGGAAATGTTTTTGGGGGTCCTAGGAACACGTAACCACGTAGGAACCATTGAAAGTTCAATAGTGCTTATTTTTGCAGCTACTTTTGTGATTGAGAGGACGAAAAATCATGTTTTCTCGTAAATCCGGCTAATCACTCAATTTTTGAGTCGCTAAAAAAGTATGAAAACTCATTTAAAAATAATAACTGACTACTGTGTTCGATAGGAAATTTCTTCAGCTTTCCGATGGTGTTATCAGATTTTCTGCTAAGTCGCACATTCACCGAGACATTGGCCATCAAAGACGCCAAGCTAAATATCTCGAAAAACTCGGTACGGAAAACGTGATCTTTGAGGTTTATTTTCAATTTTTCTTTGTGAAAATGAAATTTTTTGGAAAATCTGACTGCGCCATGAGAAAGCTGAGGAAATTTTCTATCGAAATGATATCTTCATTTTTTTTTTGAGTCGAATTACAATGTTATACCAGCGAATTTCTATTACTCTGTCCAGTGTTTTCTGTTATCGAATCGTTTTTAGTGTGGTCTCGCGGTTCTCAGCGTTACGCGTCTTGAAACTCGCTTGTAATTTAATTGAAAATAAAAATGAATATGTGATTTCGATAGGAAATTTCCTTAGTTTTCTTGTGGAGCAGTCAGATTTTCCAAAAAATTTCATTTTCACAAAGAAAAATTGAAAATAAACCTCAACGATCAAGTTTTCCGTACCGAGTTTTTCGAGATATTTAGCTTGGCGTCTTTGATGGCCAATGTCTCGGTGAATGTGCGACTTAGCAGAAAATCTGATAACACCATCGGAAAGCTGAAGAAATTTCCTATCGAACACAGTAGTCAGTTATTATTTTTAAATGAGTTTTCATACTTTTTTAGCGACTCAAAAATTGAGTGATTAGCCGGATTTACGAGAAAACATGATTTTTCGTCCTCTAAATCACAAAAGTAGCTATAAAAATTAGCACTATTGAACTTTCAATGGTTCCTACGTGGTTACGTGTTTCTAGGACCCCCAAAAACATTTCCTGGGGTTCCGTATCCAAGTAGGTTGAAAAAAAATTTGCCGCGATTCTACCTCCAAAAATGCGTTTTATTTAAAGAATTGCTCATATATGTGCAATATATCGCCGTTATAACGCACATATACGTTGCCAATATATTGCACATACATGAATATCGCCAATCGAAGCAATTTTTAAGTGATTATGGAGGCTCTATACATTATAGAGTCATTTAGGCTCTATATGAGATTCCAAAAAAAACATGCGGTTGACGATCAAACTTTTGAGATAAACAAGTTTGAACATGGCAATTTTAACACGGGCTCTTATGTGATACTGTCTTTTATTGTTTATAACTAATTTAAAAGATCAACCATCTTAATAAAATATATATTTTATTAAAGAGAAAGTTTCAAGCTTTTGTTTGGTATGTTAAAAAGTACCCTTACTGAACTAACTAATGAGTAAATAAACAAAATGGGCGTATAATCATTGATTTCGAATAGAGCGAGCGGTTGTCTGCCCAATACGAGAAAGAGACAGACAGACGCCTCGCTGTACTACTGTTATGATTGCTGAGGAGCCACCTTAATAACGTATAAGTAGTTTAAATTTCGATTTACCGGGTATATCAAGGATTTGCAATTATGCGCGTAGGTCTGTGTGCATATATGGGGCAAATTTCCTGAAGTGTCCTAGCGCTCTGCCGCACGGTACTTTTTGGCAAAATCACTCAATTTCTAACTCGCCGTAAAAGTATCAAAACACACCTCAAAAAAATAACTAACTAATGATTTCGATAGGAAATTTCCTCAGCTTTCCGATGGTGAGGTCCGATTTCCTGGAATTTTCCATTTTCACCCGGAAAATTACCATCAAACATTCAGAGCTTAATATCTCGAAAAACGCCACTTTTTTTCCTTTTTTTATTGTTCCAAACGAAAGATGAGGTCTTTTTACATTGGATATGGTAGTTTTCAGAGTGTATTTTTGATGAAAACTAAGGAAAATACGGGAGGTTTTAGTTAGCGCTCGGCCGCTCGGCCTGATTTCCAGCCTTGCGCGGCTTCGCTGTAACTTGTAACTCGCTTTTATGACATTGTGATTTGGCTGGAAAAATGAATAAACATATAGTTTCGATAGGAAATTTTCTCAGCTTTCTCATGGTGCAGTCGAATTTTCCGATAATTTACATTTCCACCAAAAAAATGGACTTGAAGGTCTATTTTCTACTTTTTCTAATGAAAAAGTAAATTATCGGAAAATTCGACTGCACCATGAGGAAATTTCCTATCGAAATCATTAGTTAGTTATTTTTTTGAGGTGTGTTTTGATACTTTTACAGCGAGTTAGAAATTGAGTGATTTTGCCAAAAAGTACCGTGCGGCAGAGCGCTAGGACACTTCAGGAAATTTGCCCCATATGTGTGCTCATAAAAATTAAGCCATATGTTTAAGTATAAAAGTACACAAATTATTCGAAAAGTCAAACGCTGTGTACTAATCGAATCGACCAGAACTAGCCGTCGTGTAAACAGTATAAAATTTCTGCATTTTGGTGTTTCTTGGTGTCTTCATAAGCAAAGAAAAATGGATATTTCACCTTGTACCTGCTCGGAACTGTTCGTAATCTTTAATTTTTTTATTTACAACATAACATTAATTATGTTGATTCGTTAACATCTTCAAAATCAACATAGGTTTCATGTACCCTTAACGAGTTGTCAACTTGAATGTGGACATTGAGTGCATTTTTCTTATATGCATAAATAGTACTGAATATTTTTTTTACACGGCATTGCTATTTGCGCGACAAATCATCTAGTAACTACTAGTTATTTTTGTTCCGTCGGCCCGCTGTCAAGATCTTGAAGTCCGTTCGATAATTCGTGCCTTCTGCATATTTAAAGAAATATTTATTTCGATGTACGTCAACAGTGTAGTAAAAGAAATTGTTGATGCCTTATTTTTAATATATTATGAATGGATCGTCGCCCCAGTACATAAAAGTACGCGAACTAGGGCTATGTCTCATGTTGATTTTGATACGTTTGTGCACTGGCCGACTATGTTGCTTTTTATAATACAAATTTTTTAGTTGAGCCTCCAATTATTCATGTTTCATTATTTGAGTCAACTATAAATGACACTCGGACCTCGTTATTTTGGTATTTTCTATAGAGCATAAATTTTTTAATAAAATTCCTTCATGAATTTCACGGTATTTAAAAGCATAGATCTGGCTGTAAGTTTTAAAACTTTATTTGATAGTTGGTCTACAGCAGTTAGTATATGAAGGTCATTATAATTCCCTTATCCAAAAATAAAACAATCATTGAATTATATCAAAGAGGTAATTTTGTCTTTTGATGAAACAACTGTTACGTATTAAAACGACCTTTTTAATTTAACTTTTAGCCACTGGATTGACAATTAATATAGTTTTTTTTCCTCTCAAAGTATAGAATTTCTCCGAAAAAGTGACTATTGTTTTTTATTAGCATTCATATACGGTACATAAACAAAACTCGAACATAAAATTAAGAATGATTGTACATATAGGAGGAAGTACCATGTCTTTTCATTCGCAATGGTTATTTTCAATTTTTAAGTAAATTCATTGTTTTTATTGCTTCCTCATAGAGGGAGCTCTGTGATAGGCTTGAAAACGAGATTTTGAACCAGACCTCGTAGGACAATTTGGTTTATATATTTGGAAACTACATTTAATTACCAACAAATGTCTGTATGAGTTTTTGTTTTCTCGGCCTTTTAGCTAACATAGAAATGTAGTAGGTCAATCAGTAGATCCTGATGGTCGTGATCTAACGTACTTAGGACACTAGACAGTGAATCAAAATTTAAAATTACGAATTTTCAAGTTAATAACCGATGCCTTTTGTTAATATTATTTTTTATGAGGAAGCTCTTTGCCAATAAATTGGCAGCGGTTTTTTTTATCTCAGGCTTCTGGGGCATATTCACATAAACTAACATAACAGGGCATGTTTTCTAACTGTCCTGAATCACCAAAAAAAGTTTGGGCCAAATCCATGACCCGAAGGTGAGAAGGTCTCCTTGTTAGAATACAAGGATAATGCTCTAGCATTCGCTAGTCAATCTGTTTAGGCAATAAAGACAACACTTTTTGTGTGTCATTCGACAAGAAATTTGTCGATCGTCAAATTTATTTTTGCAATGTTAGCACAGTGTTATAATAGTATATTTTGCACCTAGGGAGTGAAAAACTGGAAAGTCTCAGAGCACGTGTAATTAATCATCCGAGGCGAAGCCGAGCGAATAATAAAATAATTATTTTTTTTAGTCATCGATTTTTCAGATTTGTTGGGGAGGCCAGAATTTTAGCGTAGGATTCATTCAACGCGTAATATATAGAAGATTACGGTAGTAAATGGGAAATTTTGATAGAATTCAAAAGAATAAATTTTTCCTACATTAATAGTATATTACGTGACAAAGGATGAAAGTCGAACTTCCGTCCCTGCGAGGTTTTGCACCCGAGGCGAAGCCGAGACATTTTCAGAACCAAACGATAATTGAAATGTAGGTTGCCGTAGTCATGGAGATAATAACTTTCGCGCGACATTGACGGGGAGCAAAAGTATTACTTTCGTCCCCGAATTCGAAGATGAAAGTACGTACTTTCGAGCATGGGATGAAGAAAAATAGTAAAAATTACTAAAATGTGTCGACGTCACCTCCTTATTAGATATTATAGTAATTTTTACTGTGAATTCTAATAATATTTATTATATTTTTTTCTCAGTGTAGGTTTATAATATAGGGAAAATGCTCAATTTTCTTAATATCTGGGTGCGAACTATACTCAAATTAGATTTGATCATTATTTTTTTAAAATTGTGTCGCGTTGCGGACGTGACATCGGAAATCCATAACAAAGTTTGAAAGCTCATACCATATGCAAACTCAATCATCTCAGTTTTTGAAAAGATAATATCGATGTTCTTTACGAAGAGTAACACATTTCAAATGTGTAACAAAGACTAGCACACAATAATAGTTTTATGATAAAAACTAGCCCTTTTCAATTTTTTCTAACTGAAACTAGCACGTTTCAATTTTCCTTAAGTAAAACTAGCACGTTTCAGCGATTGCGAATGAAAATTCTTAAATTTTTTCGGAATAAATCTGACATCGAAAACAACAAGTTTTTCATATTTGTAGAAAAAATTTTTTTTTACCATTTCAAAAAAGTTTTGCATTATCGACTTCACAGAGAATCGGCCTTATGTATGAATTTGAATATATAACGGGGAGTTTTACAAGTTATTCACACAATTTTATCAACAAAAAAATAAAATAATTCTTCTTATGCATGATGAATCATAACATAAAGCATGCTACTTTTTATTTCAACATTTGAAACGTGCTACATTTTGTTGCAATATTTGAAACGTGCTGGTCTTTGTGATGTCATGAAATGTGCTAGTTTCCGTTGTGAACAATTGAAATGTGCTAGTTTTCGTTATATTAGCTTTTTCTCCAAACATGTTAGACATCGATAAAAATTTGAAATGTGTTACTCTTCGTAAAGAACGTCGAATATTTACTTAGGTTTTTTATTTAATATAATCGTACTTAGAATACGGTACTCTTTATTAATTCAATTTATAAATTAATAAATCATTAAAAACTTCGAAAAAAAATTGAATCAAAGCCGACACTCGCGTAGCCCAGATAAACTATTATTTAAATAATTCAATTGCAATTTTCGTGTTTACAGGAAATTTAACATTAATGATTGCGTAATAGTCACACATTTCGACCCAAAAGACGAGGTTAAAATCAAAGCGAAGGGTCCATTCAAGAATAACACTGGCTCCATCATAACCTACCGAAATGAGGAAACTGACGTAGCCCCTCATAACATCAGTTTCACGGTCCGCATAAAAACGATGGATTTAGAAATCATTAATTCAAAAGTACGAAAAAAATTTTACGGAAAGATTGTGAAAATAGAAAACCACAATATAACAGTCCAAGATTTGAAAAATAACCAGACGACATACGACGAAAAATACATACATCTTGATGAAAATCGGTATTATTTCTGTTCGCTACTTATTATATATTATTGAACGGTATTTTAAACTATAAGCCTATTTGTACTCAACAAAAAATTTTCCCGGGTAGGGGAGAGCCGGGTGTGTTGTGGCATTTGAGGTAAGTTATCAAAAATGTATATTTTTCCATATCACTAGATATGGAGTATAGAGTAGTATAGGATAGTAAAGAGATCTTGGTTCAAGTTATTGATAAAGAGAAAAATAACATTTGGCTAACTTACTTCACATGCCAACACATCCCATTCTCCCCTAACTGAAAACTAAGATGAATGGATGGAGATTGGACTTTCACCCTTTAACGCCTGAAATGACCATTTTCGGACATTTGTAGCGATGAATTACACCGACTAAAAATTGTTTGAAAAACTCTTCAGATATCATTTCTTACGTAAAATTTAATGTACTTTTCGAATCTGGGGTCGGAATTTTCAAAAATTCATTTAATCAAAAGTCATAATCAATTTTGTAAAAAAAAACATAAAATTTCGAGAAAAAAATCTTGTTCAACTTAAATTTCAACACGGAAAGAAAGTTTCTTCGCGCGTTTCACGCACATAGACTTGATCAATGACATGTATACTTAATTGTAAAATAGTTATAATTATGAAATTCAATATGGCGATCATAAATATGACTCACGAAGACCTGTACGTCATAAAATAATTTCGACAATTTTCAACTCGAAAACTATCAACTTTACGAGAAAAAGTTGTCGAATAAAAAATGTTTAGAATTGATCAAAGAATACGCCTGGTTTTTTATTTTTGAACACGCCAGATTTTTGAAAAAATGGTGTTATCTAGAAATCCAAAAAACGTTCCAAAAATTCTGAGAAAAATCAGGCGTATTCTTTGATCAATTCTAAACACTTTTTATTCTACAACTTTTTCTCGTAAAGTTGATGGTTTTCGAGTTGAAAATTGTCGAAATTATTTTATGACGTACAAGAATACGCCTGGTTTTTTATTTTTGAACACGCCAGATTTTTGAAAAAATGGTGTTATCTAGAAATCCAAAAAACGTTCCAAAAATTCTGAGAAAAATCAGGCGTATTCTTTGATCAATTCTAAACACTTTTTATTCTACAACTTTTTCTCGTAAAGTTGATGGTTTTCGAGTTGAAAATTGTCGAAATTATTTTATGACGTACAGGTCTTCGTGAGTCATATTTATGATCGCCATATTGAATTTCATAATTATAACTATTTTACAATTAAGTATACATGCCATTGACCAAATCTATATGCGTGAAACGCGCGAAGAAACCTTCTTTCCCTGTTGAAATTTGAGTTGAACAAGATTTTTTTCTCGAAATTTCATGTTATTTTTTACAAAATTGCTTATGACTTTTGATTAAATAAATTTTTGAAAATTCCGACCCCAGATTCGAAAAGTACCTTAAACTTTACGTTAGAAATGATATCTGAAGAGTTTTTAAAACAATTTTTAGTCGGTGTAATTTATCGCTACAAATATTGTCCGAAAATGGTCATTTCAGGCGTTAAAGGGTTAAGATCAAAACTTTATAATTATCTGAAGAACATAAATGTTCTTATGAAATTTTCAAAAAAACTGACATTGAAGCTTATTTTAACCCATTAACGAGCACAGGTGCAATTTTGTGAATGAATTTTCTATTGTAAAAAAATAATAGATAAAGTTGAAATATTTTCATGAAAATCGATACCCGGGGGTTTTTAGGGTATGCTCTTTCAGAATCTGATATTATTTTGGTGGTTACGTTTCACACCACTAGGTGGCGCCTGCCTGCGAGCGACGCTCCCATAAGTGACCGAGCGCTGGTAAGCGTATATAGGCAGGCGTCTCCTACCGTGTGATCGATTGATGCAACAGCTTCTAAGAAGCAGAGTTGACACTCATATGAGCGAGTAGTGGTCGGTGAGCCATCACAGGTCGCCACGAAGCTCGACGAATAGCCGGTCGTGGGTTTACCCTAGGTCGCCGTGCTATTTGGAGAGAAAGACGGTTGCGAAGCAGTAGCTTTGGTCGCCGTCGCTCGTCATAGGAGTGACCAACTCTACTTAGCGCTGTTTTTTGTTGTAAACAATTTGAGGATTCGAAGAGTCCAAGACAATTGTATATAATCGGCAGGTCCGACAATAGAAGTTTATTGTCATTAAAGAGAGTCTGCCACATAACTTATAAAAGTTGTAAAAGTTATTGTGGTAAGACAAAGATATTTTTTTTTGTTAATTTTCTGAACTTAAAGCAATTATTAATTATTTTTTGATTGAGTCGCCTTAGACTGCCATATTAAATTATTGATATTATAATATTGAAATCTATACTTATTAATAAAGACTTATATATGGGTAAGGCTCAGAATTTTTTAAATAAACCTGCGCTCGTATGTCACCGATCTTGACGCGCTTTTGGTATGTTATAGTACATGGTGAAAAGGTCCCAAAACCAAAATTTTAGACCCCTTCCCCCTCCTACCCCCCTCCACCCCTATAAACGTCCATTTTCGATCTATATTTTTTCTGAAGGCCTGAAGCAATTAAAAAATCTGAAAAAATTCACGAAAATACTTTTCCACAATCCAAACAACCTCGAATGTATTTTGATGCCAAAAATGAGTGAAAAAAAAGATCGGGCTTTGTATTGCATGGTAGCGCCTTACATGAATTTTCAAAATTTTCAATGATTTTTTCTGAAGGCCTGAAGCACTCAAAAAATCTGAAAAAATTCGAGGTTGTTTGGATTGTGGAAAAGTAATGGACGTTTATAGGGGTGGAGGGGGGTAGGAGGGGGGAGGGGGTCTAAAATTTTGGTTTTGGGACCTTTTTACCATGTACTATAACATTCCAAAAGCGCGTCAAGATCGGTGACATACGAGCGCAGGTTTATTTAAAAAATTCTAAGCCTTACTCATATAGGGTAAAGGGGGGTATTACTGCGCACCTTTCGCACCTCGGATTCTGAAGTAGATTTAACAAAAAATAAAAATTATTTTGATATCGGTAATCATTTTTCTAACAGGTAAGAGCTTCGTTAAAGCATAAAAAACGTTTTTTTTTGGGGTTTATGAGATAAAATTATTCAAAAAATAATTAATTGTAAAAAAAACCGATGCACCAATTACTGCGCGGGTGTAGGTATTACTGCGCGGGCATGTGTCTATTACTGCGCACTGAATTTTCCGTGATTACTATGTATTTACTAAGTATTTATCAAGTAATAATCATTTTCACACTTTGAAAACTTGCATATTGATAGGAAATTTCCTCAGCTATCGATTGCGACTATTTAAAAAAATCTTAAAAATGGGCTTTTTAAGATATTTGTATTTTAAACTTAATGTCAATTTTTCCGGATGAAAATGGAAAATTTCGGAAAATCTGACCACACCATCGGAAAGCTGAGGTAATTTCCCATCGAAATGATGGGTCCCCTTGTTCTTCTAGGTGCATTTCGATACTTTTTACGTGAGTTGGAATCTGAGTGATTTCGCTTAATTGGGCCGCGCAGACACTTGTAATGAAATGCTTTATATATATGCGCAGTAATAGGTACATACAGTGCGCAGTAATTGATACATCGGTTCAAAATACGTAACTAAATTTATTTTTCAAATTTATTGTAGAAAAATATAACTAATCAAACTAATATCGACGTATTAATAAAATAGATATACTAAGTAAGTAAAAATGATATTTGCAAACCAAATTGTCAGATACGTAAAAAGTTACAAGTACTTTTCTATGGGTGTTATCGGCAATTTCTTTCGTAAAAAATAGCTCAATTGAGGTGTTAAATTTCAAATCGATATTACATTAATAAATTGATGTTTTAATGTTAATTTTTTTTTTATTAATATTGTGGGAGGACAATATCTATTATTTAAAATCATTATTACTCATTAATTTACAATACAATTGTCATAAACAATCATTTTCTGCAATGCGCAGTAATAGGTGCTGCGCAGTAATACCCCCGCTTACCCTATATTTTAATCACTTTTCTTTTGATTTTTTCACCCTTCCAACAGCACAAGCAGATCAAGTAAAATATTCGAACGAGGTTTATGTTTTTGACTCGTATTGCAAAAAACATTTGGCGAAACATAAACATTATCATTGTTTATTTTACAATTAAAAAAAAACGTGTTTTTTTGACTTAAAATTTTTTTTCAAAGTCGATTTTCTACCTTGCCCTGCCTTCGGAGGGTTCCCATAACACCAGTAATCGTGCACTTTTTCTTTGAACCTTCAAAAAACGCGCTGCCGCGATTTCTATCTAGCCCATATATTTCTAAAATGGCGAATTTATACCGAGCAGCGATTAAAAAATTCCCCCATTTTTTACTCGGAAATTATTTCACATTCGTTAAATATCAACTAAAAAGTACGATTTGGAGTGTAAAAATGTATTTGAAATCGTTCAGAGAATACGTGTGAATTTTTGAGAATTTTTCAGATTACGTAGAAAATTTTGCAAAATACGACCATTTCCTGACCTGTCGAAAAAGTTCAAAATGTTCCCAAAAAATTCTGAAAAGATTCACATGTATTCTTTGAACAAATTTTAACACTTTTCATTGTATGACTTTTTTAAGTCAATAATTTCCGAGTAAAAAATGGGGGAATTTTTTAATCGTTGCTCGGTATAAATTCGCCATTTTAGAAATATATGGGCTAGATAGAAATCGCGGCAGCGCGTTTTTTGAAGGTTCAGAAAAAAAACTTTGAAAAAAAATTTTAAGTCAAAAAATCACGTTTTTTTTTAATTGCAAAATAAACAATGATAATGTTTATGTTTCGCCAAAATAATATCAGATTCTGAAAGAGCATACCCAAAAACCCCCGGGTATGGATTTTCAAGAAAATATTTCAACTTTATCTATTATTTTTTTACAATAGAAAATTCATTCACAAAATTGCACTTTTGCGCGTTAATGGGTTAATTGCAATCAGTACAATCTAGAATTTGTGAAAAAGATGGGTCAGAGTAGATTTTAATGATACATATTTTTTTCATTGTTAGATTTGCCGAATGTGTAGTACCCATTCCATCAAACATAAATGAAAACAAAAACAATGTGAAGCATGATGAAGGCAAAAAACTAAAAAAAATAGTTGAAGTAATCCAAAAAGATAAAAAAACAAAGGATTACATAAACGAGGAAATAAACCTGATAGAGGAAAAACGAAACATTAATCATTTTTCAGATGGGGACGTAAGTGAATGGGTTCGTCAATTAGAAAATAAATATCAAGAAGGACCGAAAGTGAGTGATACAACTTCACCACAGTTATCGTTATTGCCACAATTTACAGATCCAAATTTATGGATGGTGAAATGTCGTATTGGAGAAGAAAGAGCAACAGCTCTGCTTCTGATGAGAAAATGTTTAACTCGTCAGTTTACAAGTGAGTATATAAATTTGTACAAACTTCATGAATGTTTTAAAAGATGAGAAAAATGAGATGAAAGAGTTACTAATGACTACTTTTTTTGCAGGCGAACCTATTCAAATTAAGTCTGTAGTGGCACCAGATGGTGTAAAAGGATATGTTTACATAGAAGCTTACAAACAACCTCACGTAAAAGCTGCCATAGAAAATGTTGGAAATTTACGAATGGGGCATTGGAAACAGCAAATGGTTCCAATAAAAGAAATGACTGATGTTTTACGTGTTATAAAAGAGCAAACTGGACTTAAAGCAAAACAGTGGGTTAGGCTTAAGAGAGGCATTTACAAAGACGACATTGCCCAAATTGATTATGTGGATTTGTCTCAAAATCAAGTACATCTTAAATTACTACCGAGAATCGATTACACCAGACCCAGAGGTGCTCTAAGAACAGCTCAAAGTGAAAGTGAAGCAATGAAAAGGAACAAGAAAAAAAGACCTGCTGCAAAACCATTTGATCCAGAAGCCATCCGATCTATCGGTGGTGAAGTTACAAGTGACGATGATTTTTTAATTTTCGAAGAGAGCCGATACAGTCGCAAGGGATTTTTGTACAAAAATTTTACAATGAGTGCAGTGCTCACAGAAGGTATAAAACCCACTCTATCAGAACTTGAAAAGTTTGAAGAAACCCCTGAGGGTGTCGACTTAGAACTTAGTGGAGCTCCAGTTACTGGTGTATCGTCTGGTAAAGATGAAGGTGCAGGAGCATCGGGTCACAGTTTCAGCGCCGGTGATAACGTCGAAGTTAAGGAGGGTGAATTGATGAATTTACAAGGTAAAGTCGTATCCGTCGATGGAAACACGATCACGGTCATGCCGAAGCATGAGGAGCTCACGGAAGCCTTGATGTTCACCGAATATGAATTAAAAAAATCCTTCACCATGGGCGATCACGTTAAAGTTGTAGCAGGTCGATACGAAGGAGACACCGGTTTTGTCCTGCAAGTTGAGCCGAATCGAGTCGTGCTATTTTCCGATTTGTCCATGCACGAGCTCGAGGTCTTACCCAGAGATCTTCAGCTGTGCTCCGACATGGCCACCGGCGTGGACAGTTTAGGTCAATTCCAGTGGGGCGATCTCGTACAACTAGATCCACAAACCGTCGGCGTGATCGTACGCTTGGAGCGCGAAAACTTTCACATCTTGTCGATGCACGGAAAAGTCGTCGAAGCCAGACCGCAAGGTCTTACCAAGAGAAAGGAGAACCGAAATACAGTTGCGTTGGATTCGCAACAAAACAGCATCCACAAGAAAGACATCGTCAAAGTGGTCGACGGACCCCATTCCGGGAGAGGCGGCGAAATCAAGCATCTGTATAGAAGTTTCGCGTTCCTGCACTCAAGAATGTTCATCGATAACGGTGGTATATTTGTATGTAAAACCTGCCATCTGCAACTGGCCGGCGGAGGCAAACGGAACAATGTCGTTTCCTCGGCGCAGGTCACCTGTGGCTTCATGTCACCCAGAATCACGTCGCCCATGCATCCTGCAGCTAGCGGCGGTGGATCGACTCCCGGCGCTCGCGGTAGAGGCGGCAGAGGCGGACGAGGTCGTGGCGGACACATCGGTGCTCGTCGCGATCGCGACCTCATCGGTTCTCATATTGCCAATGTTGGAGTACCAACGAAGGAGGGCGGCTTCAGCAGCTACAGCCGTACCCCGTCCTACGGTGCAGGTGGACAAACGCCAATGTACTCCGGGGGCAACAAAACTCCCATGCACGGAGGAGCCACCCCTATGTACGAGACTGGCTCGCGTACACCTCATTACGGCTCGATGACGCCCTCGCACGACGACGGATCACGCACCCCCGGTCGTACCGGCGCCTGGGATCCGACCGTCACCAACACCACGGCTCGCGACGAGAACTTCGACAACTACAGCATGGATGACGGTGGAGCGTCACCGGGCTACGTTCCCAACTATCCGCAGTCAGGACCTTTCACACCCCAGAAACCTGGAACCATGTACGGCAGTGAGCAAAGCTTCGGACCCTATCAAACTAGCCCTAGTCCTGCTGCTAGCGCCAATCCTAGCCCGAGCCAGGCAGCCTACAGCACCAGCACACCGTCACCGGCTGGAACAGGCTACATCCCCACCGTAGCCCCGTTTTATACTTCTGCCTCGCCGATGAGCTTCAGTCCAATGACACCTGGTGGAGCGGCTAGCCCGTACAATCCGCAAACGCCCGGATCCAGCATGGGCGACTCGAATCAGGCCTTTGTCTCCTACACTTCTGATTGGCCGTCGGTCGATCTCGAGGTCCGCGTGCGCGACGACTACTCTGACAAAGGATTGGCCGGACAGCAGGGATATATCACTGCTATTACGGACGCTATGGTGACCATGTATTTACCCTTCAAAGACAAATCCGTTAATATGTATTACGATGCAATCGAGCCTGTTGTGCCGTCGCGAAATGATCGCATCCGTGTGATTTTGGGGGGAAACCGCGACTCGACGGGTACACTTTTGGCAATTGACGGTACCGATGGAATAATAAAATCTTCCAGCGGAGAAGTTGAAATGTTGAATCTTAGATGCTTGTGTAAAGTACGTTCGAATTAAGTGTAAGACGTTCAATGTAAATTACGCGTTGTATTTTTAACATATATTTTTAACTGGCCCATAAAATGTGTATTCCAATTCAAAATGCGCATTATTCAGGTTGAATCATAATTGTAACATTTATTTTAATAACACAATAATTTTTAGTTTTATGGGCTAATTATATTTTTTTAATTTTATTTTAGTTAATTTTATAATTTATTAAAAAGTTCATTTAATTTAATTTTACAATAACGATATAATCACACAATTACTAAAATAATTATATAAAAATCTATAAATAAACATAAGTTTATGTTATGAACTCCTGCTCGAATGTATTATCGTGAAAGAATCTGTAAACAGCGATTAATTACATCGTAACAACGAAATTAAATAAAATTTTATTGCAAATCATACACTAAGAATAAGTAAATATAATTTTAATGAAACTTCAATTGTATAACTGTATATCTATTTATAGTTGAGATTAGAATTTAAAAAACCAAAGAAACAATATAGAAAAATAAATGTATACATCGTAATTCTGAATGACATCGTCCTTTATGCCAGCTAATTCGTGCAATTAATTTTGAGATAAGAGATGGTGCAAAAAATTTTGACCTGCTGAGTTGGCAGAAAAATAAAACAGTAATTTTTTGTTAATTTATTTATTTGAATGCCATGAAGAGTTTGCATAATTGAATAAAAATAAATGTGACACAAAAATTGAAAATATGCTTATTAACTTTACGAGCTTTGGCCTGCCACCGCCAAGCAAATATCCTACACATCATCATACTTTTCTCTCCTTTTACATTGATTATTTCACCATTCAATTTTTACCGTTTTTAGAGCCCTTCCAGCTCCAACGAGTTTTATTACATATTCGATATTACATTTCCTTTCAAATCCACCCGCCACGAAAATGTTAAATAAATCTTGGTTCATCAGCTCGTCAAGGACGAGTTCACAGCACTCAAGGGGCAGCCGGTAGTGTATCAGTTTCCAGAAGGGATCCAGCGCCCAACTCCGGAAAAATTTTCTCGACATCGTCTCGCACAAGTGTCCGAAACGAGCGTGCTTTGCTGCTGGCATTTTGGAACGGATCCACCATACATTTTTCTGTCTCCCAAACTCGTAGTAGTCTAAGTACGTCAGTCGCTTAGCTGCCTCTTGGGGCCGTAAATGGATTAGATCGTAGAGCGACAAGTCCGACTTCAACATTTTCTGTCTCGCTTCGTTTGCAAGCTCCTCGTCGTCGTCGTCGTACCACAAAAGTTCGTCAAGAATCCATGACTCCTGGAACAAATAGTGATGCTGGAATAATATCATAATCATCAGGGCGTCTCTTGATTCCAGCTCGTATCCTCTTTTCTCTAGGCACTCGACGACGGCTAGAAAGCCAGATGCGAATAGAAATTTACCTCGAATATCTTCGTAGGACTCGAAGCACTCGTCTAATTGACTAATAGTGGGAAATACGAAGTTGGACTGATCGGCGCCATGATTCAGCAAACTCTCGACTGCGTAGGGCAAGCAGTGCATCGCTGCCAATTGAAGGGGTGTCCTACCCAAATTATCGCGGGCATCGACCTTCACCGTCTTCTGGACGTCACCAATTACCTCAAAAAATCTCTCCATCAAGCCGTCATCGTTGTCTTTCTTGGAAATAATATGCAAAGGAGTTAATCCCTCGACGTTGGCTAAGTTAGGATTGGCTCCGTTTCTTAGCAGCACCTCGAACACTTCCGGTTGGCCTTTCTCCAAAGCCACGTGAAGCGGTGTATCGCCCAACTTATCACGCGCGTTAATCTGAACCAGCTGATTCAATTCGCCATTGATTTTGAAAAAAAATTTCACAAATTCATCGCAACGATATATATCTCTTTGACAAATAATATGCAAAGGAGTTGATCCCTCGTTGTTGGCTACATTAGGATTGGCTCCTCCTCTCAGCAGTATCTCCATTATATCACTGCCCAATCCTGCGTATTTTAAAGCAATGTGTAGTGCTGAATCACCCGTTTCTGGCCAGATACAATTGGGATCTTGTCCGTGCTCGAGGAATCCTTGGACGACTCTGCTGCAGTTAAACCGACAGGCCGCGTGAAAGTGTGTGTAGCCTGACTCGTCGGTGTAATTCACATCAAACCTGCCGCATATATCAAAAAGGGCAATGAACAGTTGTCTCCAGTCACGGCCGATTTGTTTGGTGTTTTTAACCGCATGGTGTATTAATGTCGTGCGACGTGGCGATATAATTCCATTCTCATCAACTTCGGGCTCGTATTTGTAGCACACGCTAGCGTACGCAATGAATTGGTCGCCTGGTTCATAACCGAGCTCTTTGTCCTTGTAATTCATGGAGTCCCAGAGAAGACATTCGATCTCTTTCGGGTGCAACAAGAGCTCAACCAAATTGGTAGGAAATGCATTCATATTATGAATTATTCTATAGAAGTTACAAAGATAATTATATCGCTCTTCTTCGTTGTTCAAATTAACTTCTTTCCGTAAGTCTATCAATTTTTCTAACATTTGTTGGTCCTTGAGCGTAAACATCGTTTTTCGCGTTTTCCCACACGCACAGATTTTTCACGGATACTTTTTACTTTTAAATCACTTATTGCAGTCGCTGCGACGTCGTAATGTGCACTGAAGCGCGACGATACGTATGTTGCACACTTTATGAAACGAGTAAAAAACACGTGGCTCGGCTGTACGATCAAGTGGTCGTATAATTGACAGTGTCGGAGCCGGCACCAGCGAACGCACACCGGGAGAGAAAAAACACGACTGAGATACGTGTGACGCTACGTACTTTAGAGCTGTAGTTGCGTACTTGTGTCAGCTACTTTCACCAAAAAAAAATTGGATCAACTGCGACTGCGTGAGGACTGCTGCAATGCAAGCGTCGCAGTGCGCAGCAATCGTTTCGAAATTTAAATCGAAACTTTCTTATTGAGAATCCGATAATTTGAGCGATACTTTTAAGTACACGATTTTTACCAATGCGATAGTTTTTATAACGAAGTATCGAGTATTTGAGATCAAAGTATACTTACTCGCGCGCAGAGGCAAAAAGTTATCTAATTCGAGCGCGGCACCAAAACAGTACCTTGTTCAAACGCAGTGACAAGAAAGTTTTGACTAGCTGAATAAATTTTTTTCGCGCTGAAAAATATTTCGCATGAATATAATTAGAATCATATTGTGGTAATCCTTACTTTGAAGATTCAAAATATGCACAAAAGAAATATAAAAATTTAGTTTTAATATAAAAATTATGAAATTTCATTATGAAAAATCATTGTTTTCATGTAATATATTAAAATGAGAAATGAGATTATTGAACTATATAATTTAGTATAAAGTTATCGAAGTTCAATTTAAATGTGTTTCTCAATGAAATATTTTGAAACCATTTGAATTTATTTACTCAACTTAAAATTATAATAAAAATAGTCAAATTCCTTTACTTAGCGAAAAGTTGAATCATATTGAACTTCTGATTCTCAAAAAAAATTATTCGCCATTATCTTTTATTTATTACTGTCGCAAGCTTTTCAAATGGATTTGTCTTTCCCCAGCCATGAATGAAATCTTTCAGATGCTTGGAAGGATTATTGGGTCCAGCTTAAGGTATTTCCCTCAGAACCTGACCTACGAATAGAGGCATATGTCTTGAAAAAATCTGAAAAAATTCATACGCTTGACAAATTCTAAGACTTTTATGTTTTTTTTTTATTTTTCGTAGAGTTAATACTTAATGAGATAAAAAATCGCAAATATTCATTGCTTGAAATTGTTTAAATTTGAATAGTTTATAGTTCGTGAAAAATAGATTTTAGAGAAAATTTCAAAAAGTCAAAAAGTTTAAATTTTTATTTTTGCAATGTTTTTTCATTAACTTTTTGATTAATTATAATTCGGAAATGGTTTGGTTCAAGTTCCTGAAATTTCTCACCTATACAAAAAGCACGGTCTATAATATGAGGTTAAAATTTGAAGACCCTTTATCGATAGTCATTTTTGCCTCCTCATACATAGAGGAAGTTATGTGATAGGCTTGAAAATGAGATTTTGAACCAGACGTCGCAGGACAATTTGGTTTACATATTCGGAAACTACATTGAATTACCAACAAAGGTCTGTATGTGTGTTTGTTTTCTCTATATTTTGACGAATCTATTGACAATATTTGTGTTTTATCTATAAAGACAAATGTATCGTATTGACCATAGCAATCAGTGTAACAAAAGATTATGCCTAAAAATATGTATAGTATATTATAGAATGTAATAATGTGCAAATGTACCTTCCCTTCGGGGGAGGAAGTCTTTTTGTTTCAATTAATAAAATAATCAAAATTTAAAAATGAAATACGAATTTTCCCTTTAATAACCAAACCCTTTGATTAACATAATTTTTTATGAGGAAGCACTTTGCCAATAAATTGACAGCGGTTTTTTAACTCCCTGTGATACCGAGTCAATTTATCCTATATTATAAATTATAAATTATACAGAATCTTAATATTCATTCCACAATTTGGCTCAAGATCTTCACATTGCTCTCTATATGGGAAAGTTCATTAGCAAGCAGACTATTATGAGGAGATATTCGTGATTTAGAAAATGAAGAGATAGAGAAAACTTTGATATTGTGATGTTTTGTACTGTTGTGTAGTTGTATTCTAATTGGTATACAATTTATTCTTTTTGGTGTATGGACACTTTCTGTAAAAAGTTAAGAAAATCTTCATTGAAGATTTTATGAATTACCTACACCCATCTAATCATAGCTCATATTTATAATTAATCTTGTATAAATATTTGGTATCTTCTAAATGCTACCCTAATGTCTGTATGAAGCCATCCGTTGAAAAAAATGACATTTTGATCTTTGAAAAAGCCTATTCTAATATTGGCTTAGAGATGATAAAGTTTATGAAACATATTATAGATTGATTTTAAAAAGTTCTTCATCATCACTTAGTATTAAAATATTTTCTTATCATCATGCTATAGTAGCATATTATCGATTAGAAAATAAAAATCCTATTTTGAGCTTCTGTGAATTCATCACGAATGAACTTAAAGGAATCAAATTTTGGGACTATTTATATGTCAATGTCCTTTTATATAATATTTATAAAATGGAATTATAAATTATTTCATTATATAGTTCATGTATTAATAATATTATTTGGGTCAACTAAATACTTGTATTGAATCAATTATGGAAAGCTACGAATAGAAAAATTATTATGAATATGTGAGTGTATATCTCTTATTTTGAGAATTTTGAAGTACACAGTTTTGTATTTGTAAATTTAGTTTTTAGAATCAATAATAACTATTTTTGTATGATATGGCTTGTTTATAGGTATATGAATATTTCTGTTATATTTAACACAAGTGAGGCTAAGCATTTGATTATTATGAAAAAAAGTTTATTCAAAACATACTTTGTTATTTACTTATAATATACAATATTCATTTTCATCTTATGGAATGTACAATTTTCGTTACAAGCGATGACAATCTTATCAAATGTATAGCTGTCGTTGAGCCACTGACAGTTAACAAACGTCACCTGAACGTTATATTCAAGAATTAATCTCCATAACACTTATACAAACTCACTACGATATCGCACTACAATTGCTTAAATATACATTTTCCAATAAACAGTGTCAACAATATCGCACGCTCCGCACCTCTCTATTCCTTGGACGCTTGCCGAGCAGCCTTGGCCTGGCGCTCCTCGACGGATCGAAAGACGATCGAGGCCGAGTTGATGCAGAATCGCTTCCTCTTGGGCGGCGGGCCGTCGTTGAACACGTGGCCGAGATGGGCGTCGCAGCGCGCGCACACGACCTCGGTCCTGACCTGGTCGCGGCTCTCGTCGCGCACGAGGCGCACCCGCTCGCGGGCCAGCACCTCGTTGAAGGCCGGCCAGCCGCAGCCCGCGTCGAACTTGGTCTCGGACTCGAAGAGCTCCTGCTCGCAGCAGACGCAGAGATAGACGCCGGCCTCGAAGTGCTTGTCGTAGACGCCCGTGAAGGGCGCCTCGGTGGCCTTCTCCTGGGTGACGCGCCACTGCTCCTCGCTCAGGCGAGTCTTGAGCTCGTCCTTGTTCACCTTTTTGAAACCGTCGCTCGACATCTTCGACATTTATAAATAATAATAGGATTGCGCGTACTGTCACGTGTGCTTTGTAAATACGTTATGCGGGTTCGTCTGCTACTGCGTGTAACTCGACACTCGCCACATGTCGCCGGCTACGCAGTTCGTTATATTTCGGCCGCGGCTACCAGCGAGCCGATGCTAGCGATCGGTGCGGCAGTTTCAATTAGAAATTAGACTGACGTCACGTTGTCGAGAAAGTCCTATTTCAAAATTTTTGTTTGCTCGTGAAATTGACGCACCGATTAGATCAGCTGCAAGCGATGAAACAATCGTGCTTATTAGGCCTTATCAATGAGTTATCACGTGATTACACGTTTTTACACGCTTTGCCGTGTACATCGTAAAAACAAAATGTCATCGTCGATGTCATTTCGTACTGTATTTTATACCAATTGTCTATGGGCAGTGATGTCATTGTATGCAAAGTTTAGTATTAAAACCACAGCCTTGCAAATTATTAACATTTAGCTAAAACTTTTTTTATTGCTTAATATAAGGATAGAATTTGAAAATCTTTGAGGATTGCAACTTACCAATAGGTCAGCCCATTTTTTAAAGTCTATAAAACTATAACTGAAGATCATTTCAAGTTAATTTGTAAAAGTGATTCTTATCGTGTCAAACTTTTGAAGTTTTGTATTTATTTTAAATTAGGATTACAGAATCATCTTTTTTATCTAGAACTTTTTCAAACTAAAGGGAAAATGTGATCTTCTGTCACGAGGACATGTAATGGTGATAGTACGTAAAGTGAAATTAGCCTCTCCAATTTTAGAGAGTAATATTTGTTTAAATCACACTTGTCCAAAAATAAATATAGCTTTTGTTTTAACTTCACCAGTAACAAAAGTTTTAATTGGAGCAAGTATATACACCTGATTCACTTTTAATTGCAATCTTGGTATAAAAAATTTGATTTTTCTTCTCTTTGCTTTAGCAATTTCAGCACTGTACATTCATTCGTCATTCACTTCATTTTCAATTTTATTGTCATTTTTAAAATCTTCACAAGTGTCGTTTAGTGTACTTAAAGGATTCTTTTTTGTTCTATTGTCCAACAGCAATGTGAATTCAATACTTTACTTTTCAAATGATTCTCTCAAACATTTAGAAGTAGTACACAGATATTGCACAGATTCAGCAGCTTTGAACAGAACTTTAAAACTTGAGCAACACTTATGAGAAAAATAACACTGTCTGCTTTGTAATAAATTAAAAAAAAAAGATTTAATTTTCATAAAAGCATTGTCAATATGGAGCATCTTTCTATAATTATTTTATGATATAATATCTTTCATTTAACACAACTTTCTTGTGATTCTTCTGTCGTTCCAGACTTTGCAACACTAAGAAAATCTGTCATTGGGACTAGTATACAGCTTAATTATCCAAGCGGAAGGTTTAGGTGTCTCAAGATTTATCTTAGTAATTAACAAACAGTTTATAGAAAATGTAACTGAGTCCTTGAGTTTCTCTTGTATCGAAGCTTCAGCTTCCACCAAATCTCAGCTTTTTATAATTGCATAATACTTTAATGCTGTTCTTTTCACTATTGGTCTTAGCCAGACTCATCGAGTTTTAACAGAAATTTCAATTTCGTTCATTTTTACACATCACCGTCCATGATTGTTGATACGATTTGTTTTTGTTTTCCCAGTGGTTGGGCATCGCCATTTTGAATAATGTAGAGAAAGAGCAAATCGGATCGCGCGCGCTTTTGGCGCGTTCGAAATGCATCGAGCGCCGACGCGACTCGACAAAAAAACAAAGAAATCTGCAAGTTAAATCATTGATCGTACTTCTCAATCGCAATGACGTTTTTCGAAAAATTTATTTGATTCAATCGTAAAAATAATGTGAAAATTCATAACGTATTTACATAAATATTATTTTCTCTCTAAAAAAAAAACAAAAATAATAGCAAGAGAAAACAGCTTCGTCATTGGCATATACATTAATTCAACGAAAATTCGTTTCTCATCAGCTTATAATTATACGTCGCGGGCCATCGCGCGTTTTTTTTTCAGAATTTCTCATCGGACAGAAACTTCTCGAGCACCCTGAACGAGGGCGTCCTGCTCTCGCGGAAATTCTTGTACATCGCGTACACGAAACCGATCGTGTGCACCTCGTCCTTGAGATCCTCGATGGGCACCTCGGGCGCTTGGGCGCGCAGCGTGTCGCAGTAGGCGTCGAGGACCTCGTCGAAGCCCTCGCAGGGCGTCTGGAAGAGCAGCAGCGACAGGTCGAGGGCGCACGAGCCGTACAACTCGATCTCCGTCCAGTCGACGAATCTCATGCCGTGCTGGCCGAACGTCTGCTTGAGGGCGACCTTCTTGCGCAGCACGCTGCCCTGGACGATGGTGCGCAGCTCCGGCTTGCCGGACGGCTTCCAGCCCGGGATCTCGCTCATGAAGCGCTCGAACGCCTCGATCTCCGCGGCGGGTTTGTTGGTGCTCTTCATCTCGCTCAGCACCTCGTTCGCGAATCTGGAAAAAGAAGTCGCGCGTTTAAAACGAATTATCGCGTTTTCAAAATCGACGAATTATTACTCACTCCTCGAAGTCTCGACTGGAGATGCCGTCGGCGGTCTTCATGTCGTTGCAGCAGGCGCGATCGAACCAGGACAGCTCCGGGTCCTCCTTGATCAGTCTCATGCCCTCGGCGTGAAATTTGGCCAGTACCTTGGCGATGGCCTCGGCCTCCTCCTTGTTCCAGGCTCGCTGCGCGATGCACACCAGGCCGAGCTCCTCCGCGTCCTCGGCCACCAGCACGCGATCCCGAGTGAACGGCTGCTCGGTGACGATGTACTTGGGAAAGATGTCGAGCTTCGGATAGCGCGGTATCAGCATCCTGTGCAACTTGTTCCTCTCCGTCTGCCTGTCCGAGTCGTCGCTGAACTTGGTGTCGCAGGTGTAGTAGAGGGTGCGCGGCTCGCCCGAGAACTCGAGCACGATGCAGCACTTGTACTTGTCGACGGTGTTCTCGCAGGGCTCGACCTTCACCGAGAGCAGCTCGACGAACTCGCGCGAGCCTGGCGGACAGAAGAAGCGATCGTGCACCAGGTTCGGGATGATCTCCTCCTTGATCAACTTCTCGTTCTCCGCGTGAGCGTTATTCGTCGATTTGACGCTCGCCATCTTCCCGATTTCGGATATGAACACAAAACACAGGACAAAAAAAAAAAAGAAAAAGAAAATATCAACTCGGAACACTCGATGCGGTGTGCTGCTGTTGCTCGATCGGCGTCTGCTATAATACTGACTGTAACGACCGCTGCTCTCGTTCGAAATGACGAAACACGTGCGAAGCTTATCGCCGCTGTTCACATAGTATATATTTACAAACTCGGCGCGACCGGAGTCGTTTTATTTGCCACGGAGGCGCTGCTGCTATATATATTTTTTGGTGACTCGACTGGCGCGCAGCTGTCGATAATCGAGATGGAGTGGGGACTCGCGCGAGGGGCCTGACACTAAGAGATGAGTCAATGTTTCATTAGATATAAATACACTTTAAAATGTGAACATGCACTCAAAAGTATGAGTACGAAGGCACGACACGTATTGGTTCTAATCTTATTGAATTATTGTAGATCATCGATCGGCAGTGAAATTATCGATACATTATAAGAAAATAAAAAGTCACTCAATGGTACTTGTAATTTTAGGCTGACATTTTGTGATAAATAATATGCACGCAAAGCAATGACTGGAATTACTATTCTTTGAAAACACTTCAGGAAAAATATTTGTTGAAGAACGACAAACATCTTGTTGTAACGGTAGTAAAATATCTACACACGAGCATGGGACGAGAGTCGGTAAAAATATTTTCAAACGTATAGAAGCAATTTACCAACGACGGATGATATCGATAATTTTTCTTTTTTTTTTTACGATGATTTTAAATGAGTCGGATTGAATGAAATTTTTTTCGTACGCAGATGAAAATTTGATTTTGATATTTAATACTCGTTTAACATTTTTACACATTTAAAAATGTACACTTATAAGTATAAATTTTTTTCATAATTAAATAAAAATATATTATACCGACAGCAACTTTCAAGAGTATTCGTGCGACTCTTAGATGGATGCAGTACCATTACAAAGAAAAAATTCAAACTCGTAAAAGAACCCATGTGGAATGCTTAATTGTTCGTAACTATTATTTTAAAATAGGTAGAAAATAGTTGCATTTTTTTTAAATTTTCTTCTCGTACTTTTTTATCAAATTAATAATAATGCGTCGATCTAACAGTCCAAAGCGAAGCTCCCACATACTCTGGAAAGTTGCTGTCGATCTAATACATATGTACATATTGGTAACATGTAACAATCGGTAACATACACCTACAATTCGGTAATTACATGATAAAGATAATTCTCGATGAGTATTATTAATATACGTGATATTCTTTTGAGCCACGAACGTAAAATTCATTCGTATTACAATAATTTTTGACAATTATTCACGAATCTCGCATTGTTTTTACAAAACAGCTCGTACGTAAATTATCGTTACAACGCTCCACGATTCATTAGTTGTTATTTTATAAGATTACTAATTTGTGTTTTTTTTTTTATTCTTTATAATTGCAATTTACTCCTTTTCGATTGTTTCACGAGCACCTCGGCATGTCCAGGGTCTTCTCGTACTTCAGCCGTTGCAGTTTCGAGTAGAGCAGCACGGCGCTGAGACTGCTCACGGCCAGCGCCACGAGGATGGTGGCCGAGGCCGAGTAAAAACCGACGTAGCTCAGGCAGACGTTGCCACCGCTCATAGTTCCGCTCGTGGTCGCCGGCAGCTGGCTCAAGATCTGCTGCTGCTGCTGTTGCTGATCCTCGTAGTCGCTGGGGGCATCGTCGTAGGGCACCTGCAGGACCGGTCCGGAATTACGATGGGGCAGATCGTCGCTCGACACGACTCGGAAGCGTTGGCCCACGCGGATCGACTCGCCCTGGGGATCCCTCGTCCAGTTCTGATAGGTGTACGAGACCGAGCGCTTCTTTCGGCCGGGTTCGATTTGCTGTGTAAACAGTTCACGAGTTAATTGATTGATTTCTGAATTATTTTAGATCAATAAGATAAATGATATATTATTCTATTTCAAGACGAAAAAATTCTTATCCTATGTGAAAAAGGTTGATAGTTAACCTGTGAATGAAAGGTTTCAAAAAAGTTTGCTGAAATTTAGTTCAAATCAACGTTTTTCATAAATTAAAGGCTATTATTCAGATGGATTATAATAGAAAATGTCTTTCTCTACTGATTTAAATTTTTGCAGAATTTTTACTTTCAACTTTCATTCATAAAATAAGGGAAAAAGTACACGATGCACCAGTGAATGAAACATTTTTACCAGTAAATGAAACCATTATAATAAATGATAATATATTCAGAAAGTCGTTAAAAACTATTGAAATATTTAGTATTAATGCTCAATTATATTATAAAATTTCACTACCGATGAATTAGTTCAGTATAATTAAATTATATTAATTTATAAATAAAGTTTCATTCACTGGTGCGTTTTCAATCACTGGGTAGGTGACTCTACATTTTTGTCATCGATTCTCATATTTTCAATAAAAAACACTTGAAATACTGGACTAAAATATAATTCCTAAAAATTTTAATTAAACTATCCAACGACATCTGGCTCTGAAATTCACTATCGACAAAATCATAAAATTTTCTTGGGAGTAAGCGAAAGCTTCTCAACTCACTGACGTTTTTATTAATTGCCATATTGATTATTAACAGATTTTTTTCAATTGAATAAATACCTCAATTATATAATTCAATTATAGACTTGAGCCCCGACAAATTCTTGATCATTTACTCTGTTTTTCTATCAATAAATTTTCTGTCTATTATTATTATTTTGTTACAAGATGAACTTTTAATTTTCATAGATACAAGTTTGAACGTGATATTTATCGAATGCAATTGTTCTCAGAGAATGAACCGAGATGCTTTGAAAAAATGAGCTTAGCTAAGGGTAAAGTAGGATTGCATTACATTTATTAACATTCATCAAGTGAAGTTAACAAAACAAAAGTTATACGGCGTATTATAGATGCTTCTGTTTAAAAAAGAATAAATTAAAAATTGAAAATTAATAATAATCCATCAATGAAAATTAACGAATGCTCTAGTTTGATCAAGTCGATTCCGAACACGTTGAATTTGTTTTGTTTTGACTGTCGCTCCTTTTGAAATCGACGTGTAAGCGAGTACCTCAGTCTTGCTCCTATCGTAGGAATAATAAAAGCGACGTAAAATATTATTCTGTACGCACACGTTGGTGAAAACTTTTATCTCGACCAAGATGGAACACTTAATATTATATCCGGATATCATATATCCGGAACATTCAGTAAGAGCATGGGTCGATTGCACCGCTCACGTGGAGCAGGCGGTCCCCGAGGCAGATCGAGCTCTTTTATACGAAAAAATGGGCATAGTCATATCCGTGCACTGCCACATGATTTCGTGCTCGGGATGGGAGAATTTAGGTCCGCTTCTGGGGTGGGAGCTATTTTTGCAGTTCATGAACAATCCCGTCGATTCCGATTTTCCGAAAAATTACAGGTTCTACAGGATAATGTACGGCGAGCGACACGACGGTATGCAATTCGACCACCAAATTGCTGACAATAGACTCCTCTTGGAAGCCAATGGCACAACTTACAACGTTGGGTACAGAATACAATTCGCATTTTATCCTTGGTGGCGTCAGAGCTACGAACAGAATTTTCCAACTTTGTTTACATTGCCTAGTATCAAATATTATAAGACAGTTTTTAATTTATACAAATCCTTCAAGTATCTCCTTAATTTGGCAGCGCAATGTAACGAGTCTGATCGACTATCGACTATCGTCGACTATCAAGTTCTGATGCACTTGAATTTCACAGTGCATAAGTCTATATCAGGTAAATATGAATTTTGTTTTTTTTTGGCGTTAAGGATAAATCATTTGAAGAAATTTAGATTTTGAGTCTGGGGAGAGCGTATTTGTGTTGAAATGCGAAAATCAAATCGTTTCATTGTTTCGATGCTTCTTGCTTGCGTAAAATTCAGTTTCGATTTATATCTAATAACTGCAGATTTCACTAATGAGCCATGATTGATAAAAATAATTTTTTTTCTATCGTTTTTTTTTGTTTGGCAGCCTTCATTGCATGACAATGTGAGCAACGTTGATTCACTTTCATAACAACCCAAGAATACGTATCAAGAGTCGAAATTAAAAATTTTCATTTATTTCTACGCGCTGTATTAGAAAGAAGTCTTCGCCGTAATTTCAAAAAAACGCTCCGTATCGAGCGACAAAATAAATGAAACGGGCTAAAAATTTGTAAATTACGTTAATCAATTATGATTAATTATAACGATAATTAATTATGATTATTATGTAGTTAAAAAATAACTCAAATCTCACTTTACCCTGTTTTATATTAAAAAAATACCAGACTCTTCGGGTCACTATTATCTCATGAAATCACAAATTGTTAAATAATTATATTTACGTAAATTATATACGTATATTATATTTACATTTATGTACTCAATGTGAAACTTATAAACTTCAATTAAGTTTAAGTCCTATGTGAACCAAGAATGGTATTTTTTGACAAATTTTTACGAATGACTATTAGTCACTATTATTAAACTCAAGATTAGTGAGATAACGATGTATTTTTTTGTACGTAATAAAGTTTTTGCAGCTCGAATTTTGACTTATTATGGCCATTTCCAAAATTTCTACAACTCGTTGGTAAGCGATAGAATTAATTTTGATCTCATAACGAATAAACTTTTTTTGCCAATTGATTTTCTTAACAGTTGAAAAATTTAACATTGTCGTCGAGAAATCGACAAAACTTCTTTCTTTTCACTTGTAATATTTTCTAATTACTCGACATACCTCAGCTTCTAGCCTATCAAAAGTTCACTCGTGGAAAAAAACAAAACAAATAAAATTGAAAACGGAGCTTTATGTACCTGATTGGCCTCGGGACAAGGCTCGCAATTCGTCTTGCAAAGCTCGACGTTGCACTCGATAAACAGATCCATGACGTCGGGAAACTTGAAAGCCTGGAAGAAGGCGTAGGCGATGACCGAGGCGCCGGTGTTGCCCGTCTCCTTGGTCGTCTGGAAGGCGCCGAACAGCTTCGGCTTCAGTATGCAGCCGCGCTCGTCCGTCAGCTTGTAGATGTTGGTCGACGACTCGTCCCTCGCGATACAATCTCGCACCTATACGAAAGTAACGAATTTACGTAAAAAAAAAAAAAAAAAAAAAAAAAAAAAAAAAAAAAAAAAAAAAAAAAAAAAAAAAAAAAAAAAAAAAAAAAAAAAAAAAAAAAAAAAAAAAAAAAAAAAAAAAAAAAAAAAAAAAAAAAAAAAAAAAAAAAAAAAAAAAAAAAAAAAAAAAAAAAAAAAAAAAAAAAAAAAAAAAAAAAAAAAAAAAAAAAAAAAAAAAAAAAAAAAAAAAAAAAAAAAAAAAAAAAAAAAAAAAAAAAAAAAAAAATACCAGAAATGAAAAATTTACCTGCAAATCGAAGCCCGGATCGCCCTCCACGGACACGACCAGCGTCATCGTCTCGCCGATCTTCACGAGGCCGTTGGCGGCCGGCGCGAACGGCCCCTTGCCCACCTGGATGTCGAGCTTGGCCGTGGCCGTGTCGCCGCTGAACGTCACGATCTCCTGATTCAGCATGTCCACCGACAGACTGACCATCAGCGCCTTGTTGATGTTGCCCTCCCACAGGCAGCGCACCGAGCGCACGGTGTCCCACACTTCCTGTATACCCGGCTCGTTCTGGCCAAACGATAAAAACGGCGTATTTTAGAAAATTCGAAGGAGAAAAATATTGAAAAATTAACGAGCTTCGATACGTTACTTGCAAGACCAAGACGTTTTCCAGGTAGGCTTGGCCGGCTTCGCCCGCGAAATCATTGATGAACTGCGTGCCGCAAGAGTCGAGATTGACGGTGAAGGTGTACTTGATCTGGTTCGAGTTCTCTTGCACGTATCGGCATTGCGGCATCGCGTAAAAGCCCTGAAAATACATCGGTGTTACTTTTCTACTCGGCAATTATGTTCATAGAACGAATTAATTCTTTTCTGTTACCTTGGAATAGATCACACCGTTGAAAGCACGATTGAATTCGATATTGATCGTCATCATGGTCTTCGTACATTGCACTTCCAAACTATGAATGTGAGGCGGATGCTTTTCGTCGTCGTCTTCTTTTTCTTTGTTCGGTCCGCCGGGAACGATTTCATTGCCAGTTTCAGGCCCTTCAAAAGTTAAGATTAAAAGTTAAGATAAAATTACTCTTTTATATAAAGGCAGCGCTTGAAAAAACTTTAATTACGCACCGGGGGCGGGTCCAGGTTCAGGTCCAGGAGCCGGTCCAGGTCCGGGGGCCGGTCCCGCCTCGGTTTCTTCGGTCGGCGTTGGCTCGGTAGGTCCGGGGGTCGGTGCAGGTGCTTGAAATTAAAACAAATCCATAAACGTCGTGTTACTGTACATCACTAAAAAATTTTTTTTTAATTTATTTTCTCACTCTGAGCAGGAGACGAAGGCGAAGAAGGTTCTTGAGCATTTGTTGGTTGTTGATTCGGTGTCGTTCCCGGTCTCGGAGTTGGATCTGTATCGTACGATATCGATCCTTCACGAAAAACAATCGGTTAACGTGTATCGTAACGTAAATCTATCTTTCGAAAAAAAATCTCGAGTCGCAAAGCTCAAAAAATTGGGAAAAAGCTGTAAAAAGATTTATACCCTTCGACGACCGAAATCATCATAAAAATTGTTGTAAATTGTTTCATGATCAATTCCAAGACATTTTTTACGAGAAAAAAATTTTCTGGTCTAACCATTGAAATAATAATGTAGTATATTTTAAGAAGAAAAATTAATAGAACAAAATTGTCTTGGAATCGATCAAACAACATCCTCGACTTTTTTTGGAATTTTTCACGATCATTTTGGTCATCACGGGGGCTTAAATCTTATACAGCCAATACCTATCAAATTTTTGAATGTACAACTGTGCGATTTTTTCTTTGAGCTTAGCGACTTGAGATTTTTTGCGGAATTCGCTCGGTTTATAACTTAAATCGCTCTCTCTCTCTCTCTTTCATTCCACCCTCCCTCACAAACTCACTCTTCATCTCATAGAGAGCTACTCAACTCTTATACAATCTGCCAATCTTTGCAACCTGTATTTGTATGCTTAAACTTTGAACGTCTACTCGTTAAAATTGTGAATAGTTTTTTCTTATTCTCCATTTTGAACGTTTAAACTTGCAACGTATACTCGTTACCTTTGTACATAATAATTTTTCTAAACCTGTAAATAATTATTCTGCCAGGGCCAAACGGGGTTCTACCCCACACTGAGAAAAAAAAATTCATTGATTCAATGAAAATTTAATTAAATACAATCTGTGAAATAATTTCATTGAAATAATCTTTTTTTCTTTAGTTTCATGAAATTTTGGTAAAAACAACAAAATATTTTGTTGAAAATTTCATGAAACTAAAGAAAAAAAGATTATTTCAATGAAATTATTTCACAGATTGTAGTTAATTAAATTTTCATTGAATCAATGAATTTTTTTTCTCAGTGCATGGTCCGTTTCGAATAAAGTAATCGATACCAAATCAAATCTCACCGGTGGCAGTCGGTCTCGGCGGCTCGGGCGTCGGCCTCGTGGGCGTCGGGAATCCGGGCGTGGGTCTGTTGCCCGGCGACGGATACGGATAGCCGGTGCCACCGGAGCTCGGCGGCTGACTCGGCGGAGGCAGGTAGGTCGTGGAGGTCGGCGAACCGCCGCCGTACTGCGGCGGACTCTGGTAGCCGGAGCCACCGCCGCTGTTGGGACTGTAATTCGGCTGACCGGTGGCCGGCGGAGAGTAAGCCGGTGCGCCGCCGTAGTCCGGAAAAGCGCCCGAGACCTCGTTCTGGCTCGGATTGTTGGAGAAAGCCGGTGGCTGCGTCGAGGCCGGCTGGAAAGGCCGAGGTTTCTCGGGCGGACGTTGGGTGCTGTAGGGCGGTAGATAGGCGTTCGGCTGCTCCTGCTGACGAGCTGGGTGGGGTGGGAGAGAGAAAAAAAAAATCGGATTACGCATCGTTGAAAGAAGCGAGAGACCCTGAGAGCGCTTACTTTTTCGTACTCCTTGGCGATAGATGCCCTGTATCCATTCCAAGATGTTGCGAGCCATGACGTCCGCCGGAGATTCTTCGGCCGCGGAGGCGCTCGCCAGCAGCGCGACGATCGCAAACGCGTAAAGCTTCATTTTGCAGCTCTGCAAAAGATAAAGACAAATGATCCATTAAGTCTTGAGAACGGAAACAATTCCGAGGCGAATCGCGAATAATTTCAAAATCGATCATTTAATCGACACGACGGAAATCCGTTAACCGGTGAATTATTTCTCTCGCAGAGGCCTATAGGCTCCTCCGCCACACGAGTGCCGATTTTTTCATGCACAAAGCAACGAATGAACTTGAATGAACTTTCCTCTCGTCTTCGTTGCCTTTGGCAGTGAAGATGCAATGTATCAATGGAAAAAGCGAAAGCAAATAGGCGCGCGCGCGTCCATTAAATTTCTCTCCTTGACGGAAATGACGTAAGCGCGCATATAAACGCGCGCGGGCTCGCGCTCGTGCATCGAGCGAACTAGCGGGACCAAAACAAAAATATGGCACAGCTCGTCCGATTCGATTCCGAAATAATCGACCTTGTACTTTTGAGCTTTTTCAGATTACGATCTAGTAAAAATCAAATGCTCATTGTTACGAGTGCGTAAAAAAGGGAGAGTTTTCAAGCCACCACATTTGCATCTCGCGAATGGTCGAAACAGTATCTACAATTATGAATTTTTCGATCGCTAGAATAAACAAGAAGTCGCGCCGAGACAAAGTATCCAGAGTGAAAGTCAAAGTGGACTCTCGTATCGAAGGATCGATTCCATTATACGGCTTATCTTAAAACAATTTCGCGACAGTAATTTAAACTTATAATTATCCCACTCGATTTAACGTTAAATAATTGAGTCCTAAAAAGCTGCCAAATAAAAAAGACGATAAAAAAAAGATTCGCTGCACCAGTACGAGCTATACACATGGACGATAGGATGATAAATTAACTAAACTTTCGAGCGGAATGAATCAAAAGCCTCTCCGACGTCGGTGTGCAAGTATCAATTACTCACCGTGTACAGCAGCAAGTATCGCCGATGAATAAGTACCGTCTCGTATATTAACGAAAAATTTGAAAAGTGGCAATTAGGAGCTTTGACACAATAAATGCGTTTATTATTTATACGCGATGTAGCTATGCGTGTGCGCGCGTAAATTAAACGTGTAATTGGAACGAATGGCCGATACGGTATATCCGATGCACAGCTGGTACATCGTCGCGTTTGACACTCGTAATGAAGTTTAGTGTTTTGATTTAAGCTCGCCACGATGTAATTCGATAGTCGGATATTATTTTCAAAGTGAATGTTGTTATAATTGCAAATTTATGTGTTATACTGTTATGATTGCATTTTCATTAATATTCTATTTTCTATTCTATTCTATTATTAGAGCTGCGACAAAGTTATTTCAGTTTCTACGTCCTCGATTCATAAACCTTCAAAAAGTCACTCCTTATCCCTGAGCCGCCATGCAAACGCGCCACAGATCTCGATTCGATCGCGGCTCGATGATCTTCTCGCACACGTGTCTGATACAGGCGTTGCGCGACTCGTCTGCGAGTTCCCGAAATCGCTCGTCGTACCCCTTTGGCTCTCTTGGCGAACGTCTCGTCGTCGTACGAAGATCGGCGTCCTCGTCCCTCCCTCTCGAGCCGCACAGAGACATCCATGGCGATCGAGGCCAGGCTCAATTTTCTGATGTGGTCGTCGTCGTCGTCGTAATTTTCGTGGATGTAACACTCGGTGGGATATACGAACTTGGACAGGTCGGCGCCCCGATTGGCGAGTAACTCGAACAGCTCGCGCTTGAGATTCGCCACGGCCCATTGAACACCACCTCCGGCTCGTCTCGGTAGCCCACGAACCGGATGAATCGTTCGCCGTCGTTATCATCCGCCACCGTGTTGTAATCGATCTCTCGCTCCGAGAAGATTCGACGGACATTCGGCAGCGACGACCCTCGCCAGTTTCGACACGGGCGAAACAGCTCGAGGAGCGATTCGTCTCGTTGTTCGCCGATCTCGGACGCTTCAATATATTTTGCATTGGTATGGTCAGGGAGAAAATGATATTTATGCAGGCGTGCGTGATTTAGCCTCTTTTCACTTTTGACCTTTTTTTTTCCTCGAGTCGTTGCCTCTTTATACTGCGACAACTTCACGTTTGTTATGAATTGTGAGATGCGATTACCACGTGGATAAGCGAGGGTGTATCTGGTGTTGTAGTTATACAATTATTTTGACTCAGCCACTTGCAGATTTACAGATATAGAGGTACTCGCCATCTAGTGGCGTAGATTGGCTTTAATTTTCGATCGAATACAAACTATTTTTCATTCAACATTGCATTGAAATATAATTTATACGCGATTGTTTATCGTTACGTTAATCCTGCATAAAATTTAAGATATTTTCTTTTAACGTTAATAGAAAATAACTTGCAAGCAATTACCTACTAATTAAACAAATGGAATAATTTCACGCTCGATTCAGAAGCAAAGAAAAAAACTCCTCGTGCTTTACGATGTTACACACGTAACGATCTTGGCCGTCGCTCAATTCCTACATCACTTCCTGTCAATCAATTGACATTTTAATCTTTCTCTTTCTTCTAAAATTTATCGTACCTATCTATTATTCGCGTACGTATACGAGTAAAAGTGCTCGATGCAGCAGCGCCAGCAAAATCAGTCTTTTCACCATACAGTACGTATGTATGTATGAGTGTTTGTGTGTGTAGTCCTGTGGAGCACGTACACATACATACCTATATATGTTATACGTATTGCGACTTTACTTTCACGCGTCTCTTTCTCCGCGCTTATGCAACGACCGCGACGAGGAGCCGCGCGCGCGATGTTTTATCTGTGTCGTCTCTTGTGTGTGTGTGCACTTTGACTGCTGCTCTTCAGGAACGATTCGCGAGCAATTCCGAATTCACAATGGGGCCTTGATTGAGCATTTTTCTTTCGATAAGTTGAAAAAATTTAAGATGCGCTTTTACTCAATTCGGATTATCGAATTAACGTGAGATTACTTGTCAAGAGCGATCTACTTTTGAGTGTCTAAGCTACGTAATAATTGCACTTCTATGTTGTAAAATGATTTTGAAAATATTTCTAAAATTCCTTTAAATTTGATCCACATTGACCTTTATTTCACAGCATAACTTGTGAACTAGTCGTATTTGTATTCGAAAGAAAAAACGTCAATACAATTAATTTTTTTTTTAAATTGAGTTGAATCTGCTGGCTTCAATATTCTACGAATACGAATTATACGAACGAATTATACAGTTAGTTTGACTTTGCCACTTGCAGATTTACAAATAAAGGTACTCGCCATCTAGCGGTGAATGTTGACTCAAGCGATGGCTGAAGTTTCATACATTTTTTTGATAAATTTCAATCGAAATTTTCAAATTTAAATATAGAATTGATTTTTTGTTCATCTTGGGACGAAACATAATATGATTGAATTTTCATGTAATTTTTGTGCAGTTTGCCAAATAAACAGTACCGATAAATCAATTGTCAACGAAGATTTTAAGCAGAAGTAAATCAAATAAATTTCATTATCAGCTTACCTCAACGTCACATTAAATCCGTATGAAATTTAACCTTTTTCTTCAAATAATGTGAGATATTTGCTTTAGATCCCACGATTACAACAGTTTCATCATGTATAGTATATTTTTAAGAAATATATTCCATAAAAATAATTTCAATATAGTTGTACTTTACGCGCCGCGAAAAGAGCATTGCACAATCTTCTCTAATTGAGCCGTTCTCGTTGATACGCGTAGAAAAAAAATTGCATCAAACGCGCGCCCCTCTCGATTCAGACATCAACGCATTTATTATACATCCACACCCAATCAAACGAAGTCAGGCAGTTAAAAGCCGGCCCCCGACCGATCGAAAACAACATTCGTGTGCCATTCGCGTCAAATTTTTCCCAAAGTAATTGCATAGATGCTGCTGCTGCTGCTTCACCCGCGCAGATGTACAAAATAACTCTCGAGACAAGCGGTCGAGTATATATATGGCCGATTCTCTGTGAAATCGAATGGCCAAAAAATTTTTTTTTCTGCAAATATGAAAAACTTACTGTTCCCGATGTCAGAAATGTCCCCAAATTTTATTAGAATTTTTGGGACCATCTATCACTCTTTTTCAGGGGCCCGAAGTTGGCCATTTTAGGGTTTTTTTGAAATTCATGAAAAATCACAAATATTAAAATAATTCCTGGATTAAAGTAGAATGATTCAAAAGTAAAAGTGCCCAGCAACTTTTTTGTTGGAAATTGTCCAAATTTTCAGAAAAAAAATATGCCAAAGTGATTGGAACAATCTAGGTAAATGTAAAGCAAAAAAACTGCAAAAAAAACATAAAACAAGAAATCTACTCGAGTTCGAACCGGACTTTCATTTCCTAAACTATGTAAAAAGCTTCCCAAAGATGTCAACTAATGCCTGATAAAGTTTTGTAATGGGTCTTAAAGTTTAACGCAATGTAGACAACAATGTGTGGCGAAAAACATGCAAAAAAGGCCTGAAAATGGCTGTTTTTGGTGATTTTAGGCATTTTGGGCCTATTTTTGACCTTTTTTGCATGTTTTTCGCCACACATTGTTGTCTACATTGCGTTAAACTTTAAGACCCATTACAAAACTTTATCAGGCAGTAGTTGACATCTTTGGGAAGCTTTTTACATAGTTTAGGAAATGAAAGTCCGGTTCGAACTCGATTAGATTTCATCATTTATGTCCCTTTGGCAGTTTTTTTGCTTTACACTTACCTAGATTGTTCCAATCACTTTGGCATATTTTTTTTCTGAAAATTTGGACAATTTCCAACAAAAAAGTTGCTGGGCACTTTTACTTTTGAATCATTCTACCCTGATCCAGGAATTATTTGAATATTTGTGATTTTTCATGAATTTCAAAAAAACCCTAAAATGGCCAACTTCGGGCCCCTGAAAAAGAGTGATAGATGGTCCCAAAAATTCTAATAAAATTTGGGGACATTTCTGACATCGGGAACAGCAAGTTTTTCATATTTGCAGAAAAAAAAATTTTTTGGCCATTCGATTTCACAGAGAATCGGCCATATATATACGATATATCGAAAAGAGCGTGTAAAATTTCCTCCTCCTCCTCCTCATCTTTGCGCGCGAACGCGCGGCAACACACAATCTTTATGGACCATCATTCCATCGCCGCTTGGGAGCTGCCGCAATAGCGTCTGAAATTTCTTAATTTTCATCGAAATCCTAACGCGCGCATTTCATTATGCAACGTGGGATGGGCGCCGCGTTTTTTTTTCTTCTAATATATATTATATACCCAAGCGACTAATAAATATATTTGCTACACGTATATAATTGTTTCGACACGATCGCGGGTGTCAATTGCAACCAACAACAACATCAAGCAGCAGCAACAATAACAATAAAAATAAAACACCTCCGGCAAAAAAAAAAGGGTGATAATAACCTTCTAATAGCATTTCAATTATAATTGCGCACGCGAGCGAGAGAAAAAAAAAGTGCAAGCGCAGTCGCTTGAGAAGCTCATAGGCTTCGAAGCGATGAGGATCGGTTACGTAAACGAAGGTTTCAATTATGTGTTAGAGACATAGACTCCGTGTAATAAGGCTAATCTTCTTCTTCTTCTGTTTTTTTTCTTTTCTTTAATTTATTAAAAGATATAACTCATTACAAAATGGATTACAATGTACTCATTATAAGCGGTACAGCTGCGGCGGTAAAGTGTGCGTGGCGAAGCGCATCGAATCGAGGCACACGCACACAATTTCTTCGAGAGGAAAACCCCTATACGGTGTAAGGCAATTATCCATGGGATGCGTATATCTTATCGAAGCTCGAGTACCGACAGCTTCTAGTTATGATTATTAAGGTCGGAGTAAGTATGATTATCCATGGCTTGGATTTGCATCTTCTCTATACGACGAAGGTCGAGTCGATTTAATTACGTTATTATTACGCGCTTATTGTAAATGGAGAAAAAGAGGCGTGGGACGAAAGGCTACGGTGGCCTTGTTAATTCAATCGAACTTTGATAGATATAGCAGTGGACCGGCTACGCTCGTCTATGTAGCATCTGTATATAGTTGCATCGCAGTGAAAGTGTCCTGAGGTCACACATTGATTTCACTCGACGAACGACGACGATGACGCGACGATTAGAGCATCGTTCGTAGGATAGGCGCGAAAACAAAGTCATATTCCGCTTCGACCGCACGAACTGCAGATTCTTCATTTAGATCATCGCGTCTTCGAAGAACAAAAAAAAGGTAAGACAAATGGCAAAGCCACACACTTGTAGGCGTCGTCTACGCCGTCGATCTTTATTATACGATCAGATTTGGTCGCGAGAGGAAGTCACGCGTCATAATTGATGTAGCTGTCGGGACGAGGGCACAACCGCAGAGATAGTCGTATCGAACGAGTTGCACAACGACGACGACGACGACGACGACGACGACGACAACAACAACACGATCGTCTAATATGCATATAAAAACACTAAATATATATATGTAAGGAACTCGATTATAATACAGAGGACATATTGTTATCGACGAGGAAAATTCGATCCTTTGATCGTGGTATTGTATGGCCAATTTACAAAAGAAAATTCTCAAACGTAATCGTTGTCCAAAGGGGGATAATGGCTCGCGTCTCTCTCGATCATGCGCCTGTAGTAGTAGTAAGCCTTTCGAAACAACAACAACGACAAAAAGTTATAAGTGCGCCCCGCGCGCGAGCGTGTCTTGCCCCGTGGGATCTTTGATTTGAATTTTCTCAGTCATGTGCGCATCATAATCATATGCTAAACGGACCATCGCCTAAAGTCTGCCTCGCGATAGGAAATATTAGGCTTATTATTATGAGCTCTCCGCGATTACATGAGCGGCACGCGGCGATGGCGAACCGAAGCGCGCCTAATCGCTCGTAAATCTCGAGGTAGAGGCCCTCGCCGCGTGTATACGTATGTGTGTGTGTTATAATACATAATAATATTATAAAACCGCGAGGACTTTAATCGAGACAAGGTTGCACAAAATCGTCGTTGCTATAGTTTTGTTTTTTTTTTTTAATCGTCGTCGATCGTTATGTATTTCGCGCCACCCAAGAGCTTTTGTAACGCGCCGCGAAATATACTGCGATATATCGATGAAAATATGGTCTTGGGCGAATATTTGCCCAAAAACATTCCCGAAATTATTCAAGCAAACTGTTGATCATTATATTTTCGACTCGATAGAAACTTTTCTCGGGCTGAATCGATCGATTCTGAATAAAATATAGTTCGTAATGTTATTCGTAATGTTCGTATAATGTTAGACTCTAGCTGTGTTGCGATTAATATACAACTATCTTTGATTCACCACTTGCAGATTTAAAGATTAAGGTACGTCGCCATCTAGTGGTGAAAGCCCAAAGTAATATTATCGCATTAAAAGTGTTTGAAAACCGGTACGAATTTTTTAAAACTATCAAATTGCCATTTTCGGATCATAATATTTTTAATATAATTTTAACGAGAAAATTGCTAAAGACGAATCAATTATTGATAATGTATTCTAAAAAATTTTAATTAAAATGTTCATTTATTAGCCATTATAGGTCACCGAACTATTCTGGAATTATCGAGTATATATCCAGGCCAAAATGTACTCGTAATAATCCCACACTCGCAATAATAAGTGATACATCAAACTCCGGACTATTGCAAATTGTGCGTTTCCCCCGCTTTGATCTCGAGATGCAGCAGCCTCGCTCGTACGTCTGCATTATTAAGAGAAAGCCCCGCGCGAGAGAGAGAAGGAGATGCACAATAAGATAGATAGAGCTGCTTTGGCGCGCGCTGTACTTACACACATACGCGGCTAAACGATCATCGCTGATTCGGAGCCGCGCACATATAGGTATACACGACTTTTTTATGGCACCTCGGCGCGTTTCGCGGACTTTTACACGCGTATTTTCTCGATCGGCTCGAAGAAACATCGATTCGTCAATGCGATATAAGCGATTACGAGTTTTCGTGCGATTCTTCTCTTTCTTCTTCCTATTGCGATGCGTATTTGCGAAAGAATATATAGTAAAATACATATAGAAATATTCATTTGTATGTAACGAATGACCATGATCGTATAAACGCAAATTTTATGCAACGTACGGCTTTAATGAATTATATAAGCTTTCGTAATCATAAGCTAAATCATAATTAGATGTATCAAATTTCCGAACGCGGCGGCTCCCCCCCGAAATTATCATAAAAACTAATTCTCTGTTTTCATTGCCGATTTATTCGTAAGTGGCTTATACAATAATTTTCAATTTATAAAAAGGTTTATGGCATAATTTTATTTCATATTTCTTATTTATTATTCGTATAAGCGGTTTGAAAAAATGCGCATCGCGATCGTTTATTATCATCGGTTCATTATATTAAAACAACGCTAAAATCCTCGTACATTTATGCAATAAAAAATAATAATTTCGACTGGAAATTTATCACCAGCGCCGCGCTCATAGACTTTATCACGCGAGACGCATTAATTATTAATTATAAGACTTTCGAAATCGAGCACAAAAGCAGAGGAACAGTACACTGCACTGTGTGTGTGCATAGTGTTTTGAGCAAAGAGAGAGAGAGAAAAAGAGGCGATTGCGATTCTCCAATTGCGCTTGAAATCTGCTGCTGCTGCTACTACTGATTTCTTAATGAGAGATCCACGCGGGCGCGCGTAGCCATTCATCAAATGGTATAATTAACGCCTCGCTCTCTGTATATATATGCGCGCGCTCCAGACGGAGATCATTGCACCACTTTTTCCGTGCCAGATATATTATATTCGGCTAGCAATTTGGAAAATCTAGTTGCAAGATATTATTCTTTTATATGATATAAAATTCGAGAAACGACGTTCAAGAACGCGCGTAATGTACGAGCTCGAGCGAGAGCTGTCAACTGTATATATATATTATATATGCGGCGCGTGGGCGTCTTAATCAAAGTGTCGTAATCGCGCGCTCTAAGGATAATCAAACACATACACACACACCACCCTTTGATTACGTCTACGCGCACACGTGACAAGGCAAATTACATCCAACCCGCGTGTACATAATTATTGTGTAAAAAATTTTTTGTTGTCGCGCTCGCTTGCGGTCTGATGGCCGATGTGGCAAGTGTTACAATAATGAGTCTCGGTTAAAAAGCCCGGCTACGTTGTATATACCGCGTCAAGTGCAGGCTCTTCTTCTTCTTCTTATCCAGCGAGATTATGTGTATACTTTGCTTTTTTTTTTTTTTTTTTTTTTTTTAAGCCAAGGCTCGTAAAAAGAAAGACAGCGCGCGAGAAGAGAGGAGAGCGCATTAGAAAGAGAAAGGATTATTATATAGGTAAGGTAAGAGTCGAAAATTATTCTTTCTTTATCACTGCGCGCCAGATGAGGTGTGGAGCTGGCCGCGCACTGCACAAACGGTGCAGTATAATACGTTGCGCAAGCGATTATACGCATCGTAATGTGTAATGGCACAAGCCGGGACGCGATTCGATTCGCCTCGTTACAATTCGACCATTATCGTATTTTTTTTTGTTATGGCCTGCGACGACGGTGTGAGTTATTGGCGAATAAATTTGGTCAGCGTCTTTGATTCACGAGGTGTAAATGCGATTATGTATACAGGGCGATGCGTCGAGATTTTTTGCATTGATCTAGATACTGGAATGTTGAAATCTAACTTTATGCAAAACTTCTTATGCTTATTCGTGTAATTTGCTTAAAAATTAAAATTGTGTAAAATAATTTTCGACAGTGAAAAAATAGAAGATAAGGGTTATTCAAAAATTGCGCATGTTACAAAGTTTTCAGCTTTGTAAGAGCTCACCAAATTGAAATTATAACCGTCGCTGGCCAAGTATCGTTTGACTGTACCTTCACCCCGAGGTGAAATCGCTTGAAAAAATAACTCATCGCGCGCTTAATAAGTTATACCTATAAATGCGATAGTATTGCTTTCCATCACTTTCTAGACTATATACGCGATTACGGTTAATTTTCACGATACACACTGATAAATTATTCGAGGCTATACTTGCTTCGAGTTGTCAGCGCTGTATCCCGATTTGAGATAAAAGACTCTTCTACGGATCGATCGACAGCGACTGAACGCCGTATGTCGGCAAATAAACGGGTTGACCTCCTCATTTCTTTATCGAATGTCGTTAAAACTGCACCGGATTTGTATGATAAAATTGTCTTTCCTCGAGCAGCTCGATTTGTTTAAAATTACGAGCGATAAACGCAAAAGAAATATATTCCCGAATCCTCAAATATATAGTACACACGTGATTTTAGAACTAAGTTATTTAGTTATTTAGTTATTAAATTTAAAAAAAAAAATAATCAAAATCTCGAAAAATCAAGTAAATAGAATGTTTCGTAAAATAATTATCGAAGCACGACGCTTTTGGTTTCAAATGCCCTTCTTTCATTATCGTTGCAGAAATATTTCAAAAAATTACTTCAAAACATGCGACAAAAAACAAAGTACAACATTTTTTTTTCAATCCAAGAATACAAATAGATCGTTAAACTTCATCCTCGTCGCAATCGAAACAAATGCAGTTTACTTCCTTACGATTCAATCTGTAAAATTATTCCGCGACATCACGTTTTCGAGCCAATCACGCGTCGGTGAGGAGCTTCGCCAATCGAAGGAAGCGAAAAATCTCGAAGTAGAAGAAGAAGAGTCTCGGCCGCGTGGGAATTCGAATCATGTATATCGGGAACTTTCGCAAGTACCTGTGTATAGTAGTGCATATACACAAACTCGTCGGAGCCGAATAACTTACGTGAAAATACCGATCGCGCGCGGTGGCAATATACATACACATATAGCTAAAGCCTCGTAAATCACACACTTACACACACACACACACAGGCGCAGATTTACATGGTAAACTTGCGATGGCGCGTCCACCGATAGGCAATAGGTCGGAGATTTCACTGCTTTTGCGCGCACACACAGGGGAAAACTATCGACTTTATATACGCCGAGCGAGAGAGACACGAGCGAAAGAAGGTACCAAGAGGTCTAGGTCACGGGGACAATTTCCTTACGGTCGGTCGCAGCGAGCGGCTGTGCGCGCTTCTTCCCGCGCGCCATGTGTGTGTACAGTACACACATGTGCATGGCATGCAGCTCAGCTTCGCTATCCGGATGCCGAGTTTTGAAAGCCAATCGCCGTGTTTACAATATTTGCGCGTATACACACGCACGCGTGTTTTTATTTATTTTACTTTTTTCATCCGCGTATTATCTGCGCCGATGCATCGAGAAAGGCTGAAAGTAAAACTTGCCGATCTATCCTTTCGGCCCGGTGTATCTATATATGCTTTTATATGCTCATGAGTATGCGTAGCTGATAATTTGCGCTTTGCCTATATATATTGTATAGCGTTGGAGTTTGAGAATTTCCCTTGATAAGCCCGAAATTTTATGCAGATAGCGCTCTCGACTCTCCGCGCGCCGTATAATTTTCTATACGTACAAGGACCTAATTCATAATTGTTAACGGACGATAATTAATGGCTTCGAATGAGCGAATGCACGATCGATTCGATATTCGTCCTCGTTCACGATGCGAAGCTGTAAAGTCAAGAGTGCTAAAGATTGTTTGGGAACTCGACAATGGATTTTGGATTTATTCGATGAAAGCAAAAAGTACGAGACATTGTCATTTTGACCCCTTTATGTTGAATATAATTTAGTAATATTTTCATTCCAATGATCAAGTGGCTACTTCTTTTCTTATTTTTTTTTATCGGCTGCGTTTTAAGAAAAATTTAATTTCTACAAGTGCCCATATTTTGCTGCAACATTTTATATCAAAATAATTATGTGTTGTAAAGGGTAAGGTCTTGGCTCACTTGGCTACATTTAAAAAATTATTTTGTGAGCTAGAAGTAAATGGAATCGATTTTACACATAATAAATAATTATTCGAAGAATATTTAGTTAAATTTAGTTTCAATCGTGTGAGAAAATTTATCTAAATATTCGTCAAATAGCTATTTATTATGTATATAATAACAAACCCCTTCCCTTAATCAATCAGCTTGTTAAGATGGTATGGCCTTTCAAGCTGATTTTTTCATATCGTACCTTCGATATTGATTTAAAATGGATAAAAAAAAACATTTCTAACGACCTCCAAAAACCCCTCTTCGTTGACCCGACAGATTTTTTCGCGAGAAAAGCGAATTATACCCAAAATTAAATAACCGAAAACTCGAGTCAAGCGCGTATTATTATCGCTTTCTAATATCCGATATTTACATGCCGGTATATAGCAGCGCTACGCAACATCGCGCACGTCGGCTCAATTTCAAACGCCTCAGTCGCTGCTGCTATACCCTCTCGAACGCAGGTGTGTCTCGCGCTCGACGTGTCGTCGTCGCGAGAAAGGACAAATATTTCAAATTTTAATTTCGATCCTGTGTGTGTCGTGCGCGCCGTTAACCGATAGACATGGATAGCTCGCATCGATCGTTCCAAGAATGGTTGGACAGGATTAAATCGAATGGCCCGTTCGATGTATCTTTCCAGCTTAACGGGTTAATGAACCGTTTTCTGTATGATGTCCAAATAACGTTCCAGCAGACCAATGAAATTTTCCGAGTAGATACTTTTATGACCAAACCGCAAAAGTTGTTAATTTTAAGTGGGCTTACCATGTGGCCGAATCAATTCTACCGATGGACATTGATGACCACGATTCATAAATTCTACCACGACGAGCCCAACGACCAGCTGCCCGACTTGCTGCACATTTTCACCAGGCAACAGATCGAGCGGCTTCTCGCCGACGCCATAGATCGCATGACCGAGGGAGGCGAGCACGAGGAGATCGGCGAAGAATTCATCGGGATCGTGGCCAGGAGCGGCTACAAGCACGAGCCGGGCGCGATCGCACCGAGCAACATACGCCAGACACTGGTGCATTACGCCGTGGACAAGGAGCAGCTCGACTGCCTCGAGAATCTCTTCCGGATTTACGACAATTGCGCGACGAACTACGCGGACGGCGCCGGCCTGACGCATCTGCACGCCGCCTGCTTGAAGTGGACCTGCGCGGGCGTCATCGAGAGACTACTGGAGCAGGGCGGAGCCGATCCCAATCAGGTTTGGCCGAGGCAGGGCCAAGCGCCGCTGCACCTGGCACTGTACCACGGCGCCGGTACGGAGCCCGAGCTGCTGCTGAGAGCCGGCGCCGATCCTAATCTGGCCAACGGCGAGGGCGCGCGCCCCCTGCACATCATGTGCGAGAAGGAGGACATGGCGACTCTGGAGGATTTCTTCGCGATCTGCGACGAGAGAGAGGAGCGGGTGCTGATGAACGAGAGGGACAACGAGGGTCGCACGGCGCTGCAGTGGGCCGTGATCAAGCTCTATCCAACGATGCTCGAGTATCTCCTGAACCGTGGCGCCGATATCACGATATTCGTCTTCCCGACCGTCGAGCAGATGAGCGAGACCTGCGAGGACTTCCAGCAGGAATTCGAGGAGTCGTGGAGAATCAAAGCGACGGCCAACCTGCTGGCCTGCGTGGAGATCCTCGAGCGCAGTGGATACTCCATGACGTACGACGACATGCTGACGGTCATGAGACTGTTCGAGGTGCAGGGAATGTTCCAGAGGAGCGCGGAGCCCGTCGAGTACAGCCAGGAGTTCCTGGAGCGAGCGAAAACGATCACGCTCGGCGACAAGTCGCTCTACGACCTGCTCCAGGTGGAGCCGCACGGTACCAGGCGGCCGCTCAGCCTCGACAACTACGACTACCTCGCGATGAACCTCGACTTCAGAAAACTGCCCCGCGAGGCGGGCCTGGTGGAGGCATCCTCGCTGCACGTGGTCGAGCAGCTGGTCAGGCCGACCTTCGTCAAGTGGTCCGAGGAGGACATGTACCAGCTGCTGCAGCAGCGACTGCTCATCGAGCTCAGCGCGATGGTACTGCAGAACTTGACGAACGCGGAGATATACAGGGTCTGCTTGGCGGCCAAGCAGCAGAGAGAGGATATAGCCCGAGCTATACAGCGGGTGGGCAGGCTCGAGGAGCCGCGGCGCAGAAGATCGCAGAGGACCAGACGAGCTCCGGACAGGTTACAAGTTGGCTGGTGATCGTTTTAACGTTATTTTCGGCCTTGCGAAATTCATGACAGTGATCGAAAGCGAGAAAGATTATTATATTCTTGTAATATATTCCTTTTGTAATATACAATTTTCATAGCACTTTTATGAATAAAATTTTAACCGATAATTAGACTGAATACGAACTGTGGATTTATTATACAAAATATTAATATATTAAAAAATAAATTGAAAAAAGAGTCAACGAGGATATAATCCAACGGCACAGTACCGAGAGAAGATCGTTCAACCGACTACTTTTTCAAACAGTCGAGACAAACTAACTCGAGGACTCTCGAGGACGGAAAAATTATTATATACATACGTAAAGGAAGAACAATTAAATAAATAAAAAACTAAAATATTAAAGAGTGCTGTACTCCCGACGAGAAAGCGGCAATTTTCCGGTGTTTGTGGTTTCCGAAAAAAAAAAAAAAAAAAATTACACCGAAGTTTTCCAACGGAGAAAAAAAAGATAATACGCGTATGCCACCGCAGCTTAACCTTGGTGCTTGAAAATTCGGGCATCGTTGTTTCGAGTATAAATTAAAATCGTTCGAACGCATTTAATAGTAATTAATAGCTTATCCATAGCTAAGATCATTTTTTTTAATCTACAAGAATCGCGCGTAATAACTGCCGAGAATAAGTAAATAGTAGTTCGCGCCTAGAGATTATACCTTACGTACAATAACATCTCGAAAACGGGTGTTACCGCTCGACCGACAGTTTTACACGAGCTATTTACGTTTATGTATACGTACAACAACAACACGAGGAAAGCCATCGATCGTCCATAATAATACGCGACACGACGTACGAATAATCGCTGTCAACGATGTCGTCGTTTGTCAAAAATCCCATTTGCCTATGTATAATACATAAGAGAAGAAAATCGTACCTATCCCCATCGCAGCGACTGTATACTTGGCGTAATTTTCGCGATACGTAAATGTGTACATGCCGCTGTACTTTTTATACTCGCTGCTGCATACATATATGCTGTGTATACAGTCGGTCTCGGTGGCCTCATCTCTCTCTCTTTCTCTCTCTCTGGGCCGGCTCATTGTATGTTGATCAAGATTGAATAACCGTAAATGCGCGCGCGCGCCTGGTTGGTAGTAGGTACACGATTTTCTGGATAATAACACCTCTATTTTACCCATATTGCACATGCTGAATTGAAAAGGACGTTTTAGCCAAGCGACACACACACAGCGGCAATCCTTTACACACACTTGTACACGTGTAAAGCTTCATGCCTCGCCTATTTAAAGTCAGCTGCTGCTGCTGCTGCCGTGTGTCTTATTTTCTGATCTCGTCGAGCTGTCTCTCTGTGAATTCGCCTTTCGCGAATTTACCCGCGTGCGCGCATTGGAATATTCAAATTTTTTGCCGTGTAGTACAACGCGTCGTGGGTACTTTACATCGCGAATGAATTATGCCGAAGAGCCGCACGATCTAATCCTTGCATATTACGAGCTCTTCAAATAATTTTTTTTTTTTTTTACGACGCGCGTCATAATTTTGCTGTCGCAATTTTTTCGTAAATACGGCAAAAAAAAAAGGAGGGCAAAAAGTATATCGAACTGTATACATATATACGCAATCGAAACGATGGTATAATTTGCCCTTTCAGACGCGTCGTTTCAATTTTATCATCGACGATTATTATTATTTATTATGATTGTATTCGGTCACGATCGCGCGCGCGTATCGTGTGTATATTATTGTATATTATGTTAGAGTCGAGTGTCACGATTTACGCGCGAGAGAAAAGAAAGTCAAATATAATAATACATATAATAACCGGCGCTGCGCGACGAATATTATCGTTGGAGCAATTCGTGCTCGGCGACTCTTCGTCCGATAACGATTTTTTTTGATTCTAATTTTGGCATCTGCTTACCAACAAATTTCGTTACCGGATTCTCAAAGTATTTCAAGCACGTTGACTTATATAATTATTTGGACTTTGACACTTGCAGATTTACAGGTATATAGATATTAGCCATCTAGCGGCGAAAGAGTGGTATTATCTTACTAAACGCGGTTAAAAACTGATCTACATTTTTTCAAACAATTAAATTGTCATTTTTCGATCAATAAAAAGGCTTTTACTATTTGTAAATTACATCCATATAATGGAATAATGGAATGGAATAATGGAAATCACCAAAAACAAGGTAATTAAAGATCGTGTATACATTAAACCATTGTAAAAGGTCATTATTAATGTTGAACATTTCAACCAGATTCTCACCGAGCATTTACGTTCGAATTACACACCGGGGCGACGAGCGATTACTTCTCACGCGTGTCCGCGTGTATACGCGTTAAAAAAAAAAAGAAAAAAAAGGTTGTCGTTATTTAGGGAAAATATTTAGCACCGCGGCGCGCGTTGTGTCAGCTGAGCAACAGCAACAGCAAAAAAAAAAAGGCTACATAGCCCAAGACAATAGGTGTCGGGTATATATATACGTACATAAGCTGTGTGTGTGTGTGTGTGTGTTGCTCGAGTCTTGTGCTGCCGGCGGCGCTATATATACTCCGCGTGCACCGAAAGTCAAAGGAAGAAAGACAGACAGAGAGAGAGGATGAATTTTTACGCAATAAGTGGAGGCGAGTTGCACTTCCGCTCGTGCGAAGGTGCGAACACGAGGATATAGCGTATATGTATAGCAGGACTCTTGGTGTACGTATATAGCTATAGCCCGACGCGCGAGAATCGAAACGAGCTTCACACGCCGAGGCGAATTTAATGCCATGCGCGCGAGTACCGAGTGCGAGTTCGAGCGTCGTTAATTTGCAAGTGCACACACACACACACGCTACTTTATGTAGGTGCAGCCGGGGGTATTTTAAACTTGTTCACTTTTGCATTAGCGATTTTTTTCTCATTAGAACGCAGTTTCACTCTTAGACGATTCGCTGATACGGAGGACCGATTCGATACTCGTATATTCACCAATTAATTAATTAGGCCGATTATAATTCTAATTAGATCGAACAATTACCATTTTCCCAAAAACTATTGTAGGTAACGATTTATTTTCGCGCACGAGACTCGCGGTCGTCCCTCCGGCTAAGAATTTCGCCAGATTTTCCTCAAGATAATAAATTTTGAATTTCAAAGAACCAATAAAAAGAGACTCTCGAGCATAGTTACACAGACCCTGCACAGGCAAACTCCGTGTCTCGTAAGGCTGTTGTGGAATTTTAATTCTTCTCTTTAAAGGATAACACCGATTTTTCAGCGGTGTGCAGAGTTAGTCAACCGCACGTATATTGCTCAATTTATATATAATACAAAATTACGAATAATTTCCTCGTCCTCGGCAGAGAAACAATTTGGAGTCGAAATACATACACACGAGACTAGCGGAGATAAGCGCCCGTAATAATAATGAATCTTTTATAAAATACGATCGCGTACCTATGAGTTTACATGACGCAAATTAAAATAACTCATGTCACGTGTGTGCAGTTGCGATCGTAACTTTCCGAAGCTATTATAAGCAAGGGGTTAACTCGAGACACTCTTCGCAACGCACATCGCTGTCATCAATCTTACTCGCGCGCGAAGCATCGGTCAATTTTCCCCATCCGATTCGATCCGATCGATCGATCGATCGTCGGCTAATATTACGTGTGTCGTGTTGTTGTGCAGCAAAATTTCGTAGTTGTATGTATATATAGAGATATTAGCCGCGAGGTACACTACACACATACACTGCACATCTAGGCATGACAGTACGAGATACAGGCTCGAGGCTAAATTTTTAACGTCAAGTTGTGCAATTATTACAAACGCGAAATAAAAGGGGGAGAGGAGGAGGAGGAGGAGGCCCCGTCACTGCACACAAAACTATCCGTTGCGAGCGCAAGAGAGAGAGAGAATTAGCGATTTTGCGCGCGAGAGCTTTCCTAAGCAAGCGAGCAAGCGCATGGCTTCGGGTCCCTTTGTCTGCTTTCTCTGTGTATGTGTGTGTGTGTGTGTGTGTGTGTGTGTGTGTGTGTGTATTAGTAGTATATGGCCACGGCTGCACACAGTTTCATAAGTTATTTCGAAGCGATCAAATTTCTACAAAGGCCCCCCTGTTGTTATTTGTTTGTTGGCGGGTGCTCAAAATTTAAATAATTAAACGATCGGTTTCGAGAGATCGGTATACGAACGAGCGTGTACGGTAACCGCATCCACCGAAAAAATTTAAAAGACATCCCGCGGGTCTTTAAAATATGATGGGCACTAATACGAAAATACTTCCTCGTATATATGTACCGTCGAGGTGTCGTCGCGAAATAAATGCGCGCCGAGGCTTTAATCGTGTTCCGCCGCGCGGAACAACGCACACCACGCGTACATATAGCCGAGAGACTCGAGACGTACACGCGCGATGTTCAATTGAAAGGTGATAACACCTTTCACCGCACACACACACACACACACACATGTATTTTCCTAGGTGTATATAATAATCATCGCAGCAGCCACCGCCGACGTCGTCGTCGTAATCATCGTTATTTTTCTCCTTCGTTATTATCATCGTGTGTGTATGTATTATATACTTTTTATCATAATTATTATGCAATTATCCCGTGTGCGCGGTGTCCCGTGAAAATTTAGATTTAATGCCACGGAGGAAGCGCTGCCGCCGCCGAGAGTGTAGAATCTTTATGATAATTTGATTGACGCGCGCGTTTCAATTTTTCATACTGGAAGGGTACCACAGGCAATTCGCAGAGTAATCAGTGAATTATTCGAGCTAACGATTTTAATTAAGGAAATAACGAAATTAGAGTAAAAATAAGATTTTTAAATACGTTTTTCGACTTTGACTTAAATTATGTTTATTAAAAAAAGGATTAATGTGTAATACGATTGTTGCAGGAACTTACCGATTTCTTATGCGCACGTATGCGAGAGATCCAAACACTGCTTCAGCGACGAGAACGTATATATATCACACTACTTAAGGACTCGTTATGTCAGACTATATGGATATAATATAGCCGAACTGGCAACGAGTCTCACGTCGATGGTTAAAAAAAAAATAATAAAGGAAGATATATCTCGGCCGCGCGAGCTTCTTTATTTTTTCCTTTCTTGTCTTCGTCGTTGTTGTTGTCTTGAACGATGGGAGTTGCACGCGCACACGCGTCGGATTATTATTAACCGTGTATTATGAGAAAAACGCCCGCCAACACAATATATCGTATTATAACCCAAGTATAATAGGCGCAGGTGCCACAACGCACACAATCGTGCGTGTGTGTGTGTGTGTGCGCGCTCACGAGTCGTGGATATCGATGTTGAACAACAGTAACCAGCAATGGAGCAGTCAAAGTGGCGCGGGCGAAATCGAACGCACAAAACAACCAGAGAACCGACGGCTTGTTTTATATTAACCGTGAGCAGAGACAGGAGCCACTGCTGCTGCTGCTGCTGCTGCCGAGAAAGTCAGCCCGAGCAGAATTGCTGGGAACATCTTCACCGGCTCGAGCTTTATATAGAGGCGAAACCTACTACTACTACCTGGGACCCCTTCCCGCCCGCTCTCTAGCGAGGTTTACCTTTTGCACGGGCCGCAGTGCGAAAGAAAGAGAGAGCGAGAGCTGGTGGTGGACCCCGACCGTGTGTACTAGCTTCTAGTCCTGTGTATAATATATATAATACAACGTACAAGTATGCACACATAAGGAGCCTGTGCGTGTGTTTTTTTTCGCGCGTCTCCCACCAACACCACCCTGGCGACGATCCTGCGAATCGGCTGCAGCGATCTCCTGTACTATGCGCGCGTACATCATACAGAAACGACCTTCTCAATGTTTCATTCTGATTTTTCGAGCATTTTTGTTTATAATTTTTCGAAAGCTCTCGAGCAACGAAATCGAAACTTATAGGTTCTAATTGTCTCAAGCTCTCTCGAAGGCGCCCACTCGCGCAGAAGGAAATTTTTGACACCTCTGCGAGAGCTCTCACTTTTTAAACTCATTCGTACTTGCATAATTGAACGCGAATTGAGTTAATGGGTGACGCGAGAAGACGCTGATGATGATCGCTTTCCATTTAATTTATTGCCTACTGCTATGCACAAAGTTTTATTTATACGCGCGCGCGATAATTCGAGTCTCTTCTGGCCACTGCGCTTATGACATTTATAACGATATAATGGCGCTTTATATGGGTATTCTTTTTTAATCGACTGCGCTGAATTTTTGCTTATCGCGCTCGCAATTGGTTTTATATTCGTTCTTATCGGTTTCTTTTTTATGGTGAACTCGCACGGACGTTCGATCTTACTCAACTGCAACTACACCAAAAATATCGTTCGAAAGAGAGACGTATCCTGCGAGTTAAATTGAAATATAAAAAAAAAAATTAATTAAGCGATATTCAAATCAACTATTAATATATTTAATCGGTCATGGGAAGTGCTCTCCAGCTCGTGTAAATTGTACCTACAAACGCACGGATGAAAAAAGATCGCGACGCGCCGATAGGCATTAGTTCGCGCGTAAACGCCATGTTCATAATTATCAATACAAACGATCAATGTTCATTAATAACTTGGTTAAATAATAATAAAATGCTATTCTCTTTTTTTTTCTCTCTTACCTCCGTTACACACAAAGCGTACACAAGAAAATCGCCGATGATTTAGCGATGCGAGTGTATAAGTATGGGAAGTCCGTCAGCTGCTGTATACGCGCTTGTGAGCGCTCTATTCTCGCCGTATGGACAATCGAGAAAGCGCCATAAACAATTCGCTGCCGATCTTAACGATTTAACCGAAGGAGATTCGAGACTTTGACTGCTTCATGTTCTGTCGACGATGAGCTGTGCGGCGCGGGGGAGGGAGGCCGAGAGCATCGATCTTCGATATCGAGCGAGCGACGCGCACGACAACGATTTCCGCGTTCGCGTTGGAAAAGCTTTTATTTCAAATTGCCGATCACCCGTCTCTCCCCCGCGCTTCTAGTTTTCGATACAATAGAAATTAATATGAAATTTGGACGCAATATATTTTTGTCACTTCTGTAAAGATTATACTTTCGGAGAAAATTTGTAGCTCCGTTTGAAAATTATTATATACTTTGCCGAAACTCGGCTGTTCGGTAAAGTAGCTATGCAGTGCTATAAGTGTCATATTTAGATGGATATTCATGCAATATTTGATCAATTTCATAAATGCTTTGATTTATACAATTGTGTTGACTTTGCCACTTGCAGATTTACGGATGAAGGTACTCGCCATCTAGCGGCGTTGACTTAAAGTGGTATCATCATACTAAAGAGGTTGAAAACTGATCTAAACTATTTGAAACAATTAAACTGGCATACTTGGAGCGTTAAAAGTGCGCATAATGTTTGTATGGAAATAATTATAAATTAAAAAACAAGCCAGTTAATGGTATTTTAAAACATTGTAAATGGTCGTTGTTTGGTCATTAGTCCCAGCATTTCTACCAGTTTATAAACTTGAGAACAAAATAAATGAAGTACAGAACTATTCATAGCTTAGAAGCTTGATCAAAAACTATAGGCTTTACATTGTTTTTAAAGTATCGCCGACTTTTTATGGTCAGGTGTATGTATCGATTCGTTATGCGTAATTCATACCAATGTGTGAAAGTGAGAATTTTTCTCGAGCATTTGAAAACCAAACGCTCGTAATTGTTGCTCGATCAAACGTAAACAAATGGACACACGAGTTTACCGTAATTTTAAATAGCTTATTCGCGCACACGATCACACTCTACGTAGATCGTAGCGTAAGTTTATATTCAGTTTACACCTCGTCGCCGCAGCCCGAACGGCTATATAGCAAGCGATTCTCGCGATTGAAAATATTCAAGTGCGCGCGGAGACAAAATGTCAGATTCCGAGAGTTCCGAGATTCGCGAGTTCGACTACTCGAACGTGACTTCCGATCGAGAAATCGGAGACTCGAGAAGAAGCGAGCTGGACGAGTCCTACGAGATTTCCGATGACAAAGCTGCTGTCGCGAACAGCTTGGTAGAGGCCGAAGAGCTCGAGGAGGGCGACGAGGGTTTCCCCGCCGAAGACGACAGAGGCGACGACGACGACGACGACGACGACGACGAAAACGAAGCAGAGGAAGAATTGGGACGAATGAGCAAAGACGAACTAGCTGCCCTCGTCGATCGGTCCCTCCTCGAGTCCGGCGAGGGCTCCGACGATTCCGATTGGGAGCCGCCCTATGACGAAACCGAGGAGAGCTTCGACTACGGGGCCGAGAGCAACGACGGCGAGCACAGCAGCGACTTCGAGAGAAGCGACGACGACGACGACAACGACGTGACCTCGGAGAACTTCGCGAGCGGCCATCCCAGCGAGTGCGACGAGTACGGCGAAAGTTCCGATTACGACGATAGCAGGAACAACTCGGTGATCGATTGAGACGACGACGATTCGAGCGGTGACAATTGACGAAATACATCGAGGGCCAGCAGTCAGCAAGACGTCGGTGATTATTATTTAGGCGCGCGTGTTTGGTGAGACGAGCAAAGGAAGGCCTAAAAAATTTTTGCTTCGGTACAGTAATAATTTTTGTTTCGTTGGTATTATGTTTCGACGGCTTATCGAAGTCTCTTTGTTTATAATTCAGCGTTGACCATTGTAAAGAATAAAAAAAAATTTCTTGGTTTTAATCTTGCAAGTTTTAATCTTACTTCTAAATTTATTTCATTATTAAACTATGATAGCTCTGAAAATCGTTGGGAATGAAACAAATGTAAGTTCGATTGATATTATCCAATTTAACAGACAGCTGGGAGGACTATCTTACACAAGTACCGATGTATCCATTCATACACAAGGAAGCGGATCTGATGTGATAATAATCCACGAGTCAGAAAAGTAACCACGACGAGCAGATGCTATTTTCAAAGCAATCGACAAGGTAATTAGGCTACAATGAATTAAACCGCGAGATTTTAGCGCACTCAGCATGGGAGTGCACGAGTTGATATTACAGCAAGGGTTGTATCGATTTTTTCATAATTTATGTACATAATTTTTAAATTTCTATCAAAAAGTTAAGAAGATACTCGGCAAAGTTTTAGTATCCATTATTTCAAATCTTTTTCGCGCGTGTCGAGTGTGAATTCGTGAAAAAAGCAACGAACTATCGCAATAATTTTCGCGTAAGTTGTCTATCTCTTACTATAAGGCATTCTTGTCTTATGCTCGGCCAAACGTAAACAAATCGGCTACTTAGATCGTCTTTACTGAACTTTTAATTTTTGTACGGTATTACTGACTCAGAACACGTTACAAAACTGTAGCAAGTGATTTTCGCGATAAAAGTCCAAAATATTTCGAATAAAACGCGATCTGGGTTGAGTGTAATCAAGTACAAGAACAATGGGCGAAATCGATTATATCGATCCGTGGCTTCGCTCTAAAGAGGTGTACGATTTTAAGCGAAAAGAATTGGAAAGGTTGAGGAACTTGGCACCAATTGTCAATTGGGAAAACAATGATGAACGAGACCGATTTTTCCATACATTTGATTTTTTAGTCCAAGATTGGTTTTACGAACTTCCCGATCTTAATAGCTATTTTCAACAGAAAGAGATGGAATTTCTTCTCACTCAGGTCGCAATTTCGAACCGTAATGTAGGATTTGAATTTCTCAGTTTTGTGTGTAGCACCGGCTACAAGGACATGTTTGACGTTCCCGAAGACGATGACAATTCGCTGCTGCGTCGCACCACGCCAGTACATCACGCGGCCAGAGGCGGAACATTGGTATCCATGCGCAAAGTCGAACGTCTCTTTTGCGTATACGACAGATTCGACGTGAACTACGTCGACGAGTTGGGTCTCACTCATTTTCATGCCGCCTGTTTGTCCGGGGATTGCCTGCACGTCGTTCGAAAATTCCTCGAGCGTGGCCGGGTCGATCCCAATCTCGTTTGGCCGGAAACGGGTGATTCACCGCTGCACTTGGTCATACGCCACGGTCGGCATCATGCGATGGCCGTCGAGTTGCTGCTGAGGCACGGGGCAGATCCGAATTTACCCAACGACGAGGGACATACGCCTTTGCACGTAATTTGCCAGAACGACGAAAGATATGATTCTCAACGGTATTTGTATCACGGCGAAACGGAGAAGTTTTTCCAGGTCACTGACGAATTGAATCTGCAGCTGCAAGTCGACGCCCGTGACAAGTTGGGTAGGACACCGCTGCAATTCGCCGTGGCGAATCTCTTGCCGCACACAGTCGAGACTTTGCTCGATCGTGGAGCTGATCTGTCCAGCTTCGTACTTCTGCCTGAGTACGAATTCACCGCGAGATTCGACCCAAATAAAGATAATTCGAATTATTTTAAATTGAGCATAGCATCTGGTGCACTGGCCGTCCTCGAGAGTCTCGAAAAAAGAGGATACGAAGTGAAAGATTTCGCCCTGATAATCATGAAAATTTTCAGTAGACTTAGGTTGTTCAAGAAATCGACGTACGTTCATACTCGTTGGTACGACGACGAAGAGTTTGCGAGCCAAGCGGAACAGATTCAGATTTTGCCAAGGATCTTAATAAGCGACTACTTCAATGGGGATATTTTGGAATTCGGGAGAGCAATGAATGAGACAGAGATGACTCCGAGTCTGTCGCTCAACGACCTGATACGGCTGAGACCCGAAGAGGCGGAAAAAATACTCACCCATTGGGACTACTATGACCTTGATCGTACGTCTACACTATTGGGGGTAGATCTTGGACATGATTGGAAACGTACTGTTATGCTGCAACTATGCTACGATAGAGTATCGAGAGGATTCTGCCGGCGATGGGCCCTGGAATATTTCTTCGAGCTCATACATTATCGGCTGCCTATCCTCTGCTGCGAAAAAATCATCGATCAACTAATGAACGAAGATCTGTGTAATATTTGTTTCGCGGCAACAGGTCAAGATCCTTATTGATGACTTATTTTTATTTTTGCGACCATCACTCGAGATAATGAAAGTAGTTTAAACTGTACTAAACATAGCTGCAGCTCAAAAAATTCATAAATTAAAAACTTGAGCTTTGACATAATACATATTAGTATAGAATAAGTTGTAAATATGTTTTGTTGGTATATTGTTTTATCAGCTTTTCAGAGTTGCTTTGTTTTATAATAAGCGTTGACAATTTGAATGAATACATTTATTGAATTCCTTTGTTTTTGGACGAAAAATTGTTTGTTTTTTTAATTTTATTTCAATTTTCCTTTTTTAATAAAATTTCAAGTTTTCGAAATACATTGAAATAAAATGAAGGCTCATTATCAAAATTGCTGGCCATGCACTGACTTTTACATTTTCCAAGTTATTTAACTCGACTTTAGTGTTTTGGTTAGACGTCCGCATTGAAATTTGTGCCGATCGACACTTATACTTTAGATGATGAAAATCCATAAAATAGTACAAACCGGATGCAATTTTAAAAATAATCATCAATATGAAAACTCAAGCTATTATAAAAATGTTGAAATAAAAATAGTTTGGTGTAATTGTTTCAAGAGTTTTTCGAAAGCTATTTGTTTATTGATGAGAGGCATCAAATGAAATAAAATAAATGCTAAAAGAGCGGTAATTCAGTGCACCAGTAGAGTAGCCACGACGAGTCGATGCTGCTTTCCAAGTTAATTATCCATTACAAATTTAATCCATGAAGAAGCAGCAATAATTCCAGGTCTTGTGTCTCTCGTTATTCCTCGGGTTAGTTCTCCATATGTCTGTATGGTATATTTTTGTCATGTGTTCGGTCAGATGTAAACAAATCAGCTACTTTGAACGGTAGTACCGACTCAGCCGCAGCTCGAGCAACAGAAAGATATCGCCGCGACCGTAGCTAGTGATTCTCGCTACGAAAAACTCGAACGAATTTCTTTCGCATTACTCTGCGTGTAATTCAGTAAACGCAAAACGATGTCCGAGTCCGGCGACGAGTCCCCCGAGAGCGTCCATACCGAGAGCGACGACGACGCGTCCATCGAAAGCGTCCACAGCGACGACGACGATGTCTCGGACATCGAAATCGACGATCAGGACGACGAAAGCGACCGATCCATGCACACGGCGAGCGACGACGAGGACGAAGAGGCGGCCCTGACCAACGAGAGCGACATATCCGCCAGAAGTTTGCTGTATCGCGAGGGCGACGACGACGAGTCCTACTCCTACCTGGGCAAATCCTTGAGCATGATAATCGACGAGGCCGAGCTGAGTTTTCGCAGCCAGCCGAGCTGCCACGACGACGAGTCCTACGAAAATTTCTTCGCCGACGACGACGACGACAAAAACGACAACGATCAGCACGAGGAGAGCTTCGATTACGGACAGAAAAAGTTGGACACGCTGATGAGGCTGCGCGAGAAGGTCAACTGGCGGATCGAGGAGGAGCGCGTGGAATTCTTCCTGCTGATCGATCACCTGATGACCGAGTGGCTGGAGCTGCCCGAGCTGCCCGATCTGCGCAACTGCCTCCAGCCTGAAGAGATGGATTGGCTACTGGCGCACGTGGTCGCCCACGTCCAGTACTTCAATCAAGCGAGGCAGTTCATCGAGTTCGTGGTGCGCACCGGCTACAAGGATAGGATCGACGAAAATCCACCGCAGCTGCTGCTGCGTCGCACCACGGCGATACATCACGCGGCCAAGTACAGACCCTCCGACTGGCGATGGATGGTCGAGCAGCTCTTCGAGATATACGACAAATTCGAGGTGAACTACAGCGATGAATCCGGATTAACGCATTTTCACGTGGCCTGCATGGCTGGCCTCGTTGAAATCGTTCGGAAATTCCTCGAGCTCGGCCATGAGGATCCCGATCTCGTGTGGCCGGAAACGGGCGATTCGCCGCTGCACTTGGCTCTGACCGAGGGCAGCAAGGAGACGATGGAACTGCTGCTGAGGAACGGAGCAGATCCGAATCGGGCCAATTACGAGCGGGGATCGACTCCTCTGCACGTTATCTCACGGAGGAAGAACAGAGACGACGGCTCGACGAAGCTATTCCTCGAGATCTGCGACGAGCTGAATCGGCCGGTGTCGATAGATGCCCGCGACAAGTCGGGCAGGACACCTCTGCAATTGGCCGTGGCGAATCTCAAGCCGCACGCGGTCGAGATTCTGCTGGATCGTGGCGCCGATCCCGCCAGCTTCGTCGTTACCATCGACAAGCTCTTCGACGACTCGGCCGTCGGTTGGTACGAATTACGTACGGACCTCGATGGATCGAGCATTGCCGGCGGTGCACTGGCCATCCTCGAGAGTCTCGAAAGCAGAGGATACAAAGTCGAAGATTACGGCTCGATCGTCGCGAAAATCTTCGGCAAGCTCGAGTTGTTCCAGTACTCGGCGGATCTTCGAACGGCCAACGAAAATTGGTACGACGACGAGGAGTTCGCCAGCCGAGCCAAGACCATAACGATCCTGCCGTGCATCAAGGTATGGCACTACGACGAATCGTCCGAGTTGGCGAGAGAGAGCGACGCCGAGGCGATGTCGCTCTACGACCTGATCCGACTCGCGCCCGAGGCGGCGGCGACCGTGTTCGAGTTCCGGGACTACTACGACTGGGACGAGTCGTTCGCCGAGTTGCCGAAAAAGTACGAGATCCTGGTGAAGGCCCAGCTGTGCGAGACGATGTCGAGACGCTGCTGCGACAAAATCATGGGACGTCTGATCGACGAAGAAGTGGCTGATATTTGCTTTGATTTTGTCGCATGATTGTAGAATATAAGCTCGTATAGCTTGGACGTAATACACTTGTACAGAGATTCTGTATTCAACGAATATTCGTAATGAAATAACAAAGATTGAATTCATTAATTTGCTCGAATGAAAAAAAAGTTATTCGTGTTTTTAATTTAATTATTTTCCATCCATCGCCAGAAGAAAGGAAACAAACGTTATAATACGCACAACAGCAGTGGCTCATTGTGCGCGTATACAGCTAGAATCGAGAATCGTTGTCAGTCCTGCATACATCCAGCCGAGATAGAAGTAAATACCGCACGATTAATTATGTTTGTCCATCCTCGTACGTTTCGTTTGAAAGTTTATATAGCCACGGTATTGGCGATTATTTCACTCGATAATAGTCTCTCTCTCTCTCTCTCTCTCTCGAGTAAAAAGCCAACGGACTTTCGATGCTTATATTATATACGCGCACTCGCAGGAGGCAGTGAAATATAAGAGGGTCTTCGAGGTATTGTACAGCAAAAGGACAGCTCCTCGGTATACCTCTCGAAGTACGTAAATGTCTTTCACGCCAGAGAGATAACTCGCGAGAGAGAGAGAGAAACAAATGACCGAACGTTTTCGTTGCGCCTCTTCAATCTTTGCGCGCGTATATAATAGCGCAGCGCAGCGCAGGAAGGACGCGAACGCGTATAATACCACTATACTATTCGAGACATTTCGTCACTGTGTGCGTAAAGTGTACAAGCGCGAAGGTACACAGCTCGTTGAACTCTGCGAGTTTAGAGAAGACAAAAAAAAACACAACAACAACAATGAATGCGCATCGCGGTGGCTCTGGCATTGTGCGAGGTGTATATACGTGTAGCGCAGATATACGTCATTACTTTTTCGTCAAAAAAAAAGAAAAAAAAAGCCGAGAAAGTGCGAGTGTAAGTATATAAGTATGGTAGCGCGCTCGCGAATCGATCATTGCGTTTCGCACCTATGGTACGGAAATCGAATATTTCATTCAGCTCTGAATCTCGAGCCGAAAAACTATACAATGTTACTGTGTATTTTTACGTAAACGACATTTGATATTCTAATTATTACGATAAAAACTGATGCCAACGTAAGAATCGCATACTTATCTCGAAACAAATGCAAAACGGAGTAGTGTAACGCGCACCCAAAACGATAACACGACTCTCCGAGCCCGTGGGTAGTAGCAGTAGCAGTAGTAGCTTTCTTTATAAAGCCCCAAAAGCAACGGGTATCAACGACGCCGATCGCGATATAATTTCGACGCTCTCGTATTATGCGGCAGTTATGTAGGCGCATATAACAAGCCGCAAAAAAAAAAAAAAAATACCGAGAAAAATAAGACCATAACGCGAGCGAATGCGTATGATACCTAGTACGTGACGATCTTTTTCGTAAAGATGCGAGCTTAGTTTTCTTCGCGCGTTTTAGCATATATATATTATACGCGGGAGAGAAAAAGTTTGCGGCACTTTAGATTATATTACTCTGATAGTTCAAAGGCTGTGTGTACGAGTATAAAAAGTTACTTTCGATTTGCGAGATGCAGTTGCGTGTGTAGACGCGCGCGATGAACCGTAGCAGCTTATGGAAATTCATTGTGTCGGTTGGTAATGTTTTAGGTCCTCTAATATCATTCTTAATTTCATTATTTACTTGTTGCATAGTAAGCAAAAATCTAGGTAGATCCTTCGATTACTTCAAGGGTTATTTGAGCCAGAAAAATCGGTAGTTATAATTTTTTGTAAAAACAATTATTCCTCAAAATTATTTTTGGTTTATCATAAAACTAAATTGGCTTGAAATATTTAAATTTTAAAACCATCTCGGTTTTCAAAGTATAATTTAGAAACAAAAGAAACGTTTTTGCCGGTTCTGCTATATACCGATTTCTTAGATGTAAACAACCCTTAAAAAACGTATTCATTGCTCGTATAGTCAATATTTTTACAAATAATCGAACGAAATTCATTTCAAACATCAAGTCTACGGTTTTCTGTCATTATCGTCGAAGTAGCACACGTAACGTGACACTATGGCTGCGGTGAACATACCTCGGAGTGTATTTACTTATTTTCGACTCGATTTTGAACACGTCGTCGCTTTTAGAATCCGATAAATTAAGCGCCTGTACGGAGCTTTGCGATAAGAATTTCATCATCTTCGAATCGGAGGCCGGAACTTCGTTTTCGCTTCGTTTAAGAACTGCCGCGCGCCCTCTATTGAACGTATGTCGCACTCGAGTTAAAAGCCGGCGTGTGCGCGAGATGTATATCGACTTGAAATAGGCCTGATAATACTTGCAAATCTTCGAAACGGTGAAAAGATCGTATGGAGAAATATAATTACGTGTACATCGAAGAAGCTAAAGAATATGAAAAAAATAAAAATATAATTCAAAATGAGCAGTCGGTATTATGCGGACCATCGTGCGGTAATAAGGCGTATATGATATGCTGGGTTAAAATATTTCTCATTGTCAAAATTATAAAAAAAAACATCGACGATCGTCAATCGCGTTAAGTTATAAAAAAAAAATATGGAACGGCCGAAATGACTACCGAGTATCGTTTATACGAGTCTTTGACGTATTATCATTCCACGGCTAACGATCTATTTAACTCAAAACGAGCTCTTTAGTGGCCATTGTCATCGAATTTTCTTTTCTAATAGCGCTAGGTTAAATTTCCAATCAACACCGGCTTGATCCGACTCGCGTCGAAGATATCATTTTCGAGAAAGCGATACGTGTACGAAAAAAAATTATCAATTCTTGCATAAATTACGACACATCGTCGGCGTTGTCGCTGCTGACTGCTGCGGCGACACTTCCGACGTTCGAAACGAATTATACAAAGTTTCGCGTATCAATGCCGTTAAAGTAATATAATGCTTTTGAATCGAAAATCTGTAAATCTGTTCAATGCCATCACCTATGTATATAAACGAAGCTCTCGATGAGTTTTCATCGCGGCAAAATTATAATAAAAATCAAGGGTCAAGTAACCGCGCGCCGAACTGATTCCACCACGAGTTCGCCTATATATCTTATTATAGGGTCGAGGGCGCTCGAGTCGCCCGACCGACTCCGAAACTCGAATGAACACACACGCATAAAAATCTCTGCCAGTAAACAGGTTCCACGCCGCGCGCGATATATAATATACCTAGGCTGGCTTATTTTGCACATCGACGAGCTGTATACGTGGGCACGTTGACGATGATGATGATAGTATATATATGTGCAAGTACGGGGTGAGGAGAATCAAGACGGACGGAATTGCATATCGGAAGGGGCACTGTATAAGGCGGCCAGTGCAAAGACGCGAACTCGCGTTTTATTTTATTTTTCATTTTTTTATTATTTTTTATTATCTTTTCGTGCGTTTTCTGCTCGCTGCAGCTTACGATCGAACTTATATACATAGGTATATCTACAACGCTGTATAAGCGCGCATAAGGCGATCACTTCGGCGCACACATTCGCGTTATACCGTCACTGTAGACTTCGATAGCAGCAGCCAGCAGAGCAGCAGTCTACGTCACGCTTTCGTGTCGTCGTCACCTTTCTCTCTCTCTCTCTCTCTTTCTCTCTCGCGCACATACACAGTACATACACATATATACACGCATTTCTCTCTCTCTCTCGCTCTTACCCGAGAGTCATTACATTAAATTTTGCTTCGAAGCAGCACCAGTAGTATAATACCTGCTGTGCGCCGCTGCCTCCGCGTATTATATACTTGTTGTAGTATCTCCGCCGGATTATTTTAATACTCCGTTCGCAGTCCTCGTACGAGCCAGTACTTACTCTGCTACGCGCCGTCTTGTCTCTCTCATCCAGAAAACACCGCACCTCTACCAAAAACCAAACACACACATAATGTCCGAAAACTGTTGAAAGCCCAAGATCTTTAACTGCCGCCGCCAATTGACCGAATCCGCACAAAACACAGCAATTTTCAGCAGCTTCGTTTTAGAGGTAACTGAAAATTCTGGTTTCATCGTCATCTCAGATCCAGCTTCTCAATTGAGAACTAGAGCCGAGTGAGTTTTTGAAGATTGGACTAGCTGCCTAGACGATCTCTATACCCAACTACTTTGAAAAAAAAACAACAACCATGAGCCAATCGAAGCAGCAACAGCAGCAGCCACAAGGCCAGGAGCAACAGCAGCAACCCCAAGCACCACCACCGAAGCCCTGCTATGGCATCGTCAAGCAGGTACCTTGATCCTTCATTATTATTTTTTTTTTCCAACCATAATAATAAATCGCATGACTGCACGTTTTTACGCGTAAAACATAGCTATACTACTCTCTGGTATATATGAATACCGCCACGCCGACCGCCGACGTGGGGTCCCTCGCGCGAGCTAACTAACACGCCGCGTGTTCGCGGCGCTATCGCCTCTTATATGCTAACATATGGTGCAACGAGCCAGCTCACGAGCTGGAAAACCCTTACGATTTGCGATTTTACGACTCGTCGCCCGTCGTGGAGCACCCTAATGCGCGCCGATGAATTCCCTAAAATGTTTTTTATTCATACTTTGCCGTTCGAGCAGCCAAATGCCCGACTGCGCTGGCACCGTTGTCATTCTTGCACTTGTTCAATTAAATTATTCCAATTTTAGATCAACTCTGGTGATTCCATCACCATCCGTGGCCAGCCCAAGGGTGGCCCACCACCAGAGAAGACCCTGATTCTGTCCAACATTATTGCACCCAAATTGGGCCGCCGTAATGTGAAAGATAAGTGAGTACTGTTCTATCTTGGGTATTACGATTTTATATTCTATAAAGCAAGCGCCTTCAATTGCTTTTATTTTTCTACTCCATAGCACCGAGACCAGGGACGAGCCCTACGCTTGGGAAGCTAGGGAATTTTTGAGAAAAAAATTGATTGGACAAGAAGTAACCTTCATTGAAGAAAAGTCTCCCAACAACTCGAGAACATATGGAAGAGTATGGCTTGGCAAAGGTATATTTAAATTTTGATAGCAATTGGTTAAATAAGTTTTGGAAATGTTTTCAGTATTTTGAAAATTTTTTATCCTAAAATTTTTTTATCTAAATATCATCTAACTCCTATTATCTATTACAAACATTACTGAATCATCATTGAATTCTTGTATAATTTCAATAAAATATTGCAGATATGAATGAACCTAGCATGGCTGAGCTGTTGGTACAAGAAGGACTAGTGACAGTGAAGCGTGATACACGAATCACTTCACCGGAAATCAAGAACTTGCAAGAACTCGAAGATCAAGCTAAGAGCGCGAATAAGGGCAAATGGTCGGCGGCCCCACTCAGTGAACATGTACGTGATGTCAAGTACACCATTGACGGTCCACCAATGAGTTTGGTTGACAAATACGCTGGAAAGCCAATTAAGGCTACCATTGAACATGTTCGCGATGGTTCAACTGTGAAAGTACTTTTGCAACCAGATTTTTACCATATTACCCTTGCTATATCAGGAATTCGATGCCCTGGATTCAAGCAGGATGGACCTGAACCTTTTGCTGATCAGGCTAAATTCTTTGTTGAATGCCGTCTGCTCCAAAAGGATGTTGAAGTAATCCTTGAATCTGCCAACAACACCCAATTTGTTGGTAGCATTTTACATCCTAAAGGTTCGTTTTAATGTTATCTATTTATCTTGTGTTGTTACATTGCATAAGCTTATTAACGAAACATGCATAACTTACAATCTTTAATAATTGGTTAATTATTTTATGTTTATTGCAGGAAACATTGCTGAAGCTTTGCTCACTGAAGGATTTGCACGTGTTGTTGATTGGTCAATGAATCATGTTAAATCAGATAAGCACAAGTTGTACATTGCTGAGAAAGCAGCCAAAGAGAAGAGGCTCAACTTGTGGAAAGATTGGGTACCACCAAGGCCATCAGAAGAAATGACCGCTACTGTTGTTGAAATTGCCAGTGCTGATGCCATCATCTTGCGTTTGAACAATGGAGAAACAAAGAAAGTATTTTTGAGCAGTATCCGTCCACCACCAAGGAAAGACAAGCCTGTCGCTGGTGAAGATGGCAAGATCCCTCGTGCTAAAGATTTCAGACCATTGTACGATATCCCATGGATGTTCGAAGCTCGTGAGTTCCTCAGAAAGAAGTTGATTGGTAAACAAGTTAAAGCTGTTGTCGACTATGTTCAACCAGCTAGAGATAACTTCCCTGAAAAAACATGCTGCACAGTCACCATTGGCAAAGTGTATGTAAACATTTTTTAAATCATAATCCTCCTACTGCTATTTTTTGTAAATTCTATAAAATATAATTTTTTTTTCTACAGTAATGTTGCTGAAGCTATGGTTTCCAAAGGCTACGCAACCGTTGTCAGGTACCGCCAAAACGATGACCAGCGCTCAAGCCACTACAATGACTTGCTGGTCGCTGAGAGCAAAGCCGAGAAGTCCGGCAATGGTCTGCATGCCAAAAAAGATGTGCCCTTACAGCGCATCCGTGATGTCTCTACCGACCCCGCTGCAGCAAAATCGCATCTTCAGTCGCTCAAGCGAGCCCGTGAAATGAAGGGTGTTGTTGAATTTGTAACCAGTGGCTCGAGGCTCAAGATCTTCATCCCCAAAGAGTACTGTTTGATTACGTTCTTGCTCGCTGGTGTAAAATGCCCAAGAGCAGCCCGCATCACTCCCGGTACGGGAGGAATGGAAGCCGAACCCTACGGTCAAGAAGCCCTTGAATTCACCCGCAAATTCTGTTTCCAAAAGGATGTAGATGTTCAGGTTGAAAATATGGAGAACAAGGGTAGTGGTTTCATTGGATGGCTCTCTGTTGAAGGCACCAACCTTTCCGTCGCTTTGGTCGAAGAAGGTCTTGCTGAAGTTTCCAACTTCATCGAGCAAGGAGAGCACTTGAAAGCTTTGAAGGCTGCCGAGGAACGTGCCAAGGCCAAGAAAATTGGAATCTGGAAAGACAGAGTAGAAATCGAGGTTGAGCCCGATAAGGAACGCGAAGAGAGAGAAAGAGCTCCCGCTGAACGTAAAGTTGATTATCAAGAGATCATCGTGTCTGAGGTCACCGATGATCTTCGCGTTTATACTCAACGCGTCGATCAAAAGAGCGCCCTCGAAGGTATGCTGACGAGACTCCGTCACGAGATTGCCACCAACCCACCCCTGGCCGGTGCCTACACCCCGAAAAAAGGCGATCTCGCTATCGCCAAGTTCACCGATGACGAATGGTATCGCGTGAAGATCGAGAAAGTATCCGGAAACAAGGTTTCCGTTCTTTACATCGACTACGGCAACCGCGAAGTCGTTGACAGCGTGAGGGTTGCAGCCATGCCAGCTGGATTCGCTGCTGAGAAACCATACGCCACCGAAAACATTCTTGCGCTTGTACATTTGCCCAAGGACGTAAGTAGATTTAAAAATTACGATCGATTGTGGATTCCGAAACGGTGTATTTAAATGAATTATTATTGGTATTTTAGGAAGACGATCAGAAAGCTGCCGTAGCAGCCTTCAGAGAAGATACATTGACTGGAAAAACGTTACTTCTCAATGTAGAGTATAGGAATGCCGGCGTTCCAGCTATAACTCTGGTTGAACCACCCAACCAAGAAGATATTGTCAAACTCCTTGTAGTTGATGGTTTGTTACTGTGTACCCCTGGCCGTGATAGGAAATTGAAGGACTTGGTAAGATATTGACAAATTTTGGCTTCGCTTATAAATTGGAGACACGTCATTCAATTGTTCTTTCTTTTATTTTAGCGCGAGGAGTACAGAAAGGCTGAGAAAGAAGCCAGAGATAATCACCGCAACATTTGGCAATATGGTGATATCACTGAGGATGACGCTAAAGAATTTGGCGTCGGTCGTTAAATTTTTTCAACTAAAAATAAGATCATCGAGAGAGTTGAGAAGAGAAACATCCGAAGATACGAAGAAGAAAGAAAAAAAAAACTAATTTAATATCGTCTATGAAAGCAGCATTATAGACGCTAATTAAACGTCAACGATTTATACTGATAGACTTTTTAAAAATTGTAGGAGCGTAATAATAAGTGGTAATATCGAAGCAGTGTATTCGATCGGTTTTGAGTTTTAATGAAACCGTTTGTAGATCAGAAAAAATGAATTGTACATAATTGAAAGTTATTACAAATTAATAACTACAAGGGTTGAAGTAATATCAAATGTTACTATGCCCCTTTTTGCTCGACTCTTGTACCTTCCTAATCCCCGCGAGACTGTCACGTTGTAGAATTTATTTCTGTATATGAGAATCAATCTTTGTTATTATTGTGCATACCACATTGCGTGTATCCTGTGTTAAAAAAAAATGAACTTATACCTGGATAGAAAAAAGCATGGAATCGTCATTTATATATTTATATATATTTATATCATGTTTTGAAAAACTTTTTCAAATAAAGGTGCAATTCGAATTATTGTCTCACTGCGAAACGTACTTCGCCAGATATTATTGTGCATCCGCAAAGCGTTTATGTGTTACGGATTTTTCACAATTAATCGGAGCAGCTGTTATATTATTATGAGAAAAAAATTGAAGCAGATTTTGTTATCTAAGACTTTCTCAACTCATTTTATCACTATAAGTAATATTTCTTGATTATTGAGAAATATGCCTGAATTTAATGTGTAAACTCTGAGAATATTAAATATATACCTTTTTATTCAAAATAAGATACTGTGATTATTTCATTGATCGCTTCACCATTACCTTCGTCTTCAATATAAGACTATTTTTTACCTCTCTTTGAGTATTATCTTCTTCGCAATAACATCGCGTTAAAATTGAAATTCGAGTTTATCAAGTGGCGCCTCTGCCTCACACTCATACGCGTGCGAACTGCGACACGAACGCAAGTCCCAACTGTAGTCAGTTGTGTTGCGGCAGCGCAGTGTTCACGCTACGAAAACTTTGTAAAAGGTTATGTCTAAAAAGTGACGTATTCGGTTTTGTATACATAAACAACACACACCAAGAGTCTGCTGTGGCACGCAGATGCAGCAGTTCAGAAGCGGCTTTTGAATTTCAGTGCAAAAAACGCTAAAACGAAAAACGGTTTACAATAACATCCCGAAAAATGGATCAATTACATACGGCTTTAACTTCTTTGAAAGTTTTACGATCCAGTGTAGGGCAAGTGTTTCACACTCTTGCAAATGGACTAGGATCAGAACATGGAGAAGAAAATAGAGAAAATAAATATTTACTAGAATTACAAGAATTATTAACTAGCGTTGGTGCTAATTTGAGGTAATGAATCTATCATTATTTTAGTTATATGCTAGAGAAATGGAAAATAATTTTAACTTTTGATACCATCAATTGTCTTTCATTAGGGAAGTAGAACAATCTGTCAATTCGTTGCAAGCTCCTCCAGGGCCATTTAATTTAGGGAATTCACAGTATTTAGCTCAGGAAACGACTCAAGAAAGACAAGCCTTGTATAATACATTAGTCAATTCATACAAATGGACTGGAAAGGTACACGAGTACAGCGATGTTGCTCATCAGCTCCTCTCTCAAAATTCACTGAAACGTTCAGCCATATTTCGCAGAAGTGGACCAAGAAGACCTATGAGCTCCATCAGCGCGCAGCCAGGGTAAATACCTTATTGTCAACACTGGAAAAATATGACTTGAGCTAATGCAGATTTTTTATTACATTTTATTTTTTTACAGACAAGTAGATCAATTAATGGCATCATATGATAGACTTTATAATGGCATGTCTATAAAAATAAAACGACCTTATTCACACAATGCTATTATTCATGTTTCATTAGGACATGTACTAAAAACTATTATAGCTTTCAAAGGACTAATGATTGAGAGGGTAGTTATCAAAGCTTATAATGAATCTTTAGACTTATGGGAAGAATCCAGATATAAAGTATTTCAAAGAGTTACTGAGCATGCTAATGCTACCATACTTCATTATCATAATCCAAATATTCTTGATTTTACTCTCAAAAATTTTTTCGTAAGTTGAACACAATAAGATTTTAAACTGTAAATTTTTCTGTAAATTATGAAGATAATTTTTTACAAAACAATAATAACTTTTTTCATTGCAGGCATGGCTACATAGTTATATTAGTTTATTTAATAATCCTTGCAAGAGATGTGGTCAATATCTTCATAGTGGTCTTCCTCCTACATGGAGAGATCACAAGTCATTGGATCCATATCATTACGAATGTAAACCATAAAAACTAGTTATGTACTTTAATATCAATTGATAAGTCGAGTTTAACTTGGAGTTAAATTTTTCATCATAAAAATTCAAACTCAAATAAACATTGAAAATGCTCAATGCTGCTATTTTTATGTAATTTAAAGATATTGTAAATAATTGATACAAAGGCAGGTTGCGAGTATATGAAAAAATCAGTGTTACAGTTATTCTCTGTGACTGTTCAATGTTTAACAAAAATTCCATGCTTAATAAATATTATAGAGGTGAATGAGAAGAAAAAATAATTGAACTTTGTTCAAATGTCGAACGATTAAGCTGATGGAGCATTGCAGCATTATTATTTGCACTGATTCGTATTTTTTTACAAACTCATGTACAAGACGTATTTGGATAATTAATAGTTTTTATTACAAATTTAAATGAAATAAAATTTTCGTTTCTTAATTTATACTCGAGTTACCTATTCTTTTTATTTTACTTCATAGATCCCCAGTTATAAAAATCGCTTGAATCGGGCATCGATTCCTCATGGATTTTCAACTTCTCTACAAAGATAATTGAATAATCTACGAGGTTTTCTTTTGAGAAATTTGGTTTGCAAACACACTTAAAATGTTCATAATATCTTTTCGATTTTTTAAGTCGAAAATGGCATCAGAATCGGTATGATAGAAAACAGATTTCCATATTTTTTTTTAGTAAAGTGCTTGGAGGCAATAAAAATTTAAACAAAAGTAATAATAAATTTCAATAAAAAATTTAATTTTTCGTCCTCGAGATTCAACCTCAAATAAACAATAAGAATGCTCAATACCCCCACTTGTAATGCTATTGAATCATATTGTAAATAAAAGATATAAAAGAAGGTTGCGAGTGAATGAAAAGATCAAGCCTACAGTTATTTACTGTGTCTTTATTCAATGTTTAACAAAATATTATTAATAGTATAAAGGTAAATGACAAGAAGAAATCATTGAACTTGGTTCAAATGGCGAACGATTATGCTGATGGAACATCGCAGCATTATATTACTTGCTCTATTCTCGCATGGATTCGTGTTGTTTTTTTTTTTCAAACTCATGTAGGCGTATTTAATGAATCAATAGTTTCAAAATATAATTTTAATCAAAATAAAAATGTTCATTTCATAACTTCTATTTATTTATTTTTGCTTCACTCAATAGATCATTATGAAGTATTCAACTGAACGTTTACGTGGGTTCTTGTAACTGAGAAATTTGTTAGCCTACCCCGTAAAAAAATAATAAATCCATCGTTTATTTGTTTTCAATTTGTAAAATACTTCCATCGGTTTCGGCTCTCCGGTTTATCTATATAATAAACGTGTTCATTTTTTTTTTCATTTCCTTTTTCCGTGTCCTCTAATCCTCGTCGAAAGAACACACACACACACGAGTCGAGCTTTCGAGGAAAAAAAAACCGATGCGAGTATTTAACTTCATAGACGTTCCCACTTAGCTATTACACATTAAATGTATATCGGTATACGCATCGGCACTTGAGTGCATCCGCATAAAATCTCCCCCATCGTCTCGTTCTCGGCCTTTTTTTTTTCTTCTATAATTGCACGCTATCAGCTACTTAATAGTAGTATATATCGTATATACCAATAACCCAAGTGACATTAAATTGTGCAGGCGTTAAAGTATTTTTTTTTGTTAATTTTTTTTTAATATGAAATATCGGCATGTCGAGCTTGTAGAATCGATAAAGATCGAATTGTACCAGTTACAATAACTTTGTTTGTTTTTTTTTTTTTTTCTTAAAATCTCGACGCAATTATTGCGATCGATTAGGCTGCAATTACACTTTTATAGTTTTTTTTTGCAAAAAAGAAAAATTGACGCGGCGCGTTCGGTAAGAGATGAGCCAGCTCTCAAACACAAATCGGAAGAATCAATGGTCAACGCTGTTTTCGCTTGATTTTTTTCTCTTCGTTATTTATCGAACACAATCGATCGCTGCGATTTGATACGAGTTTTTTTTGCGTTAAGTACGGATCGCCGTTAGTGTGTAACTTTTGTTTCTTTTCGGAAAGTCGACGAGCTCGCGCGCGAAATTTTATTCCTCGTGCCGTCTCTCTGTGACTTTCTCGAGTCGATAAAAATACACTCATTAATTTAATAGCTTACAATTTACACGCATCGATAGATAACAATCATGCAAAATCAATTGTGTGTCGTAACGATTATTTAATATTGTATTAATTAATTTTTTTTTTTCGTAAATACGTGTTTTACGAGTTATACATCGTTTATACGCCTAAAAAACTACTATAACTCATCGGTGGTGTGGTGTAACACATAACTTTATTCTGGTCTACATTTGGTGTAGTTTATAAATTTTTTTTTTCTTCATATATAATAAGGAGATGCTAACAAGTTGAAACGGACTCGCTTAATATTTAGCTTGAATTTTGCAAAATTATATTACATTGTTTTACAGAGTTTATCGTATAGTTAATTATAATTATTTTGTAAGTTGCTTTATCCATCTACCTAAAATTAAATACAATAATTTCGATGCACATTGCAAACTCGTTTTTGTATATTATCAATAATATCGGAAGATCAAACGAATGCCGAGAGGTAATATAATCGCGCGCCCCTTTTTGTACGCAGCTATATGATACCTTTCAAAAGTAAGTAAAAAATGTCTCTGTTATCAGGCAGGAGTAGACAAGTGTTTATTAGATGAAATACTTTCGTTTGGCAATGTGAGAAATTGCAGCTAACTCTGAATTTATTAATGAAAAATGCCACGGCGCTACATTTGTATTAACTTATTTATCAATGCCGCCTCGTTTAACAATAGATGGATGGTGGATCTCGTTAAAGTCTCTTCAATATGGCTCATTATATTTTCCAACATCCCAAAAGACACGCGCCACATTACAGATAAAGTTTTCTTTTCCACCATTATAATTAATCAATAAATGCACAGCTCGCTTCTCTTATGATAGATATAATCGTGATGCAGGAGCAGCAGAGTCGACGATATCTTCGTCCTTGCTCCGAGTCGCTTCAAATACATCAGTTTGTCTTTTCTTTTCTTTTTTTTTTATACATATTTAATACATCTATAATAGTTATGATACTAGTCAAGAGTAGAGGCGTAATAGCCGGGAAATTTTCCTTTGATCTTTGGCTTACAAAATTTAGCAATTGGAATTCCCGTAATTTACTGCTATTATCTTCTGTATAATACATGCCTATATAATTATAGTACGTTTCGAAATTGAAACTGGCACGTTGTACTTTTGAAATTTGCGTCGATGGACCTTGACGATTGAAATATTCAAAGCACGATGGAGATGCACTGCAATTTTAGATCTTTACTGAAGTGAAACTTCTTTATTTATTTATTTTTTTTTTAAGGCATTGTCACATACTTCAAATGTCAAAATCCATCGATGTAAATTTCATCGACACCTCCGATGGAATCGCAACCATAAATATATACTCAGATTTACTTTAAAAAGTATTCGTAATTGTAATAATCATTATTTTGGGAGCGAATTAAACATTATATCCATTTGCTTATAATTTACGAACGACCATTTCTCTTTTTTTTCTTTAATTACAAACAATATATCATTATGTATTACACGTACAGGCTTCCTTCGCTCTGCTTCGATTCACAGGATGCTTTTTTTCCTCCCTGAATATTCTGCCTTTCTCTTTTGTTCCTATTTTCAAACTCTAAGATTATTTTAGTTTTTTTTTATCCATTATTTATACCATGTATACAATATAATACGCAAGTGTCCATGCATAATAGAATACCTTTGATGATGAAGTGCTCAGTCATTATATAGCTTGAAAAGTTGAAGTTGAGAGTGTAATTTTTCTAAATCGAGATGGACCTGATATTATGCTTTTATATTTGTGACACACACTTTTCCTACTGCATTCAAAGTCAAGCCTAAGAGTCAAAGTAAACATAATGTAAAGCACTCCGATGAGCCGTTGTTTATCGATTTTTTTTGACTTCGTTTTTGGAAATTTTAACGCAAACAAGAATTTATTTCTTCTTAATGGCTTTGCATATTATTTTTTCACTAAGCCTTTTACGCATTAATTGTTCGATTAAAGCAGCCGCAGCTATGTCAATGTTCGTGTAACGATTTATTACTGGCAGTGAATCATTATTGTATATCGATATTTTAAACTTCGTTACTCTCTTTTTTTTTTATAACCGAGTCCCAAAACTATGTAACGCAGCCCCTCGCGTTAAAATTGAAAAATTCAATAAAAACATTTTTTCCACGTCGCGGATACGTATACGCGCGCACATAGCAAAGAGTGTTTTTTCGTTCGCGCAATATTTTGGCTCGAGCACGATATAGAATCGAGTATTTTTTTTTGCTCATATTATTACATAACGATATAGCACCGGCTCTCCTGTGTGCAATTTTTGTCGCTTGGCCATCTCTTTCTCCCCCCTGGGGAAAGCTTTTCCGAAAAAAAAAAACGAACGAAAATTCACAGTGGCAGTTGGTAAGGGTTCGATAATGTTTATAATGCTTATAAAGCGATGGAATAGAATTAAAACGAAGACTTAGCGCGCGCGGTAACTGCCCGTCCATTCATCTTTTCTTCTTTTTTCTTTTTATTAGGTTCGTAAAACACGATCGCGAACTGTGTAACAATTTTTTTCCACTTTTTTATTTTCGATGATTAAAATGACATGGGCTGTCCTCCCGTATTTACCGACTCTCTCTCGATGTAGCTGCCACTCTCTTCGCAATATTAACGAGGAAAAATCGAGAGAGCTACATTTCGTAATTGGCTTTATTATCATTTCATCAAATTGTGTATGCAGGGTAAAGTGAGTCAACAATCAAGGAGCTCTCTCCGTCCATTACAATTTTCCACCTTAATTAGGGCGCTAAAGCTACTATATATAGGATGTTTTCCGCTGTAACAACTTTTTTTTTTGTCTTAATTTTTATTTTAGGTTCAATCACAACCGAGATGGCTCGCGAGCTCTCTCGGTCATTATAATAATTAATACTCGTGTAATCCATATTCGTAATAATCGCGAATTTTTTTTTTGTCTACGATGATCTACAATCTTCATTATTTTACGAACTATTAAGTACGCTTTGCTGTTGTCGTTTTTTTTCGTTCAAAACGTCCATCTTACAATATATATTATGTATAATTATATATATATATAAGAAATTACGTGCTAGGCATTACATCCTCAAAGTTCGCTCTCGGATCGAGTTTTCTCTATAATTCAACTGCGGTAATGATCGTGATAATAATAATAATAATAATAATAATAATAATAATAATCTTTCGAATGCGCTTCATTCGATGATATATATATTTACACAGCTATGTACAGAAATACAAGGAGAGGTTTCCTTTTTCAATTGATGGGGGGTACGGCCAGGAATTTGTTGCTTTTAGTCCGTCGTCGTTGGAATCGTACAAAAATTTGTTTGTTCGTCGTCGGTGTCTGTGATGTTCGTTTTCAAAAAAATTGGCTTTACAAAGTTTAAAATTTCGGGGAAAAATTCATCGTCGTCAACATTATTTTTTTAGGTGGATCAATGTATACGAGAAAAAAGCAATCGAGCTTGCAAAATATATTCAACTACTTTAGTTAGATTTTTAAAAATCTTTTTCCTCTTTTTTTTTTCGTCTTTCTTTACAAGGCACGATGATAATTAAAAATATTCTCGAAAGCATAATTGTCAAAGCCCAATAACGCGACTCGTTAAAACCGATTGACTGTACAGACCAAAGACTCGTAAAGGATATATAACAGTTGATGATGCATCTTGAGTAGAACGTTCGTTTTTTTTTTATTGACTTGAGGCAGATGCGCGCGCACGTGTGTCTTTTTTTTTCTGTCAGTTTCAAAAAGTATAACGGTAATCAAAGTACGTGTATCGAATACTTTAGCGGCTTTTAGTTACAGTATTAAAACGACAATCGATCGAAAACGGCGGAAACCTTCCTCTCACATACACACGTCATTATCATTATTTCTCTCTTCGTTTCGTAGTTCGCATTACATACGCTTCGTCGTGATATAAATGGTAAAGCATCGCGAGATCAGCGTATCGAGTCGCCGCCGTCGTCGTCGTCGTCGTCACTCGTTACAAGCCTTTTTTATTTTTGTTTTCATTTTTTTTTTTTGGTTTGTTTTTTTTTTCTCACAACTTTTTGTTCTACGGTAGGCGATTCCTAAAACGAAATTTTATATAAAAAACAGGGAAGAGGACGTAGTAGTCAAGCGAAAATTCAACAAAAATGCGATCGGACTCATCCAACGTTATAGATATAGAGATAGATAGGCACTGATTATATTTTCTGTATATTTGGCGCGCGCGTATATTATAAAATTCATCATCATCCTCGAACGACGGCGACGAACGAACGAACGAACTGGAGCCTCGAGAAGCTGGACTCGTCGATAGCCCACCACTGCTAACAAGTAGTACAGGTAAACGCACTGGCCCGGCGTACGGTATACATACATACACGATACAACAACAATAATAATAAATTCAAGCCTACTATACGTATTAAATAGTCTCAATTCAGCGTAGCGACGATGGCAGTGGCTGTAGTAGTCGATGCCCTTTCTCTCCAAGGACGAAGTCGTCGGCCACCAGGAGCAGCAGCTTCATCATCAGGCCACAACAACGATTAAGCGATCGAGCTGCCCAGTGTCAGACAGCGTTGTTCGGATAGCGTGGCGGGGGAAGCGGGGGCGGTGGCCTCTCCGGTTGAGCGGGACGAGCCGCGTCGCTTGAAAAGCGATCTAAGCCATCTGTAAACACAACTGCAGAGGGAGGGAAACGCCGAGCGCAGGAAGAAAAAAAGAACGCACGTGGCGCAGAAAACAAAAAACAAAAAAACAAAAAAAGACAGAAGCCCAAGGGTCGCTGGCATTAGTCACTTTCGTATATCCTTGTTCGCTATATACTATACATATAGTATACGCGAGAATGCAGCTTTTCAATTTATTTTTTATATCGTTATATTTATATCATATTAGTATATCGTGTGTGTAAGAAAGAAAAGATATATCGTTTCTCTCGCGCGGCGAGTTCACGCGTGCGTGTCGCGTTCTGTGTGTGTGTGTGTGCTACGTGACTCGAGACAGAGACAGATACATTCAATATATTTAATGTAATAATAATGTTATATTACGTTTGCGCGCGTATCAAATCGCGCGCGCGCGACTCTCGTTTCATTTCCACCACACACTTTTTCCAATTTTGGACCATAGTAATAATAATAATAAACATATACAGTATCGAGCTCAGCCGTATTCATTCGGATCGATGCTGTGAGTGTATGTATATATTCACAAGTTTCGCAAAACTTTTCACTCGAAAAACAATTAATAGTTTTGCCAACTTTTCGACTGGTATTTATAGTTTATAATTGTGAATCGTTTAGTATCTGTGAGTGTGTATTAGTGTGTGTGTCGAATGTGGAATGATCCGCGAGCACACACATGCATGTGGATCGGATCACTCGCACACACGCTCAAAATTCCTCGCATGCGCTAATATACATATATATGTAGTAAACGTGGCCGTGCACACCAAAACTCTGCGTTCGCGTGTTTCAGCAGTCAAAAAAAAAAACAATAATATGCGGGCGCGGCGGGGGCCAACTACCATATCATCAGCACACAAAAAGCAGCAGCAGCAGCTGATGTATAAATTAATATATTATTATATCGTATTAATATGTAAAACATGCGATACCTCTCGGCGCGCACACTTTTGCAAGCTCCTTTTCGGCGCTCACGAAAATCGTTCAATTTGCGTGAAACAGCAGCAGTGGCAGCGGCGTAGAAAGCTTAAATATTACGAAGGCAGAGCATAGATATATGGAAGCTTATGCAGCGGCAGACTCTCTGCGCAAAGATAATGCAGCATGCATTATAAAGTATAGACCTACTTCTTCTCTTATGTATATTCCTCGCTGGATGATCTTTAGAAATTTGTGCAGCTGCTGCTTTAAGCAACGCAACATGCTCTCTGCCACCCGACCCAACAGCAGCAGCAGCAGCTCATGCATTAGAAAGGCACTTATTGTATCATTGTAAGAAAATATTTTCACCCAACCTTCTTTGTGTAAGTTCTGACGAATGAAGTATCTATTGTGTTGTGAAAAATTCGTTACAGTAAATTTTACACCTACACGTATATAGCTTCAGATTTTCGCTCAGACTTGAGCCGTTGTTGGCACGAGTATACATATAAGAATCACAATGTGTTAGGATTTATCGGAGTGTATTACAGTTCTCTCGCGTATCTGCGGGCAAATAATAACGCGCATCCACGAATTTAATGAAAGTTGATAACGCATCAGCGAGCTCCCATAGGAAAGAGAGAGATATGAATCATTGGTTTATGGTATAGTATACGAGCTCGCGCTCGGAATGCATTACCCCGCGTCGGTTGTGTGTGTGTATATTTTTATGCGCGATGTGTGAATAATTGACGTATATATATACGTACGTACGAGTAAGAGAGAAAGAGAAACTGCGAAAAATGAACAGGAAGAAAACAAGAGAGAAAGAGAGAGAGGTAACGCGTTTATATACAAAAGTGCAGGCGGTATTTTATAATGCATGAAAAAGAGGAAGCTGTTAGCCGCAGGAGAGTTGAGGGAGCGGAGTCGAGAGACAGAGAGAGACAGAAAGCGGATTTCGAGACTCTCCCGGCTCGCGCGCGTCGATTTTAATACGTAATCTTATAAAAACATCCTCGTTCTCGTACCGTATATATACATACACGCGCGTAATAAACATACGCGTAAGAGTGGAGTAGTACACAACAACAACACCCCCCCCCCCCCC